>NW_028258412.1:22167282-22480217 GCF_053883595.1 Heterocephalus glaber
TGAGGCAATACTCTTTTTTTTTTTTTTTTGGTACCGGGATCAAACTCAGGTCCCTGTGCTTTCGAAGCAGGCAGTGGAACCACTGAGCTAAATCCCTGGCCTGAGGCGATACTCTTAAGTGAAATAAATAGGACACATGTGTAAATACCGAATAGTTTCTCTAGTGTGAGAAACTGAAAGTGTAAATAAGGACTAAAAGGTACAATAGATAATGTGAAATAGGAAGAAAAGGTGTGATGGGGAAGTGGGAGGGGTAGGGGAAAGGAAAGAAGGGAGTGGAATTATTATGAGAAAATGATAAAAAGGAAACAAAGTCTTTGTAAATAGGGATGGAGGGGTTGAAGGGAGGGCAGGGGAAGGGGGAAACAATAAGAACCAAGAGAGATTATGTAAAGGTGTAAATTTCCGATGAATGTCATATTGTACACCTAAAATGTGCCAATAAAAGGATATACCAAAAAAAAGTGTGGTCTCAAGGTGCATCCATTTAGCTAAAAATGTCTGAAGTGCATTCTTCTTTATGGCAGAGTAGTACTCCATTGTATAAACCACATCTTTATCCACTCGACAGTTGATGGGCATTTGGGCTGTTTCCAAGATTTAGCTATTATACACTGTGCCACTACAAACATGGATGTGCATATATCGCTGCAGTATGATGCTTTTAATTCTTTCAGGAAGATACCAAGAAGGGAAATAGCTGGGTCAAATGGAACCTCTAGTTTTAATTTTTCTTTTCTTTTTTTTGGTACCAGGGATCAAACTCAGGTCCCTGTGCTTGCGAGGCAGGCAGCGGAACCACTGAGCTAAATCCCTGGCCCTAGTTTTAATATTTTGAGAAATTTCCACACTGATTTCCACAGTGGTTGCACCAGTCTGCACTCCCACCCACAGTGGGGAAGGGTTCCTTTTCCCCCACAGCCCCACAGGCATTTGTTATTGGTTGATTTCTTTTTTTATTATTCATTAGGTTTATTGATACATTTCAGGTATACAATATGATGACATTCATTATTGAGAATTTATACCTGTACATGACATATCTTGGTTCTTACTTTTTCCCCATTCCCCTGCCCTCCCTTCAACTCCTCCACCAATCTCTGTTACTGGTTGATTTCTTGATAGCCGCCATTCTTTCTGGAGTGAGATGGAATCTCAGCATTGTTTTAATTTGCATTTCACAAATGACCAGTGATGTTGAACATTTTTTCATATATTTATTTGCTGTTTCTAATTCTTCATCTGAGAAGAGTCTTTTCATTTCAGATACCCATTTTTGGGTTGAGTCTTTAAATCTGGGGGAACTGATTTTTTTTTTTTAGTTCTTTGTATATTCTAGATAGTAGTCCTTTGTCTGAGGAACAGCTGGTAAATTTTTTCCCAAGCTATGGGTTGTCTCTTCACTCTGTTGGTGATTTCTCTAGCTGTGCAAAAGTCTTTTTTTTTTTTTTTTTTTTTTTTTTTGGTACCAGAGATCGAACTCGGAACCTTGCGCTTGCGAGTCAGGCACCTGAACCACTGAGCTAAATCCCTGGCCCGCAAAAGCTTTTTAATAAGATGAGATCCCAGTTATTGATTCCATGTAGTATTTCCTGTGAGGTCTGGGTTTTGTTCATGAAGTCTTTACTTACTCCTATGTCCTCAAGAATTCTACCTATTCTCTCTTCCAGCAGGTTTAGTGTTTCTGTTTTAATATTTAAATCTTTGATCCATTTCAATTTTAGTTTAGTGCTTGGTGAGAGATATGGATCTAGTTGCAATCTTCAGCAAGATGAAACCCACTTTTCCAGCACCATTTATTAAAGAGGCTGTCTCTCTTCCAGTGAAGGTGTTTGGTTCCTTTGTCAAAGATTAAGTGGCTAAATATGTCTGGAGTTGTTTCTGCATCCTCTAGTCTGTTCTATTGATCCTCAGTTCCTGTTTTTTTTCCCAGTACCATGCTGGTTTTTTAATTTTTAACACAGTAGCTTTGTAGTATAATTTAAAGTCAGGGATTGTGATGCCCTCTGCCTTGCTTTTGCTACCCAGAATTGCCTTTGTTATTCTAGGTCTCTTCTGGTTCCAAATTAATTTTAGGATTTTTGTTTTCTAATTCTGTGAGATATGCTGTTAGGATTTTGTTTGGGATTGCATTAAATCTGTATAACAATTTTGGAAGTATGACCATTTTCACTATATTGGTTCTTCCCATCCAAGAACAGGGATGTCTTTCCATTTTCTGATATCCTCTTTGATCTCCTTTTTCAGAGTACTGTAGTTTTCAATGTAGAGGTCTCCGACTTCCTTCGTTAGACTGAATCCTAGGTATTTCGATGTTTTGGATGCTATTGTGAAAGGGGTTGTTTCTCTAATTTCTCTCTCCATGGGTCTACTATTCGTGTACAGGAAGTTTATTGATTTTTGAGTGCTGACTTTGTATCCAGCTATGCCACTGAATTTGGTCATCAAATTTAAAAGCCTTTTGATGGAGTTTTTGAAGTCTTCTATGTAGAGTATCATGTCATCCTCAAATAATGATAGTTTAACTTCTTCCTTTCCTATCCTTATTCCTTTTATTTCTTTCTCTTGTCTAATTGCTCTGGCTAATGTTTCCAGAACTATATTGAATAAGAGTGGTGACAGTGGACATCCTTGTCTTGTTTCCTGATTTAGAGTGAAAGCTTTCAGTTTTTGTCCATTTAGTATGATGTTGGCTGTTGGTTTGTCTTAGATGGCTTTTATCAGATTGAGATATAAAGACCATCTATTCCTATTTTCTGTAGGGTTTGAGGTGTGAGCCTGGGCTACATATTGAGTTCAAGGACAGCCTGGGCTACATAGTGAGTTCAAGGCCAGCCTGGACTACATAGCAAGACCTTGTCTCAAAAAACAAAACAAAACCAAACCCAAGGGACCAGCTGTGGCTCCTTGCCTCAGTTTGTTTAGCGCACTAAAGATCCCTGGGGATTTGTTTTATTATTTCAAAGGACAAATGGTCATCTTTTTGCTTCATTTCCCAGTTTGGGATAATCTTTTTTTCTTTTTGGTTGAGATAGAGTTTTACTATGTAGCCCAGGCTGTCCTGGAATTTACGGCATCCTCCTGTCTCAGCCTCTCAAGCACTGGGATCACAGGTGTGGGCAACCACATCTGGCTTCTAATTTTTCTAGCAATAGTAAAGCTTTTCCAATGTAGGGCAGTCAAAAAGAACAGGGCCGGGGATTCAGCTCAGTGGTGCCGTCACCTGCCTCGCAAGCACAAGGTCCTGAGTTTGATCCCCAGTACCAAAGAAATAACAGTGGATATCCACCACAGGGGATGTTTTTGGAAAGGTCATAATTGGTTGATTTGCTCAAAATAAAATTGTTTTTCTTTTTTTTTTTTTTTCCAGTACCGGGGATCGAACTCGGGTCCTTGCGCTTGCGCAACAGGCAACAAAACCACCGAGCTAAATCCCTGGCCCATGTTTTTGCTTTTCTAAAGACACTGAAGAGAGGATGAAAAGACAAACCTACAGCGAGAGAAGAGTGTTTGCAAACCACAAATCTGAGAAAGGACCCATGAGCAAGATATGTAAAGCAGGCTCAAAACTCAACGGAGTTGGCAACAGTTTCTTAAAAATGACAACAAAAGTACAACCAACTGAAGGGAAAAAATAAATTACACTTCATCAAACTTGAAAAACTGTTGTATAAGTATTGGGGTGAGACAGCAATTAGACAAGAGAAAGAAATAAAAGGAATAAAGGTAGAAAAGGAAGAAGTTAAACTGTCATTTCCTGAGGACATGCCACTCTACATAGGAAACCCAAAAAACTCTGCTAAAAGACTTCTAGACTTAATTGACAGATTTAGCAGAGTAGCTGGATACAAGGTCAACACTCAAAAATCAATAGCCTTCTCGTATACAAATAACACTGAGAATTTGGGGAAACAATTCCTTTCACAATAGCATCCCCCAAAAAAGAAAATATCTAGGAATCAATCTAATGAAGGAAGTAAAAGACCTCTACCTTGAAAACTACAGGACACTGGAAAAAGAGATGGAAGAGGATACAAGGAAATGGAAAGACATCCCTTATTTCTGGGAAGGAAGAATGAATATAGTAAAAATGGCCATACTTCCAAAATTGTTATATAGATTCAATGCAATCTCAATTGAAATCCCAACAGTATATTTCTGAGAACTAAAGAAAACCAAAAATTCATTTGGAACCAGAAGAGACCTAGAATAGCAAAAGCAATTCTAGGCAACAGAGACATGGCTGGGGGGCTATCACAATCCCCGACATGAAACTATACTGCAAAGCTATTGTGATAAAAACAGCATGGTACTGGCAAAGAAACAGACCTGAGGATCAGTGGAATAGATTAAAAGATGCAGATGCAACTCCAGACATACTCAGCCACTTCATTTTTGACAAAGGAGCCAACCACCCTCACTGGAGGAAAGATACCCTATTTAATAAATGGTGTTGGAAAAACTGGATTTCAACCTCCCAAAGATTAAAACTAGACCCCTGTCTTTCACCATGCATTAAACTAAAATCAAAGTGAATTAAAGATCTAAATATTCAAACAAACACTAAACTTGCTGGAAGATAGGTTAGGCAGAACTCTTGAAGACACTGGAATAGGAACAGACTTTATGAACAAAACCTCAGTAGCACAGGAGCTAGCTCAAAGAATCAACAACTGGGATCTCAGCTTATTAAAAAGCTTCTGCACTGCAAGAGAACCACCAACAGAGTGAAGAGACAGCCCACAATGTGAGAAAAATTTTTTACCAACTGTTCCTCAGACTGAGGTCTACTATCTAGAATATACAAAAAACTTTTAAAATTCAGACCCCCCAAATTTAAGGCTCAATTCAAAAATGGGCATCTGAAATGAACAGACATTCTCAGACAAAGAAGTAAAAGCAAGTAAACATGAAAAAATATTCAACATCACTGGTTATTCAAGAGATACAGATGAGGCTGGGGATTTAGCTCAGCGGTTCCAGCGCCTGCCTAGCAAGGGAAAGGTCCTGAGTTCGATCCCCCATACCAAAAAAAAAAAAAAAAAAAAAAAGAGTATGTGATTCCACTGACATGTAATATAAACAACAATCTAATCCTTCGACAGCGTATTAGTGATGGCCAGAGGCTAAGTAGATGGGAATGGGGTTTGATTGCTTATATAGCCATAGTCCCTTGTAGGTTGAAGAAAGTGTAAAATTAGATTTCAGTGATAGTTTCAGCATGTACATAGCTGCATCGTGAATGTACTAAAAACAGCATTATACACTTGGAATGGAAGAGTTTTCTGATACGGAAATTCTCTCTCCAGAGATGGTGTCTTTGCCGATTCCACACAGCACTGTCCAAACCAAGGTCACCCGCTGCGCTGATACAGCCCGTGCAGGCGACAGTGATGAACCCAGAGAGAGCCACGCAGGGAAGGGAGTCTTAAGTTGGAGTCTTAAGGTTTGTGGCCGTGGGCTCATTGCTCCTTTCTAGATCTGCTAGCATTTTCCACGGAGAGGCCTTGGGATGAGAAAGAAAAACGGGATCAGGTGTTCAAATTGTGCTGGGTGCTGCAGCAGCCGAAACCATCAGTCTGCTGGGCTCCGCGTGTGACCGATGACCCCACTGTCACAGGAGTGGTCGGAAGAGACCACCCAGGGTTTTGCGGGCTCTGTGAGCCTGGGTCTGGGTAGTTGGAGCCCGCGCCGGCCCTAGCGCGCAGGCGCACGCGTTCGCGGTTGCCTAGCAGCGCAGGGTGGTGGCTGGCGACATGGCGGCCAGCGCTGGGAGCGAGAGCGCGCCCGGCACCGTGAGCTCGGCTGTGAAAGAGCACCTGCGGCAGCTGTGTCTGTGCGAGTTCCCGTGCGGCACCGGCAGCTGGGTGCGGGGACCAGGAAACCAGGGCCAGCCCCAGGGGAGGGAAGTAGCTGGGAGCTGGGTGGCCCTGGGGTCACCGACCTGGGCTGGGCTGGGGATGGGCATAAGGGGCCCGGACGCAGCAGTGGCGGATCCGATCTGGGCATTTGGAGAGCGGTCCGCTCGGCGGTGCTAGTGCTGGTGGGGACCGGGACCCTGCGGGGCGGGCGCCCTAGACCCCCACCGGGCCTGAGGACCCTGACCCAGGACCGAGGGCACTGCCGATCCGAACACAGGCAGATCCGGGCCAGGGCTTCTTGCAAGTGTGGGGACGCCCTGCACCGGGGCTTCTGGGCGTCTTTGGGGTGAAGAGCTTTGGTCTGAGCAGTTTCTCCAGTGTACGGAGCCCAAGGGCTCGTGAGAGCCCAGCCAGCTCTGAGGTGCAGGTCTCCCCTTCTGAGGGCCCAGCGGGTTAGGGTCTTCCGCTTCTCCATCCTCGGCTCTGAGGCCCAGGCCTTCCTAACCCTAACCCGCCTGTCGCTGCACCCGGAGGGAAATGAGTTGTGGCCCAGGAAGAGAGCCTGGTCCACAGCCGGAAGGCAGGCAGAAGTACAGCATGGGGCACAGCTGCCGCCTCTCCAAGAAGGAAAATCTGGTTTTGGCGCCCGGGAAGGCTCATTCCTGTTTTGGTTCTGTGTGTACACCTCCTGCAAGCAGCCCTGTCATCAGCGGGGTGTACAGGGTGGAGACGAGGAGCAAGACATTTAAATGGGCTGCTCAGGAGAGCCTGGAGCGCTCCCAAGGAGTCTGGTGGCCCAGGAAGGAAGCTGGTCCCCCCAACCCCAGCTCAGGGTACAGGAAAACCTGTGTCCTTCCTCACAGGAAAACCAAGGCACAGCGGGAAAGAGGCCATGATTTACTTAGTCAGCAGGTGTTGCCTGAGCAGCTACTATATCCCAGGCACTGTGCCAGGCTTTATGCTTTCAGAACTGGATCTAGGTTTGGGGTGTAGCTCGGTGGTGAGTACTTAGCCTACATGTGTGAGGCCTTGGGTTTGATCCCCAGCACTGCAAAAAACAAACAAACAACAAAGCCCCAAACCCCACAGAGTCTGAAAAGCTGTGTTTCAGCAGCCTCCTGGAAGGGACTAGAATAAATTCTGGGAATGAGCTCCCATCTTCCACTTCCTGTGTCTGAAGTGCTGAGTTCACCTTCCAGCCTGGCCACCTCGTTTCCAGGGGCTTCCTTGATGAATTGTATCTCCCTATTTGTCTTCAGAGCCTCCTGGCTGGTAGTCCACCAATCTTTGTGAATTTCGTGTCTAATATGCCTTTGACTCTGCATGTCCACCGTCCCCAGCTCCGGAGTAGAGGCCTGCAGGCAGGGATCAGCCTTGAGCTATCTCCTGTCTCCCCTTGCCGTAGCCGTGGCTGCGGTTCCCTTA
Source organism: Heterocephalus glaber (assembly GCF_053883595.1). Taxonomy (NCBI): domain Eukaryota; kingdom Metazoa; phylum Chordata; class Mammalia; order Rodentia; family Bathyergidae; genus Heterocephalus; species Heterocephalus glaber. The sequence continues at coordinate 22,174,569 of NW_028258412.1, forward strand.
GATTCATCAGTGGTGACTGTCAGTCCCCAAGAGGGTCGGGTGAGACCCAGGGTCACTCCTCTCCTCTGCCCCTGCAGAACAGATCCCGCTTCCTTCCGCCCACTCGGCGAGCCTGGAAGAAGCTGGTGCCTGGGGAGGAGGCAGCCGTGGGCCCTGGGGAGGAGCTGGTGGAGGCCCTGCTGGACCTGGTGCGCAGTCCTCAGTCGCTTTGGGCTCTGCCCGAGGACTCCAGTGCTGAGGACCGCTTTCTGCGAGAGCTGGCCATCCAGAGCCCGCTGATGATCAGAGACACCTTCTTCTACTCCTACTTCCGGTCCCTGCGGGTAGTGGGCAAGCAGGTAGGGCAGGAGTGAGTGGAACTTTAGGGGTCCCCAGTGGGACCAACCCAGGCCAGCCCTGCCTCTGCCTATCCAAGCTCCCAGCATGTCCAGCAAGCCAGCGGTGCTCAGCTGCTCTGTCCATATCTCCCTGCTGCACCCTTCAAGAGAAGCTGGGTGTGGCGCCACACACCTGCAATCTCAGCACTCTGGGAGGCTGAGGCAGGAGGTTCTCAAATTCAATCCTAGCCTGGGCAACTTACTGCCTTAGCAAGACCCTGTCTCAAAAATAAAAACTAGGGAATTTAGATCAGTGGTTCCGCCGCCTGCCTCGCAAGCGCAAGGACCTGAGTTCGATTCCCAGTACCAAAAAAAAAAATCTTAATAAAAATAAAAAGTGAAATTAGGCTGGGGATGTAGCTTAGTGTGAAGGCCCTGGGTTTAATCACCAGTACCACAAAAGAAAAGAAAAAAGACCTCTCGAAAGGTTGAGATTGGTTTTAACTTGATACAAAATGTGGGGACCTGCAGGGGAGGGGCGTCACAGTGCTAACTATCGATTTCTGTCCCTAAAACGCCTTCATCGCCCGATGAGTAGTAGGGTCTGGAGGTCATATGGGAACTGGGTCTTGCTCTCCCAGAACTTGTTTCCTTTCCCTTGGCCAGTCTGCCTGGGACTTTCCCAGCGTGCACAAGGAGAGCTTAGGGGAGCCCAGAACAAACTGGTTGGTTGCTGTGGCCAGGAACCTGGGATTCACGGTCCCGCGGGAGCTCCTAGTCTGATCCTGCTCTGTGTAAGTCAGTGATTCCTACAGACCTGAACTGAGCACTCAGAAGGTTGAGGCAGAAGGATTACCACGAGTCTGAGGCCAGCCTGGGCTACATAGTGAGTCTGAGGCCAGCCTGAACTGTGTGAGACCCTGTTTCATAAAAACAAAACCAAAGAAGACCTGAACTGGCTTCCATGCCAGGTGTAGACAGCATGGAAGACAGGGTTCCCGCCCTCCTGAAAACGCTGGCATCTAAGGAGGGACGCCAGCTGCTGGCCAGGGGATCACAGGTCACTACTGTCGGGGGAGGGGCAGGGAAGGCCCTGGGGGGTGGGGCCCGGACCCGACACCCAGCCCCGGCTTCCTCCCGTCCCCTCCAGGTGAGCCAGGTGGGTGGAGACCTCCTGAAGTTCCTGAAGCTGGAGGAGCTGGTCCTGAGCGCCAACCGGATCAAGGAAGTCGATGCCGCCAACCTGCCCCCCATGCTCAAGGTACAGGAGCCCCGCTTCCACCTGGGTCTTGAGTCAGCACCCCCAGAGCCCCTGCCCTGACCAGCCCCACAAGGTGGCTGGGTGCTGAGGCCCAACCCAAGGCATTAAAAATATAGACCATGTTACTCAGAAGCCCAGCCCAGTTCCCATGCGCCTCAGCTCCCTTCCTGATGTGCACCCTAAAGAGCAAAGGCAAGGACACAGACAGGTCCTTGTCCACTTGTGTTCACCATGGCTCAGAGGTGGAGCAGATCCATATGTCTGTAACCAGACAAGTACAGGAAATGAGATCCATCCAGAAAGTGGAATACTATGCACCCATAAAAAGAAAGGAACTCTGATAGCTGCTACGACATGGGTGGACCTAGAAGACCTCCCAGGCAGTGACAGAAGCCAGACATAAAAGGACAAATTTTGTAGTGGGAAGTTACTGGTGGGAATCTGAGTTTCTGCTCCAGGCAGTGAAAGGTTTTGGAGGGTGGTGGCTCAAGGCTACGAGTGCCATGAACACAACGGAATCGTACACTACACAGTGGCCAGAATGACAAATTTATCTTACAGATGCTTTACCACACACAGAAAAGATAAAAACCTAGGCTAGGCTTCCCATGAGCCCTCAGCCCCGACTGTGCTAAACGCAGAGCGGGTGATAGGCCGGGGTGGCTCAGGCACGGCTCTGTGCTCAGGAGGACACAACACGAGGCCTCAGAGAGGAGGAGGCTGGGCAGCTCCACAGGTCCTGAGTTCAATCCCTGGTACCGAAAAAAAAAAAAAGTAAAAGGGCTAGGGATGTAGCTCAGTGTGAGGGCCCTGGGTTCGATCCTGGTATCTCAGAGACAGACAGACACCAGTCGGGCACAGGAGAGCAGGACAGGGACAGTTCAGCCCCTCTCCGGAGGTGCCCAGCGCGGCCTCTGCTGTCGCCCCAGGTGCTGGAGCTGTACGGCAACGAGCTGAGCAGCACGGAGTGTCTGTGTGCACACCCGCCACCCGGCCTGCAGCACCTGGGGCTGGGCCAGAATCAGCTGCGCAGCCCCTCAGAGAGCCGCTACCTCACCGCCAGCCACTGGTAACCAGGGCACTGGAGGGGGGTGGAGGATTTGGACCTTCCCTTAAAGTCCTGACCACTGCCAACGCCAGACTTGTGCTTCTGTTCCCTGAATCCATAACAAACCCCACTGAGCCAGGCAGGGTGGCGCATACCTGTAATCCCAGCACTCGGGAGGCTGAGGCAGGAGGATTGCTGTGAGTTTGAGGCCAGCCTTAGCTACATAGTTCAAGGCCAGCCTGAACTATATGTGAGACACTGTTCCTCCCCTCCAAAAATGTCTGCAGACAATACCCAAGGGACCATGTCACCCCCACTTGAGCCCTGTCTAGAGGGTGCTGCTTCGATGCTGAAGATCCGTTGTCCATTAGAGGTTGTGCAGAATAGAATCCCCTGACTGTTGCTGTGTGACTTTGTCCCCTGGGTCTGACAGGGGACCCAAGAGGACCCACAATAGGCTGCTGCAGGGAGCTGGGCCCCAAGGGCTTCCCAGAGCATCCTGGGTAGCAGCATCCTCTCCCAGCCCCCAGATGACCAAGGAGGCCCTGGGGTGCCCCCCACCCGGCCCTGCAGGGGGACGCCCACTGACCGTGACCCCTTCTCAGGCCTGCTGCAGTCCTGCCCTTGGCTGAGTTGGGCTTCCCAGCTCCCACTGCTGCGGCCATCAGGGGCCACAGGATAGGCGGGGACCTATTGACTTTGACTTCTAGGCACAGCCAGTTTAGGCTCCTGCTATTGACAGGGGGCCAAGCATTCTGATTTGGGGCAGGGGTTGTTTTTGTTTTGGAGTTTTGAGAAACGTTTGAGACAGGGTCTGGCTGGCTAAGTTGCAAGTTGCCCAAGCTAGGCTTGTACTTGAGATTTTCCTGCCTCAGCCTCCCATAGTACTGGGATTCCAGGCATGAGCCACAGTGCCTGGCTGTATTCTGGATTTTGATTTGCAAAACATACTTACCACAACAAGTTGGTGCTCAGTGTCGGTGCTTAATGTGGATTGTGTAGAAATGTGTATGTGAAACCTCCAATGTTTGCTGTTCTGGAGTTCAAAGGAGGACGTGTTTCTTGTGCATTGATTTTGCTGATGTTTCCCAGGTCCCATCCCCACGCACACACTTGGCACTGGGCTACATCCCCAACCCTTTTAAATTTTGAGACAAGGTCGCACTAAGTTGCTCAGGAGGAACTAGAACTTGCAATCCTCCTGCCTCAGCCTCCCAAGGCTGGGATCGTAGGTGTGTGCCACCGCACCCAGCTTCCCAGTTCTCTGAGGCAGGCTGAGGCTGCCTGTAGGCTGCGCCTTTCCCACTGACTGGCGGAGGCCATCCCGGGCAGAACGGGCGTGGAGGCCCGGAGAGAGGCTGTGCGGGGACAGGGAGAGGCGATGGCGATGGCGATGTCGCGGGCAAGGTGGGCAGCGTTTCCGCCCGGGCTCCCCTCCAGGCCCAACCTCGTCTCCCTGGACCTGGGCTTCAACGACCTGACCGACCTGCGGGCCATGGTGGCCGCGCTGCGCTCGCTGGGCCGCCTCCGGCTGCTGGTGCTGCAGGGGAACCCGCTGGCGCTGCTGCCGCACTACCGCGGCTTCACCGTGGACAGCCTGGCTCGGCTCTGCGTGCTGGACGACGTCACCGTGTCCCCGCACGAGCGGCACCAGTTCCGCGGGCTGGGCCAGCAAGGCGGTGGGTGCGGCGGCGGAGGGGCGGAGGGGCGCCTCCTCCCTGCGTCTCCTCCCTGCGTCTCCTCCCGCGGCGGCGTGAGGTCGCCCCCTTGTGGCCCGCGGCCCACGGCGCGACGCAGCCCAGAGGTCCCCGAGTTTCCGGCCCCTTCGGGGTGGGGACAGGGCTTCTCAGGGTCACCTCGGGCTGGGCAGGGAAGGAGGGAGGGTCCGGCCCGCAGCCCCTCAGCGCGGCCCTCGGTCCACAGACCTCTTGCCGCAGGACGCGCAGCTGGTGGTGACCGTCGGGAACATCAGGGGAGTCGTGGACTCCTCTGTCTTGGACCCCGAGCCCGGGCCCAAAGGCCCCTTTGTGGCCTACAGCTACTACGTGACCTACGACTTCCTGGGAGGGGAGGACGGCGAGGCCAGCGAGCACGGCGGGGTCCTGGCCGAGGTGCGCACAGGGAGCTCCGGACGCAGGCAGGGCGGCCCCTCCAGTGCTGGGGACTGAACCCCGGCCTTTGCTCCCAGGCACATCTCCATCCCTTTTCAAATTTTCAATTTTGAGACAGGTTCTTGCCGAGTTATTAAATTGCCCAGTCTGGGCTCGAACTTGGCTCCTCCAGACTCAGCCTCCTGAGTGCTGGGATTGCAGGCCTGCCCCGGGCCCATCCTTTTGGGGGCGGGGAGGTACCGGGGATCAAACTCGGGACCTTGCGCCTGCGAGGCAGGCGGCAGAATCACTGAGCTAAATCCCCGGCCCTCCATCCTTAAAGTAAGTATGTGGTAGCTCGTGTACTTTAGGAGGCTGAGGCAAGAGGATCGCTGCGAGTTCAAGGCCAAGCCTAACTGCATAGCAAGACCTGTCTCAAAAAAAGAAAACAAAAGTTAATTTATTTCTGTGCCCAGTTCCCAAGCAGGGCCGGAGTGCAGCTGCGCGGTCCCGTGCGTGCGCAGCCTGTACCCGGGCTCGGGTTCCATCCGCAGCACCGCAGAAACCGCCCCAAGACCCTGGCGTCTGCGTCTGGGTGCGCCCGGTGCAGAGGATGCCGGGGCCACAGCAGGCCTTGTCCGCTCCCCCACAGGTGGTGAAGCCTCGGTCCAGCGCCCAGCTGCTCGGGGAGGAGCTCGCTGAGGACTTGGCCGAGGAGTCCCTGGCGTCGGTGGAAACCACGGAGCAGAAGTCCGAGTCCTCCGTGGTCTCAGGCTGCTCGGCCGCCCGGCCGCCATTCTCAGCCTCCGGGGAGGAGCTGGGCAAGCTGAGGCCGCGCATGGACCCCCGGCTGTGCCCCTCCCCGGGGTGAGGAGTGAGCCAAGCCGAGCGTCTGGGTCCCCAGGGTCCCGGCCCGCCCCAGCCGCACTGCTGCCCCCTGCTGCCCCCAGGGGCGACTCGGTAGTCAGCCGAGGCCGTGGGTTTGGGTTCTTCCTCAACCCGCCTAAGCTTCCACTGGAAGCAGGGCTGGGCTGAGCTGGGCTGGGCTGAGCTGGGCTGAGCTGAGTTGGGCTGGGCTGGGCTGGGTTGGGCTGGGCTGGGCACAATGGCGCACACCTGTGATCCCAGGACTCTTGGAGGCTAGGGCAGGAGGATCTCAAGTTCAAGTCCAGCCTGGGCAACTTAGTGACTTAGGGAGATCATGTCCCCAAATAAGAGGTGTGTGACGTATGATAGGCCCAGGGTTCAATCCCCAGTACTGCAAAAGCAAAACAACACTCGCAGTCCCACTTCCTCTACTATCTTATTTCTGTCTCTGTGCGACTGCTGTGGGTGACTCCGAAATCGTGGTCCCTGTCCCTTGGCCTGAGGCTTGTTTCCCTGAGCACAATTCCTTCTCAGATCTGTCCTCGCTGTGGCGTGTTGCGATTCCTTTTCAAGGCTGCCAGTGCCCCTATTGGGGCAGCCACGTCTATTCATTTATTCGTCTGGCAGTGGACACGTGGGCTCTGTCCGCCTCGGGCTGGTGGACATGGTGAGCGATGTCGGTCCGAGTCCCTGTCGCCCTCTTTCGCACAGGTTCTGGGGGACTCTTGTTTTCCCCTCCTGAGATCCCACGTCGGACTTGTCACCCGTAACACCTAAAGGACGGGTCATTGCCATTGAGAGGGCCAGTTTGTAAAGACTCGGGAGTTTGTGATGTTTCTACCTTTTAACTACGACTACGTTGACATTTTCAACCCTTTGCTGCAGTTGTGGTCGGGCCCCTCTGTTGTCTCCCACAGTCCTCTCCCAGAAGGAAGGGTCCCCTGTACCTGTTTTGTCTTCTCCAGTGGTGTCAGGGGATCCAGTCTCATGCTGTTTGTCACATGTAGTCTTCTTAGATGCCCCTCCCTGCCTTGTTCACCCCAGCCACACTCCTGGGTGACAGCGCCACATCTGCCGCCCCCAGGACAGTCCCCTTCAGCACGGACCACAAGCCTTGGGCCAACGTCATCGCCTGCAACTACGAGGCGCAACACAGCATCAGGGATCTGGGGCTGCTCAAGGGCTTCCTGCTGGCCGGGACCACAGTGACCATCATGGAGGAGAAGGTGGGCAAAGGGGGTGACACCGCTCGGCGCCTGCCTGAAGACCCCGGCCAGCCTCTGTCATCTTTGCTCGCTCAAGGCCGCCACCTGTCTCCAGATCCTCTCTTGGCCTGTGGTGACCCCTCCCGTTGACAGTCCCCAGGGAGCCAAGAAAGGAAAGGGAGAGGATGACAAGAAGAAGAAGGAAAAAGACAGGAAAGACTGGAAAGGGAAAGCAGAGGAGCCCCCTCAGGTAAGCCGAAGCCAGTGACGACATGGGCCTCATGAAGGGCACAGGCGCCTGTCCTGTCCCCTGCCACCTTCCCGGTGTCCACAGGAAAGGAAGGCGTCGCACAAGAAGAGAGAGGCCCCCAAGGAACTGTGCCAGGACCCTCCCACACTGCAGGCTCTCGGCAGCGGCCTGGTGGCCCTGGAGCCCCTGCTGGCCGGGGAGGCTGTAGTGTCTACTGTGTGCAACTTTGGGGTGATCCGCACCCCGGAATCAGACCGGCTGACGTTTGCCAGGGTACCATGGGGCCCAGCCATGTCCCTTGACCTCCACCTTTGTCCTCCTCACAGAGGGCTGGCTGGGCAGGAGGGCAGAGGGGACGTGGCCGCCACCTCGGTGTTGAGCGGGACCCCTGGACCAGGGCGGCCGTGGGGGGGTAGGAGTCCTAGGACAGCCTGGGTCTGCACCCGCCCCTCCCCGGCAGCCTCCCCTCCAGGGAACATCTTGTTTCACGGTTCTCTCTCTCTCTCTCTCTCTCTCTCTCTCTCTCTCTCTCTCTCTCTCTCTCTCTCTCTCTCTCTCTCTCTCTCTGGACTCAAAGATTAAGAAAGGTGCCAAGAAAGGTAAGACCCGTAGAGGCGGCAGGTGACAGATGGGTGTATGGTGGCTGTGATCTCCACCCTTGGGGGTGGAGAGACTGAGATCATGTCTGCCCACCACAGGGGCCCCGTCCACCCTAGGACCGAACCCCATAGCCTCCTGCTGCCCCCAGAACACAGCCGCAAGGCATTCTGGGTAGGCGCCAGAATAAGGTGGGGTACAGGGCTCAGAGCTGGGGTGCTAGGGTTCTTCCAGCTCCAGCCCTCTTCTGCCAGACCTGGAGCCCAGTTTATTCCTTCGGTGCCCGTTGAATTTTCTAAACTAGGTAAGTTTTAGATTTGAGTTTGAAAAAGGACTGTCTGGCTTGGATGGACAGACAGGAACTAGAAACCAGCTGGGCAGCTGCTGCAAAGTATAAGGCAAAACCCTGACATGGTGGCGCACATCTGTAATCCCAGCACTTGGGAAGCTGAAGCAGGAGGATTGCCTTGAGTTCAAGGCCAGCCTGAACTACATGGTGGAAACTTGTCTCAAAAACAAAACAGAAAGTATAGGGCTGGAGATTTAGCTCAGTGGCACTGCCCCTGCCTGGCAAGTGCAAGGTCCCCAGTTCAATCCCGGGTACCAAAAACAAAACAGTATAGGAGAAGATCATAGTGATACAGGCACCAAGTAATCCAAATAAGCAAAAATAATCCAAACAAGGGAAATATTTTAAAACTCCCAACCTGCTAGATATCTGAAATGTAAGTTGGTGTTCTCTCAAATTGAAGAATGAATTTGAGGGACAAAGGTTAAGAGTAAGGAATATTTATTGAGGGAAAGACTGCTCCTGCCTGAGAGGGACGGAGGGGACACACAGAAAGTGAGTTGGCTGCCCATCCCGCTTCTCAAAGGTGTTTCATGGGGCAAAGCCACAAGATGAGGCGAATACAAATGGGCCAAAGCTATAAGGTCCAATGGGAAATTGCAAGGTGGGACAAAACCACGATCAACCAATAAAACTGTAAGTATAGTTGCCAAGGTAATACTGATTAAATGGAGAGCAAATGGGGAAGCTAGGCACATAGCAAGCATACATGGATTTCCCGGAAGGAATGGGCTAGCTAGGGGTGGCCTGGTCCCCAGTTAAGGTGACCGAGGTCTATGTAGAATATCACTCACTGCCATTCACCCCCAGGGGAACTATGTGGGTGCAGTAGTTTCTCTCTCTTTTTTTTTTTTTTGGTGTCGGGGATTGAACTCGGGTCCTTGCAGTTTTGTTTTGTTTTTTGGGGGACCGGGGATTGAACTCGGGTCCTTGCACTTGCGCAGCAGGCGGTGGCACCACTGAACTAAATCCTCAGCCCCTCTCTTTTTAATGTTAACCTTTGGTGAGTGCACCTCAATTGTCTTTGTATGGACTCCTGGAGAATTGGCCCTAACTGCCTACAAGATACCTAATTAACTTAGCTGCTACAGTGATAGCTGAGTTATTTGTTATAGCTGAGAGAGTGGGAGCAGCCCAAATGTGTCTCCAGTGAATGGGGAGAGCGGCCCCTCCATGCGGCAGCTTATAGGTGGTGTTTAAAGCCATGAAAATACACAGGCTTTGTTGACAAGAAAGGGTTGAACAGAGCATCCTGGGCAACATCACAGATTTTTATCAGAAAGGGAAAATAAGTGGTGCCCCATGTCTGTGATCCTGGCACTCAGGAGGCTGAGGCAGGAAGATCACTGCAAGTCCAAGACCAGCCTGGGCTACATAGTGAGTTCAGGCCAGTCTGAATTACATAGTGAATTTACAAAAAAACAACAAAAAATGGAACATAAGTCTGAAAGCCTCAAACCTAACTGTATCCTAGAACAAAACTCAAGGATACTTATAAGGATACCAAAAAATAGCATCTAAGGTAAGAGTCACCATGTCTGCCATCCAATAAAAAAAACTATCAGGCATGAAAAAGGCAAGAAATATATGATCACAAAATTGACTCTGAAGTCACATCCATAAAATAATTAGTAGACAAGAACAGAAAAGCAGTTACCGTCATTTATTGCATAGACTCACAAAGCTGGAGGAGAGGTGTACCTGGTAATAGCACGGGAGACCAGCTGTAGAGGTGACAGCTACCATGTCACAAGGGAAATGCACTCTGTGGGATTAATGCTGCACTGAACACTACAGAAAACTGAACTCACCCGAAGCAACAGAAATCATCTGAAGCCAGGTGTGGTGGAACACGCCTGTGATCCTAGAACTTGGGAGGCTGAGGCAGGAGGATCACCATGAGTTCAAGACCTGCCTGGGCAACGTAGTGTATTCAAGAGCAGCCTTAACTACATAGCGAAACCCTGTCTTTAAAAAGTTAAAGTGAGTAACATGACAGAGAAAAACTGAAAGCCCATCAGTTATTTTGAGTCAAATTCAGAAGGCCTGATAGCCCTGTAACTGGAGTTCCCATGGGGGAATGAAGGCTAGAAAAGCTGGCTGGAGAAGTGATGTTGAAACATTTCAGAATGTGGTAGAAACTGCACACACTGGTCCAAGAAATTCAGTGGGCCCCCACGTGAGAAACAATGGTGAGCCGGGTGTGGTTGGCCATGCCTGTGATCCCAGCATTTGGGAGGCTGAGGCAGGAGCATCGAACACCTAAATAAATGGAGAGAGAAACTATGTGCAAGATCAGAAGATCCAGTGTTAAGATGTTGGCTTTCCTGGAATGATCTAGAGATTCTACATCAGGGCTAGAGCCAGTCCTGGCTGGCTCCTTTTTTTTTTTTTTTTTTTTGGTAGAAATCAGCAAGGAGATTCTAAAATTCATATGGAAATAACCCAAATAACTTTGAAAAAGATCCACGTTGGAGGGCCTACACACGGGAGTTGAAGACCTGTGCACAGCAGGCATGTGACCTGTGGCACATAACCATGGGAACAAGTTTTAAGTCTGGTGTGGAGAGTTTGAGGCCAGCTAGAGTGACACTGAAAGCGACCCACCTCTGTATCTCAAAAATAGTTTTAATTTTAAATTCAGTCTCTTTCATGTCTGGCTTGGGAACAGCTGGATTCTCATGGTGAAGTTCTTGTGAGAGGTTGCTGTGAAGTGTGTGAAGAAAATCCAGCTTCACCACATAATTGCAGGCGAGAGGCTGGGTTTTTTTGTTTTTGTTTTTTTTTGGTACCAGGATCGGAACTTGGGTCTTTGTGCTTTCGCAGCAGGCGGCGAAACCACTGAGCTAAATCCCCCGGCCCTGAGAGGGCTGTTTCAATAGGCTTTTGAAGAGCTGTGGATATCCTGCTGGGCATGGTGGCCCACGCCTGTCGTCTTAGCACTCTGGGAAGTGGAGGGAGGAGGACTGAAACTTTGAGCCCAGCCTGGGCAGTTTGGCAACTTAGCTAAGACCCTGTCTCAGTGTGAAGGTCCTGGGCTCATTCTCCAAGTGTGGATCGTGGATATCACGAAAAATTTGGTAAGCTCTAGTTCCTTATGTGAATCTATTCTGATGCTTTTTTTCACAGTCCGTTAGTCATTAAAGTTCACTGGTCTACTGTGACTTTGATGGGATATTTCATCCATGTGTGATTTGTAACGAGTGAAATATCGTGTGCATTGTAAAATACTGGTTAAGAGTTAGATCTCCCAATTGTTGACATGTTTCTTCAAACATCCATAAATCGCCTTCTCTAACATCACTATCCATATCACTAGAAAAGTCTATGCATATTGGAAAACTTAAGTGCCTGACAGCTGATACAATGTTTCCAAAATTCTGACTTCTACCTGAAAGTTGAAATGTTAGAAATTTAACAAAATACTTTCACTCGGTTGTTTTCCCTGAAGTGCCAGAATTACTTCACCTTTTACTACATATTTGTTATGCAGGACTGAACCCTCGTCAATTCCTCTGTAAAAACGGCCTTCCGGGACAAAAGCTGCCGATCTGTGCAGGCAGGGACCTTACTAAGAGACCCGCTCCAGCGCGAGTTCGCCTTGTTCCCCAAGCCGTCCACACTCGCACCAGGGGCGGATCCAGAGGCTGCCCGCCCGGGGCCCGAGCCCTGCGGTCCACGCGGCGCTGTGGGCTCATTCGCTGTCTTTATTTTCGCAGAAAAGACGAAATCAGCGGCTCCGATCTTCGAAAGCGACTACCAGCCGGAGCAGCTGACCGTGGAGGTCGAGATCCAGCTGGGCCAGGTCCGCTCGGTGGAGGAGGCGCTGCGCGCTGTCGCCAACCAGGCGCGGGCAGAGTAAAGCGGTGCGAGGATCCGAGCCCGAGTCTGAGCGTGTCGCGGGTGGGGACCGGGAACCAGGACTGGGCCAGGGGAGGCGCGGGCCGCTGGGTGCAGGGGAGAAGCCCGCCCCTGTGCGCTTCCGGCTGCGAGCAACACCGGGTCCTAGGCGGGCGTCCGCTCGGGTCCACGGGCCCCGTCACGGTTCATAGGCGCGAGGGCCTGGGCGCCTGATCACCCTCACGGGGAGGGACGCAGCCTGCGCCCTGCACTCCGCGCCGCATCCTGGCTCCACTGCTCCCCCTCTGCCCCCGACGCTGGCCCTTTCCCGCCTTGTAGCCGTCACGAGTTGGGTCCCTGTCACCCAGGAGTGAGCGCCGCCCCTCAGGACTCGGGGTCACCAGGTCTGCAAGCCCCTGAGGGTCGTCTGGGCACGGGGAGGCTGTGCCAGGCCCGGGAACCGCAGCCGGGGTGGGATCCCCGAGGCCGCCCAGGCCGAACCCCGCCCTGCCCCCCACCCCAGCCCCCCGCCTCCGCCCTCCGCCCGGGCCGGCGGTGCCAGGGACGTCTCTTACTGGGCTCTGCCAACCCCGGGGCTCCCGCTCCTCGAGCTCCGGCTCAGCTCGGGGAGGAGCTGTCCCCGCGCCTGGCCCCCTCCCCGGATTTGCAGCTCTGGTTTAACGTCCCCTTCTCTGCCGCCTTCTCCCCCAGCCGCCTTTTCTCCCTGGCACATTGGCTGGCATGCGTTTCGGGTGGGTCCTGTCTCCAGTGGTCCCCAGCACAGTGTCGCAGGTGGAGCGAGGGGGGGCGGGGAGCAGCGAGAAAGGACCAGGTGGGAAACAAAACCCCAGGGACTGGAGGCGGGTCACTGCCCGGTGCCATTTCCTCATCCTCTTCGGTCGGGTCCGTGGGGGTTGTCGCAGGAAATCAGAACTCATTTCGTGGCCAGGCTGCCTTGCAGCCGAAGTCCCCGGTGCCAGCTTTCTAGTGCCGTCAGACTGTGAGATTTTGTCCCAGACCCTGGTGTAGCGCTAGGAAACCCAGACCAGTTGGGGCGGCCACCTGCGGCCTGGGTGTAGCTGCCGCTCCCTGGAGGCGGGGAGCTGCCACAGAGGCAGCCAGGCAGTGCAGGGCGCAGGGCCTGGCCCAGGGGAGGAGAGCCGTGGTTTGATTAGACCCGAAGCGCTCTGAGTGTCGGCTACTGTGTCAGTGGATTTGAGCCAAAGATGCACCAAATCTGCCACTTTTCACCAAGATTCCAAAGGTGCTTGAGTTCTGGGAAGGGCTCTGAACGTTTACAGGACCCTGCCGGTCATCTGGGAGGACGGATTCGAGCCTCCCAGCGATGAAGTCAGCTGAGCGGGGGGGGGGGGGGGGGGGGGGGGGGCGCCGCGGCGGCTCAGGCTCTCTTCCCGCAGGGCCATACGTTCAGCGGGCTGTACTGGCTGCTCCTCCAAGGCGCTGCTGCTCAGCTGCCTGCTGTTTCTGAAGAAGGAGGCCCCGCGGACAGGCGGCCCCACCACCCGACGCCCCCTTCTGGGCTCCCTGGGGTCCCGGCGTGGCCAGTGCCCACCCAACCGCACAGTGGCCAACACCTCACTGGCCCTGCCCAGCCGTCACCGCCTCCTCTTGACCTACGGCCACTGCCGGAACTTCTCCATCTTGCTGGAGCCCTCGGGCTGTGCCAGGGACACCTTCCTGCTCCTGGCCACGTGGAGCGGCGCGCGGCCATCCGAAGCACGTGGGGCCGAGAGGGGAGCTGGGCACGGGCCGGTGGCTGAAGCTGGTGTTCCTCCTCGGGGTGGCCGGCCCTCCAGCCCCAGCCCAGCTGTTGGCCTATGAGAGCAGGGAGTTCGAAGACATCCTCCACTGGGACTCTGCCGAGGACTTCAACCTGACCCTCAAGGAGCTGCAGCTGCAGCGGTGGGTGGCAGCCGCCTGCCCTCAGGACCACTTCGTGCTGAAGAGAGATGACCGTCCCCAATGTGCTGGAGTTCCTGCACGGTCCAGACCCCGCCCAGGACCTCCTGGTGGGAGACATCATCCACCAGGCCCTGCCCAACAGGAACACCAGGGTCAAGTATTTCATCAGGCCCTGCATGTACAGGGTTCGCCATTACCCACCCTACCGGGGCGGTGGCGGCTATGTCCTGTCCAGAACCACCATGAGGCACCTCGGGCCAGCCGTGGAGGAGGCCAAGCTATTCCCTATCAACGACATCTTTGAGGGCAGGTGCACGAAGAGGCTGGGCCTGAGCCCCACACACCATGCCAGCTTCAAGACCTTCGGGATCTGCCTGTACCGAGGGCTCCTGGTGCACCGCCTCAGCCCCCTGGAGACGTGGACCATGCAGGCACTGGTGACAGATGAGGGGCTCCCATGTGCGGCTGCCCCCAAACCCCGGCACAGACAGCTGCTCTAGAGCGGGAGGACTCACTGCTGACTTGGGTGAGGGTCCCTGCTGGGCTACAGGATGCACCCACTTCCATTCTGTGACCTCTCCCTCCCCTGCATGTGTGTCCAGAGGAGGCCGGGGCACAGCAAACGCCGCTGGAAACCACAGGGCCCATGGGCACTGTCCCTCTGGGCAGAGAAGGAAGGAGGCTGTGTAGGCCCCAAAAAACACACACATTCTTTTTCAAATGAAAGAAAATTCTCTTTTGGATACAACAGAGAAACTCCAAGGAAAGAAGGCAATGAAAGGTGAGGCATGTGCTAGAGTAAGGCCCGTCGGGAGCACCAGAAGGATGCTGATTCATTCCCTTCCTGACAGGCTCAGCTCCTCGGCCTGAGCTCTGCTCCAGACTGGAGCAAGCATTATACATACGCCTCAGGAAAACCCTGCAAGCCGGACAGGCTTCTGTCCCCATGGAGGGAGCAAATACTAAGTCATATCTGGAAACCTGAGTAAGACCCAAAACTCAGGTCAAACAGCTATTGAACATTAGAGTGTGACAAAGAGAGGGCCCCCATGGGGGCCCAGGTCGGGGAGCTGGCTGGTGTGAGGTAACACCGTGCACAGGGGCGGCATTAAACAGGGCCCAGTGCCCAGCTCCGGGGAAGGCTGAGGTGGCAGGGAGAGGGACCGGCCCTGGAGCTCACCATGCACAAAGTTGGTGGCCTGATCGGCCAGGCAGCACCTTCGGCCCCTCCACTGCGTGGACAGTTGTGCCCCTGCTGGGCGACGGTACCTGTCCCCACCATGGGCATGAAGGCAGCGGGCTCCAGCCCTCAATCTTCTCGAAGGTAGGCCTCGTGCTCCTGGTCAGGCGCCTCGTCCTCGTCCTCCTGTGCTTTCTGGTGCAGCTCCTGCGTCTGTGCTTCAGCCAGCTTGGCCTCCGCTTTTTGGCAGAGCTGGCGTACCTCCTGTACCTGTGACTTCACCAACTGGATGTGATTCCTGGCGGTTATGGAGGCCTGGTCGGCTCCTGCCAGGAGATGAGACAATGGCACTAAGCCAGCAAGGCAGAAGACACATGCAGACACAGGAAAGCCTGGGGTCTGGGGGTCCCCTTCCCTGTCCTCCACAGAGCAGACAGCCCGCCCGCCATGCGTGTCCAGGTCTGAGTTTAACCACCCCTTTACTGTCCAAACCTCAGGATCTCTCTTCAGCTAAAGGAGAAACTCAACTTCCACAATCATCTTCATAGCTACCTAGCTCTTAGGACTGACCTTTTATGAATTTAAATTTTAATAAGTCATGTTTCCTTTTTTAGAGACAGTCTGGCTGTGTAGTTCAAGCTGGCCTTGAACTCACTGTGTAGCCCAGGCTGGCCTCAAACTCGAAGTGATCCTCCTGCCTCAGCCTCCTGAGTGCTGAGATTACAGGCATGCGCCACCACACCCGGCTTTATGTTTCTTTTTGACAAATTAAGGGATCTTGAGTAAAATTTTCAAAGAGCTGCTATACCTTCAGAGATAACCGCTTTTGGAAATTTAGAGAGCATATTTCTCCCTTTTAAAATGTGCCTATATACACCAGCCGTGGTGGTGCACACCTGTGATCCCAGCACTCGGGAGGCTGAAGCAGGAGGATTGTCCTGAGTTCAAGGCCAGCCTGAACTACACAGTGGAGTTCCAGGCCAGTCTGAAGTACATAGCAAGACTGTCTCAAAAAAACCAAACAGGGCTGGGGATTTAGCTCAGTGGTTTTGCTGCCTGCTGCACAAGCGCAAGGACCCGAGTTCGATCTCCAGTACCAAAAAAACCCCAAAAACAACAAAAAAAGGTGCCTATAAACATATAAAATACAGAGAAAGACATTGTTACTATAAACCAGTGATGGTGAACCTTTTAGAACTTTCAGGGGTAACAGCCCATTGCAGCATGTATGCCATAGGTTTGCCACCACTGTCATAAACATAATGGCATAAAAGGTACATAGTATACTGAACATATTTTGTAATTTTTTTCACTTACAAATATGGTTTGAGCTCCTCATTCTCCTTGCTGCTAGTGTACTTCACATACATATGCATATTTTATGTTTATCTCTAGAACATCTGGATTGCCCTGTCTGCACTGACGGGACTCTTCAACACAACGTAGGGAAATGGAGAATGGCAGGCCATGTTTTATTTCTCACCTTGTGGAAACACTTCTGACATTTCACTGTTAAGTAGGATTACTTATCCCTTATCACGTTAAGACAATGATCTCTTTGCAATTATACTTTTAATTCATAAATGGATACTATATTGTACTGAACATATCAATACATTTTTGGTATATATTGATTATATTTTCTCCTTTAATTACTATAAATCTCAACTTGTGAATCACATTGACAAATTGTCCCTCAGTAAACTATTGCTATATTTAAGGGTAAATGATTACATTTGATTTACATCTATATTTAGAAGTGATACTGAAATATAGTTGTTTTTTGTTGTTTTTTTTTGGTACCGGAAATTGAACTCAGGTCCTTGTGCTTGCGCAGCAGGCGGCGAAACCACTGAGCTAAATCCCCGGCCCCTGAAATATAGTTTTTGTCTTGATGCTACCCTAGTCCAGTTTGGCATCTGTGCTATACTGGCTTTTTAATTCCTCAGTTTATCTTTCTATTATTTTCCACCTTTTCCCCCATTTGGTTTTCTCCCAGTACTCTGTGAGGCAGGAGGATCACAAGTTCAAGACCCTGTCTCAAAATTAAAAAGGGATGGGGATGAAGCTCAGTGTGAAGGCTCTGGGTTGAATCCCCAGTACTGCCAAAAATAAGTAAAACAAGTTGGCTTAGGACCACTGGATAGATAGTGATATTCAAAAACACTTTGGTAAAATAACAAAATTGCAAAGCTGGGCATGTTGGTTGGTGCATGCCTATAATCCCAGCACTCAGGAAGCTGAGGCAGGGGTGCCGTGAGGTAAAAGGTAGTTGGGTTACATAATGAGTTCAAGACGAGCCTGATCTACACAGTGAGACCACAGTGTCTCAAAAAAAAAAACAAATTAAAGGCTGGGGGTTTAGCTCAGTGGTGCTGTGCCTGCCTGGCAAGGTTTTGAGTTTGATCCCTGGAACCAAAAAAACCCCCCAAATTAAGAAAAGTAACAAAACAACACTGAATTAGGTCAATGAGGTAACAGAGAACAAAACTCTAGCTACCAGCCACAAAGGCTTTAGAATCTGATCTTAACCAGCTGCATGTCAGTATGGCCACTTACTAACTATACAATGGCAGGTTAGGTTGTCACCCAATTTCTTTGGCTCTAAGTGGGAACAATAACTATAGCTTCTACCTTAAACTGTAGGCATTAAAAGTGCCTATGAAGTGCTTACCACACAGCCTGAAAGAGACAAATTCTCAATGATTTGTACTGGGTTTGCCACTATGATTCTGAGTCTTATTTCTTGCATTTGTACAAAATGGGTCATGTAAATTGATGAGCTCAAGTTTCAGCCACTGTTATTCTATGACTTAATAGTCTAGATTATGAAAAAATGAAATAGTTAAATTGGAAACATTTTCCAATGACAGTAGTTTCATCAATTTATTTTCCTTTTTCTAGATCTTGACAGTCTACCTTCTACTGGTCTGGTTTACAAGGTGTGTATTTTTCCTACTGTGCAAATAAAATGTTTCTTTCTAATAAAGTTATACTCGGGAGTCATTAATTAGATCACCTAATCTAAATCTCTCATTTTACAGCTAAGCGAAAAATCAAACAGTATCTCCCTTGTAGAAAACAAAAACACAAACTTTAACCTACCAGTTTGGTACGCAGCTTCTGCTGCCATTTCTGAAAGACTAACTGCAGTCATCCAAGTGGTTTCCAGCTTCAAGTACTCTTGTTGTTTGGAAGTCATCTGTAAATTTAGCAAAGAGCTTCAGATGACATGAAGAGGTTTAGCACAGTTAATTAGGTGGACTTAGTCAAAGTAG
Organism: Heterocephalus glaber; assembly: GCF_053883595.1. Classification (NCBI taxonomy): domain Eukaryota; kingdom Metazoa; phylum Chordata; class Mammalia; order Rodentia; family Bathyergidae; genus Heterocephalus; species Heterocephalus glaber. The sequence goes on from NW_028258412.1 coordinate 22,192,774, forward strand.
CAGATTCAAGAGCAGTTACTGATTAGACATCTTAATTTGATAGATTACATAATGAGGCAGTAAGATGAACACAGAAAGGCCTAACAGTTTTTTGCTTACCTCAACTCTGGCTCCTATGATCACCTGCCACACGTCATCTTCCTCCTGTGAATTTATTTTCCCAAGTAAATTTGTATATTGTCGGTACAGGGAAATTAATGTATAAACAGCCTATAAAAATAAAATGAGCAAAATAAGTGAAGCATATTAGAAGGATTAGTGACATTTACACCTCAAGGATGTCAACCCCCTTTATAGCAATCTGGCTCTCCGGTCCTTGTGCTCCCTGAAATCGTGCTACTGTGTGAAGTAGAGGCATCATTTCAGGACATTGGTGTATCTACCTGTAAATCTCATTTTTTTGAATCAAGATCTCACTATATTGTCCAGAGTGGCTGGGAATTTGGGATCCTTCTGCCTTAATCTCCCAAGTAGCTAGGATTATAGGTGTATACCACCACACCTGCCTAAAATCTGTTTTTTAAAATATAGAGATACACATGCAGAGATATAGAAAGAGAACACAATGTAGAGGGAAAAAAGCTACTGGAAAATATAAGTAAAATAAATGGCCAAATGAGACCTTTAATTTTTTCTTTGAGAATTTTTTTTTTTTTTTTGCTATGTTGCCCAGACTGGTCTCAAACTCCTTGGGGCTCAAGTGATCCCCTGCCTCAACCTCCCGAGTAGCTGGAACTATAAGCATGTGCCATAGCACTGAATGCTTTTGAGTAATTTTGATTACTCTTCTATCTCAATGGTTTTCTTTTTTTGTTTGGTTCTTTTTTTTTTTTTTTTGCAGTACCCGGGATCAAACTCAGGACCTTGCGCTTGCAAGACAGGCGTGGTACCACTGTAAATCCCTGGCCCTATCTCAATGGTTTTCAAACAGTCCTCACAGGGAAACCTCTGAGAGTGGACTTTGAACTCTTTTAACCCTTACTGAAGGCAGATCAGCTGGGCTTCTATTTTACATAGGGGCTATCATACTTAAGATTTTTCTGTAAGAAAAAAAAGGGTTCCTGGAATAAGTATAAAAACCAGTGATTTAGATCATGGCTCAGTAACCTTTTTTGTAAAGGGCCAAACAGAAAACATTTTGGGATTGTGCACCTTACTCTGCTGAAACTACTCAAACTCTTGAACAGACAATAAAGAAATGAACCTGGCTAACTTGCAATAAAATGCAAATAAAGCCAGGCATGGTGGTACATCCCTGTAATCACATATTCAGAAGGCCAAGGCAAGAGGATCCCCTCAAGTTCAAGGCTAACCTGGGCTACATGGTGAGACCCTGTCTCAAAAAACAACAAGCAAAACAAAATGTAACCATCAGGCTGGATCTGGTGGAGTCATGGTTTGCTAAGACCTGGCTTAGAAGATCAAGACAAGAGGATACTTACCTTAGTGTATTCGGTGATTGCATCAATCAGTGCGTAAGTGGTTTGAGAGAGAAAGGTAGAGGTGCTATCTGTTACCAAAGACACAGCCCTCCTCATTAATGCTTCATTACTGAGAGAATGAGGCTCTGATTTCTGAAAGACACAAATATCACCACTCAACTTTCAAAGTAAATGTAAATGAAGCTCAAGCTGAGAACTTCATCATGCACACTTAAGAGAAAAACCTAAATGCCAGGGATTTAGTTCAGTGGGGCTGCACCTGCCTGGCAAGAACAAGGTCCTGAGTTCAATTTCTGATACCCCCTTAAAAAAAAAAACAGAAAAAGCAAAAACCATTCTCATACTGCTTTGTTTTAAGCTGTTAACTGTACTGCACTTTTCTGGGTTAACTTCTTTTTCTTAGGCTTTATTTTGGCTACATAAGACATAGGGAAGTATCTCCATAGTAAGCTTTCTACCCAAGTCTCATCTGCTTCAGAGAACAAAGTATTTTTTTGTTTATTTCTGCAATACTAGCCATTGAACCCAGGCTGTGTACATGCTAGGCAAGCATTCTACCACTAAGCTACATCTCAATCCCTTTTTATGTTCAGTTGGGGCTTAAAACAATTCCTTAAAAAACTTTTTTATATATGAAGTGGAAGTTTGGAGTAGTTATATAATTTTCCTAAAAGATCACGATCTAGCCCTCATATCAAATCTTGTCCTTTCAAACTCTGTACTCTTTCATTTACGCCATGCTGACTCAGAAGAGTGCCAAAGGAATTATGACCAAATATCAGATGACTGTTGGCTGGGAACTAAGAAAGGCTTTAGAGAAGAGGTATGGCTTGAATGACCAGGCATCATAGCAAGGAAGAAATAATGAAAAGAATACATTTGTTACATGTAAGCAATGTCCAGGACCCTAGAGTGCAGAAGAGTAAGATTTTAGTTTTGTAACAGAATGGAGAGGCACCAGGTGGGACCACTGTACCTTAGGGGAATGACTATAGCTCCTCTCATGTAGCCCAGAACTAAGGTAACTGGGGCTTAGAAAACAGTACAGTATATGAACTGAGAAAGGACAAACCCAAAGAGTCCTTTAAAGGAAGAGAATCATCCTATGTAAAGTAGTTTGGTTTTCTTATTTGGTTTTTTTGGTGCCAGGGACTGAACTCAGGTCCTTGTGCTTGGGAGGCAAGCGGCAGAACCACTGAGCTAAATCCCTGGCCCGAGAATCATCCTAATAGTGACAGAAAATGGCCTGGTGTTCATCTGAGGATTTTAGGGCTAAACGTTGACCAGCATGCAAAGCTGAAAGGTGAAATGAATACAGCAAGGTTGACGGCTTTTGAATGAGCCTCCAAAGATGCTGAAAATATGAACAATAAATGGAATTAATCTTGTGATGAGCACAAAGGTATCAGGAATATTTTGATGAAATAAGGCTTGCTGGTTTCCTTCCTACCTCTTCCCCATAAAGCATACAGCCAGTAATTCTTAAAATCAGGTGCTACTTTTATAGTAACTGCCTACTTGACACACTCACCTAGATGTCTACAGAACATCTTAGACATTTCCAAAACTGGTTTCCAAAACTGAAAAGTTTCTTCCTTTCAAAACTCACTCATCTATATCCTAGTGAATGTCAACCCCATTATTTCAGTTGATTAGGCCTTTTAAAAATCCTGAAATCGGGCCAGGGATTTAGCTCAGTGGTGCCGCTGCCTGCCTCGAAAGCACAAGGTCCCGAGTTCAATCCCTGGTACCAAAACAAAACAAAACAAAACCTTGAAATCTAGGTTATGCAACCCATGTCCAATCCATCAACAACTCCTGTTGGCCACATTCAGCCAATTTCCCCCCACCTCCTCTACTGCCTTCCCTAGTCCAAGCCACTATCATTCTATGCCTGGATTATAGTATGAGCCTCCTATATCTGCACAACCACCATTTAAAAACAGATCATAATAGTATGTATGTCAATGTAGTATGTCAGATCATAATAGCCCTGAGTTAAAAATCCTCTGTGGCTTTCATTTTCAGAATAATAACCAAAGCCTTATAATGGCCCACAAAGCACACGGTTTGACCTTCAGTTAATAGGCCTCACCTATTATACGCTCCCTAATTCATTCTACTCCTGTAACATTCACATCCTTGCTATTCCTCAAACATATCTGGTGCACTACTACTGCTAGCCCTTAGCATTTAAAAAGTCCTTCTGGGGGTACTTCTGGGAAGATGGTGAAATGGTAAGCAGCAGAAAAAGAGCCTCTCTGAGATTTGGTGTCCTGGCACTGGAATACAGTGGCTCAAGGAGGAGGAGGGAAGTGAGTTACTGGGACCCTGGAAGGATCTGAGGCAAGAACTGAAGTCCACAAGGAGAGTGATGAGAGAGACTTCAATGAAGAGGGAGGTAGCAAGCAGTGCTCTCTCCCAGAACCCAGACCTTTGGCACGGAATGGAGGACTGAACCTGAAGACACACAGCAACTACTGGCGACCCTAGAGGCCTCTATGGAGAAACATACCAGTGGAAGAGTAGTGGACGCAGTAGACTATGGCAGCTGCTGAGTTATCCAGGTTCAGACCTCACCCGGGTGAGGGTGATTGGCTGGTAGCCATCTTGGAGAGGGGCCAACTGAACTTGGAATTTAGAGCAGGTGCAGGCTGACCCCATTTAGTGGCTCCCAGTGGCTTGGTGCCGGTGCTGAGTTCAAGTGAGCAGGAGGTCAGGGAGCAAAGTTCAGGGCGGCAGGAGACAGACTATTGTAGGCTCAAGGAATTTGGTTCCAGCCTCACAGCTAGAAACCATTCTGAACTTCAGAGGAACTAATGGGGCAGGCTGGCTGGGAGTATCCATTACCTCACTGTGAAGCTGCAGCTGGCTTGCTGGGATTAATCAATTTGGCTCTGGACTCTCCCTAAGTTGCCTACCAGTGACAGTAGCAACACACCTTGAATTGGATATTGTTTTTTTTTCTTTTTTCTTTTCTTTGTTCTTTCCTTTTGTCCTCCTTTCTGGTTCTTGTTTTGCTTTGCTTTTTCTTGATTGTTTGAACATGGTTTCTAGTTTTTGTTGTTCTGTTCTGTTCTAGTTTTTATTTTTTTCTTTTTTCCCACCCATCTTCTCCAACAGTTTCCTAAAGTTTGTCCTTCAGCCTTGTTTCTGATCTCTTCCTCTTCTTCTATTTCTGGTTTTTACCCGCTAACCCCCTTTAATTCTTCTCCCCTAAGGGTAAAATTGCCATACTAAGGGATTATTTATTGCATACAATTTTCAGATTTGTTCTAAATTTCATTATATAACCACAAATCTAGTTCATACAGTTAAATGTGACAAATTAATAGTTACCACAGTTTGTTTTCTAGTCTATTTGATGCTACTGTTATTGTTGATTGTACTACTGTAGCCAAGGTGACATAACTGTGGTAACCAGTTGTTCCTCCTGGTATATCAAGACTGAGATTGCCTGAGGGTCTTAAAAAATCCTACAGGCCAGTGCCAAAGAACTGGCAGCAGGGCTGGGGATTTAGCTCAGTGGTTCTGCCACCTGCCTCGAAAGCGCAAGGACCCAAATTCGATCCCTGGTACAAAAAAAAAAAAAAAAGAACTGGCAGCTGGGCCAAGTGGGCAGAAATTTCTCATCTCCAATAAGTTGAAGAGGTAGGATCTTGCAACAGACTCAAAACCCAAGAGCCAGCTACACCTGCAAGATGCATCTGAAAAGTAGTCATTTCCTAAGGGTTGTGAATATTGGCAATAAAGTTACTCACATAAGCAATTTACAAGTATCAACACAGGAATCAAACTTAAAAAAAAAAAAGAAAATGAGAAGACACTTAAACAAGATGCAACCCCCACCCCTCAGACTACTAGCTCACAAAAGGCAAACCCTGAGGGAAATGAGGTGGAACAATCCAAAAGCCACCCACCTGGACTCCCTGAACTGTAACAGCAGAGATAACAAAGCAGACAACCAAAGCTCTAGAAAAAATCAAAGCAGAAATAATTTCTAAGATAACTACAGAGATGGTGACCAGAAAGAAAGACATGCTCAGTGACTCTAGAGCAGATACAGGTAAAAAAAATAGAGGAGCTCAGGAACATGATGGAAACCATGAACACCCAGCATAGGAAAGAAATGGAATCCATGAAACAGATTCAAACATATCCAGGAGATAAAAAACACCATTGAAAGTATATGCAGCTGAATGAGCCAATGTGAGGATAGAATATCAGATATAGAAGACAGGATTGTGGTTAGCAATCACGAAAAGAGATTTCTTAAAAATAGCAAGAGACCACAGGAAATCAATCTAGCAGTTGCTATATGATGCAAAGAATAACATAAGATTGACTGGAGTCAATGAAAAAGCAAGAGATGGTGCAACTGACATAAAAAAAACCTGTTCTCAGAAATAAAGGTAGATGGGCTGGGGATTTAGCTCAGTGGTTTTGCCGCCTGCTGCGCAAGTGCAAGGACCCATGTTCGATCCCCGGTACGAAAAAAAAAGAAAAAGAAATAAAGGTAGAAAACTTTCCAAAGGGGGAAAAGGAATTTGACATACAGATAAGTGAGGCATATAGGACCCCAATTAGCCATGACCAAAAAAAAGTCTTCCCCAAGGCATGTAATAGTCAAGATTCCAGAAATTCAATGAGGACAGAATATTAAAAGCTGTTAGAGAAAAGAAACAAATCACCTATAAATGGAACCCCATGAGAATCACAGTGGACCTCTCAATACAAACTCTCAAGTAAAGGAGAGCTTGGAGTGAAGTATTTTAAGCTCTAAAGGAAAACAATCTCCAACCCAGAGTGATGTACCCTACAAAACTACCCTTCAAAATTGATGAAGAAATAAGATACTTCCATGACAAAGAACACCTAAAGAAATTCATGATCACCAAACCAGCACTCCAAAGTGTTTTTAAGGCTATTCTAGAAAGAGACAAGGGTTACAACTCCATGAACCCCAACAGAATGAATCCACCAGGTGAGGCAAGAAATTGAACAGAAAAGGTAAGAAGGAAGCCAACAACAGGGAAATAACATGACAGAGATAAGACAATACATATCAGTTATAACCATCAATGTTAATGGTCTCAATTCACCAGTCAAAAGAAACGTGGCAGAATGGATCAAGAAGCAAGATTCAACAATATGCTCCATACAAGAAACACATTTAGCCAGGGATTTAACTCAGTGGTGCTGCTACCTGCCTCGCAAGTGCAAGGTCCCAAGTTTGATCCCCGGCACACACACAAAAAAAGGAGAAACATATTTATTTCAAAAACAAATTCACAGACTGAAAGACAAAGGATGGAAAACAATATTCCATGTGGCAGGAACCCAGAAAAAACCAGGGGTACCTATTCTATTTGCAGACAAAGTGGGTTTCAAGCCAAGACTGATTAAGAGAGAGAAAGAAGGTCACTACACATCCTTGTAAAGGAAACAATCCAAGAGGAAGAGACAACAATCACAAATATATATGCACCAAACAGCAGTGTACCCAGCTATAGAAAACAAATATTAAAGATGGCTGGGGATGTAGCTCAGTGGCACCATGGCTGCCTTGCAAGTGCAAGGTCCTGAGTTCAGTCCCCAGTATTGCAAAAAAAAAAGCTTTAAAGACAGTTGTAATGGGGGACCTCAATACCCCATTGTCACAAATATACAGATCAACTAAAAAAAATCAACAATCAAATAGTAGAGCTGAACCAAACTTTTGAACAAATGGAGCTAATAGATGTCTACAGAGTGTTCCACACCACAACATCAGAATACACATTCTTCTCGGCTAAACACGGGATGTTCTCCAAAATAGACCACTTACCACATACTACTCACAGAACATGCTTAAGTAAATGCAAAGCAGTTGAAATTATCTGATGCATATTATCAGACCATAGTGCAATGAAATTGGAAATCAACAGCAAAAGAAACCACAAGAACTTCATAAACACATGGAAATTAAATAACACCCTCCTGAACAACCAAAGGTCTCAGATGAAATTAAAGAAGAAATCAGATGGTTTCTACAATTAAATGATAATGACAATACAACATACTGGAACTTCTATGAGGGAAATTTATAGCAGTCAATACGCATATCAAGAAAAGAGTGGACTCACATAAAAACCTAATGGTGAACCTTAAACTTGTGGAAAAAAAAGAGCAAGTCACGCCCAAAGCTCATATGAAGGAGGAAATTATAAAACTCAGAGCAGAGGGCCAGGGATTTAGCTCAGTGGTTTCGCCGCCTGCCTCACAAGCACAAGGACCTGAGTTCGATCCCCAGTACCAAAAAAAAAAAAGCAAAATAACCCCCAGCATGGTACTGACAAAAGAACAAAACTGAGGATCAATGGAACAGAGTAGAAGATGCAGAAACAACTCTAGACATACTCAGACAATCTTTGACAAAGGAGCCAAACACCTTCACTGGAAGAAAGTCTCTTTAATAAGTGGTGCTTGAAAAACTGGGTTTCAACTTGCCAAAGATTGAAACTAGACCCGTATCTTTTGCCATGCACTAACCTGAAATCGAAATGGATCAAAGATCTAACTATTAAAAGGGAAACATTAAATCTGCTGGAAGAGAGAACACTTGAGGACACAGGAGTAGGCACAGACTTCATGAACAAAATCCAGACCGAACAGGAGATATTACAAAGAACCAACAACTGGGACCTCATTTCATTAAAAAGCTTTTGCACAGTAAGAGAAACCACCAACAGAGTGAAGAGACAACCCACAGAGTGGGAAAATTTTTTTTTACCAGCTATTCATCAAATAAAGAATTATTATCTAGAATATATAAAGAACTAAAAAAAATCAGACCCCTTCCAAATTTAAAGACCCAGTCGAAAAATGGGCATCTGAAATGAAAAGATACTTCTCAGATGAAGAATTAGAAACAGCAAATAAATATATGAAAAAATGTTCAACATCACTGATCATTCGTGAAATGCAAATTAAACCAACGCTGAGATTCCATCTCACTCCAGAAAGAATGACTGCTATCAAGAAATCAACCAATAACAAATGCCTGTGGGGCTGTTGGGGAAAAGGAACCCTTCTCCACTGTGGGTGGGAGTGCAGACTGGTGCAACCACTGTGGAAATCAGTGTGGCGATTTCTCAAAAATTAAATGACCCATTTGACCTAGCTCTTTCTCTTCTTGCTATCTTCCCGAAAGAATTAAAAGCATCATACTGCAGCAATATAGGCACACACACCCATGTTTATAGTGGCACAGTTCGTAATAGCAAAATCTTGGAAACAGCCCAAATGCCCATCAACTGACAAGTGGATAAAGATGATGTGGTTTTTTTATACAATGGAATACTACTCTGCCATAAAGAAGGATGAGTGTCAGACTATAGCTAAATGGATGGACCTTGAGACCACACTCTCAAGTGAAATAAATTGTACACACATTTGAGTGCAGCATTCTCTGGTGTGAGAAACTGCAAGTGGAATAAGGACTAAAACTGGAGAGAATGGGTCAGTAGTGTCCAAAAGTTGTGGGTTTCTTCCTATTCTGAGCAAGGAGGAGAGGTCATCCCTGTTAACTCTTTTTTTTCTTTTTTTGGTACCGGAGATTGAACTCAGGTCCTTGCGGTTGTGCAGCAGGCGGCGAAAGCACTGAGCTAAATCCCCGGCCCCCAGGTCATCTCTATCTGGATTGAAGGAATGGTTGAGACTTTGCCTAATGAGAAAGACATCTTTGGAACAGTTTTTCCTAAGTCATGGGCAAAAATCCACATATATGAGTAGATTGGGGCTGTTTAAGAATGGTATCTTTGAAATATTGTTGGTCCCAGTGTCTGGTTATCTACCCAAAGGCCTGCATTTTAGCTTTTTTTTTTTGGTACTGGGGATCGAACTTGGGAGTCTTGCACTTGTGAGGCAGGTGGTGGAAGCACTGAGCTAAATCCCCAGCCCATTTTAGCTTTTTTTAAACATTCACTTAATCCCCTTTCCTCCACTTAACTCTGACTTTCATGCTCTGAGAAAATATCCCTCAGGACTGGGCCCTCCTTAACCACCTATCTTCCTTCTAATCTATGTAAATATTTGCAGTGGCTACTTATGTAAAATACAGTAAAAATTTATTGTACATAGTTTCTATTAAATGTTAAAGAAAACATGAAAAAAAAAAAGAGAAATAGGAAGTAGGAAGAAGTTCTAATAATTCCCCAAATTATATATTCCATGGCTTCAAAAATAAAAAAATAAAAAGTCCTGCCTGGTAGGCTGTTTTACCTTACTAGACATTTTTATAGCTCAATTCTCTCAGATGATTCAGCTTTCTAATACTTAAACTTTACCTTATTGGAGCAGTTTTTCTTGACCTACTCACACGTAAAACAAACTTCCAGGACTCCCTATTTGCTATTTGTTTTCTTCACAGAGGTTATCACCAGCTGACATTTTATATTTTTTTCTCTTCTTTCACCTTCCCTGAATGTTTCATGGTGGCAAGAAGTTTCTGCTCGTTCTTATTCCATTCCCAGTGTATGATACATAAAAGTTGTTAAAAAAAAAGTTCCATTAAGTTTTTGCTGAATGAAGAACTATTTTGTTGACATACTACCACACTCTCCCATTCCCCTCTACTCTTCATACAACTTAAGCTTCTACAAAATGACACAGTGGGAGGGTTAAGACATCTGCTGAACACTGAGAAGACGTTAGTGATGCAGAAGCATCATAGTGGGGGACCCGAAGCTTCTTTCGTGTTCACTCGGGTCATCAAGAGGACCCAGCTCACCGAGCCAAGAAAGCCCAAACCGCAGACAGCAATCACCTGAACGATAGGAACTGCGCACAGGGCCACGCCGAATCCAGCCACCACAGTTTTGTGCCACGGTCTCAGCAGTTCCGACCAACAGCGCTTCCTGGAGTTAGCCACGACAGGAACACACTGTCTGAGCCTAGAAACAGGAGTCAAATTTAACAATAAAGACACAAATATCAATCTGTACAAGACTGTTTTATTTGCAGGCGTAGGAAACTCAAATTGGGCCAGCAGAAAACTCGAGGAGGACTCAGGGGCGGCTCTCGATGACCGAAGACAGGGCACACGGGGGCTGGCACCGGGGAGCTCCCACCCCGCTGTAGGTTCACGGTGTCTCCCCAGCTGAAACCCGAAGCCGGAACAAACGCTTCCTCGGTGGGACGTGGCTTCGGTCCGGGCCGGACTCGGGGTCTCTAAGGGTCCCCGCTGGAGAAGCCCTGGAGCCAGCGTCGAGGTCCTGGGATCCCGCCCTCCGGCTTCCCTCAGGGTCCTTCCTGCGCCCTTCCCAACGCCTGGTCCTCCTCGCTATTTCCTGAGGGCCTTCGATGGGGCAAAGGGAGCCGGCCGGCAGCCTGGGGCTGGGGACCAGCTTTCAGGGCACAGAATAACGGGAAAGCCGTCAACAAGAAAGGAACCTGGCCTGACCCAGGGACCGAGGCGGGCGTCCTCAGACTTTCGAGAGAAGAGCTTTCAAAAGGCCGCCGCTCAGGGACCGGCCACAGCGCTCTCAGCGTCGCCTGCCTCCCTCCCGTCCCGCCCATCTCCATGGCAGCAGCAGTACCTGAACAGGGAGGCTACGCTCCGCGACAGCAAAGTCCTCAGAGAGGCCATTCCGAGGCTGGCAGCCGCCGGTCGCGCACGCGCCGGAAGTGACGCAGCTCCGCTAGGCTCTGGCGGGGCGCCAACTCTGGCACTCGGCGAGGACTTGGCCTCATGACCACGCCCCCGCCCGAGGACACAGTTGGGATTGGACAGAGGGGGAGGGGGAGGGAGAGGGGGAGGGCGAGGGCGGGGCTCAGGGTAACGGCGAAAACCGCCGCAGGTGGCGCCCAACCGCTGGAGCTTCCACGCGGGACCTGGGTGTGGAGCGGTGTCGCGCATCGCGACGCGCGCATGGGCCTAGGGTTCGGGTCAGGGCCGTGGATCGAGAGGAGTCCGGGCCCGGGTACAAGGCGGAGAGTTCGTTCTTTAGCTGGGGAAGCGGCTGAGACAGGGCGGGGCGGGGCGGGACACGGGCTGCGCTGTCACTTCAGCACCAGGAAGTAGGTGGTCCAGCCGGCCAGCAGAAGCGCCCCGACCAGGACCGTGTAGCTGAGCAGCACGAAGGCCAGCAGCTCCCGCAGAAGCTGCAGCATGTGGATGGCGGGCGAGGCCGGCATCGCCTGGGGAGGCGGGGACCTGAGCGTGCCCGGCCGCGGCCCCCCGGCTGGGAGACACTGACAAGGGCGCCGCGGCCTCCCACACCGCCCCAACTCCTAGCGCCAAAGCTGCCCCTTCTTCCGCCCCAAGAAGGCAGCAGCCCAGACTCAAGCTTCCTCTTCACGCAAGCTGCGGCCCCCAGCCACCCCCTGCATCCCCGTATCCCCCGCCCCGAGCCTCCAGGTCCCCCCTATTGTCCCCAGTTCCCCCCTGTCGCCCCCAGGTCCTTCCTGCAGCCCTCAGGTCTCCCCTGGAGCGAGTCCCTAGGTCCTCCCTGTAGTCTGCCTCCCGAGCCCCAGGGCGGCTGCAGGCGCCAAGCTTTCCCTGGGTCTGTCCCCTCCACATGCCCCTATGCACCGTCCCAGCCACCCTGACTCCCCTCAGACGGCACCAGAAGGTGGGAGCTACTGCAGCCCTGGCTGCAGCTTCCCTCAGTGCAGGCCACTGGCTTCTGTCTCCCCGTGTCACTCACTCAGCGAAGTTCCCTTACTCCTGCCAGAGGCAGCCCGAAGCTCCTTGGTCTATGCGAAGGCTCGCTGTGCACTCTTGCGATCCAGGCAGCTCTGAGGTCTTCAGGCAGCAGCCGCACTCAATAATAGGTGTGGTCTAGCGGCCAATTACAAGCTCCGCGCGGTTCCCGGGCACTCAGGAGCTGCACAGGGCAGCAGGCGGTCCTGGGCCAGGCAGGCACTGCAACCCCTTCTGCCTTTCACCCGTCACCTCTCCAAAGGTGACACAAATGGAGTTAACTGGCACACCTGGGAGGCATCTCAAGCCCCTTGTTGTCCTGCTTGTCTAAACACTCTGGGTGGGCTATCGTGCCAACAGTGCCAACAAACAGAGCACCCCCCATGTCATCTGGGGACTGGAAGAAACACTGCATAAAAATGCAAACCATTGCACATCCACTCCTGACTAAAGCAAACACTGCTGTCTCAAAAGTACAGGCAAGCATGAACATGCATGTATGTGTGAGAACCAAGCTTCTGTAACCAAGAGCTCCACAGTGCTTGACTCTAATTCACAGTTTAGCACTTTCCAGACTCATTACACAGGCACCCTCCCAGTGCATCCAACTTCAACTCTGCCAAATGTGAGGCAAAAGGGCCCACCTGGGAAAGCAACACTTTCCCAGAAGTAACAAAGAAGGAAAAGAAAGCACAAACTTTATGCTGCTTTTGAATATTTTACTTGAACTAGATATTAAAGACTATTTTTTTGACCTTTGGGAAAAAAAAGACAGGCAGTGTGGAGATCAACCCTTTTATAAACATTATCATCCAGGAGCAAATGGCTCCTTAATTTAATCAGGATCTCATATTATCAAATCACTGCCTCGGCTGCAGCCTGGCTGCAAACAGGAGCAGAACATTATCAAGCTGCTCAGGAAGCCAGTAAGTAGTAATTGCTCCCCTAGAGAACTGGTCATCTGAAGGGCGTCCATGTCCTGCCTAGTTACAGGAAGGAAAGGATGGCTGAGATTTGTACCCTTGCTCCTCACCAAAGTAACAGATGCAAAAGCCAGGCTGTCCAAAGTCAGCCCGATTTTGCTCCCTTTTAGCTCTCAATCCTTCCAAAGCGTGTCTCAAGTGGATGTGGTCTAGACTTTGCAGTCTCTCCTTACCCCCGGTTGGAAGTATCTCACAGCACTGGGGTGACTGAGGCTAAGAAACACCACATGGCATAAGATTCACATGAATCTGTTTAGAAACAAGAATCTGAGTTTTATATCACTGCTTTTTCAACTGTCTGACAAAAAGGTATCCTCTATTTTCTACAATATGTCACCACTAAACCAATCAACTGAACACACCACATGCTGGAGTACAATTCAGAATCTAGGAAGGCTATGTGATGTCTACATTCCCACACCTTGATAGCTTTGTCACAGCCCCTTCTTCCTGTTTCAGACATCTGATTCATTTTAATATGTTTGAGAGCCACTGGGGGTTTTTTTGTACTGAGGATCAAACTCAGGACCTTGCACTTGCAAGGCAGGCGGTGAAACCACTGAGCTAAATCACCAGCCCTCGTTTTAATATTTTTAAAAAGTACTTCTACTTGAATTCAACTTTACTAAATACAGAATTTTTTCCTGTGATAGACCAGTCTTGGGAGAAGCCTGAGCATTGAACCCAAAACCTCATGCATGCCAAGCACACACTCTACCAACAAGCTACAGCCCCAGCCCCGGCTGGTCTTTAATGTACAGCTGAGCACAGGGGACAGAGCAGCACATCCCAATTAACCACAATCAGGGCTCAGAGAGCATAATCCACACCAAGACCCTCCCAGTTCTCTTCAAGAATTAAATGTCCTGTATTTTAATCTTTTCTCCCTTAACCATTACCTCTTGCTCCACAATTAAAGCACAGTTAAAATATTTGTTTCTCTGTTGGCTGAGATTCAAAACTGTGTAAGACACAAAACAGTGTCTATGTAGACTTCTTTTCTAAGGGGACTGGCTTGTGTAGCAAAACTGTCTGTCTACCCTACTAGACAAAAGTCCAGACATGATGTAAACAATCCACCCTCTTCAGGAATAAATGTACCATTCACATACTCTTTCTTACTAAGGCACACTCCTTTGAGACAAAGACAGCTTCAAGTATCAAATGAACTTTCACAAAGGCATATAACATATAATTATCAACCACTTTCTATTTCTATACAAATGAAGCAACTGATGTTTAAGTCTTCTGCTGAATGCATTTTTAGGAGCTGACCTAACTGTGCCTGAGCAAGTACAGAGTCATAAGAGAATGCAGACACAGGAGCCTACAACTGAGAATCTGTTCACAGGATAAAACCCCCGCCAAGCAGTCCTGACCAGACTTGAATTGAGTCCCTTGAGCCAAAAACATTGAGAGGTAAGGTGGGTTCATTCTCTTAAGCAGCTGAGGCTAACAACTGCCAGGGCTCAAAGGTATAAATTAATCTCCCTGGGATAACAAGTATTTGAAAAAGGATTCTCTAAATAAGAATGGCTTTCTATTCGGGAATGGTTTTCCATTTCCAAACACTGAATGTCAAGCCCAAATTAATTCCGTGAGAAACTAATCTTTTAAACATCTCCACTACCCTTCATTCTTATACTAAATGGGGGCGGGGGGGGGGGGGTTGGTACCAGGGATCAAACTCAGGACCTTGCGGTTACGAGGCAGGTGAGGTGCCACTGAACTAAATTCCCGGCCCAGGCCCAGGGTTTTCTTTTTTAAAATACAGAACTTCTCCCTCTCATAACATGCAACATAGCCATCAGAATTCCACTAATGAGAAGGTGAGAGAAAAATGTGTGGCTGGTGATTAATAACAGAAACCACAACTGGGATGGGACCCGGCCAGGCTGGGAAGCAGCTAATTTTGCTGGGTACCTGGGCAACGGCAGAAAAGCCATCAACTTGGTCCCTTGCTGGCACTCTGAACTCCTCCAGATGCTGGGATGAGGATCGAGGTGAGGAATGTGCATGGACCTCGACATCTTGCTCTCCATCACAGCCAACAGCCCCAGCAGGAGGGGCAGCTGTGACTCTGTCAATAAGCTCAATCAGAAGTGACTGAGGTCACCGGGCCAGGGACCGAAGCAGAGCAAAATGGATGCAAGAGGCTCAGTCCACGTGGGCACAGACTACTCGAGGAGCACATGTGGCAGTTACCACAGAGACAGAGTGGCAGGATGCTGAAGAAGTAAGAGTTCCACTGCTCACGGTGGAACCAGCTGGAAGGTGGGTCCGAGGAATAATAAATAACATCTCTTTGGAGGCAGTTACCACTGAAATTCTTGGAGATAGTAACATGGGCACTAAGAAAGTGTCTTTGAATGGCTGAGTGCTCTGGAAGCTGCTCCCCAATTATTTTGATCATCAATGCAGAAAGCTCTTGATAGGTGTGGCACCTACACAGATGCAGCTGATCAGAGAGGACATAAACTTTGTTTCTGGGTAAGAACCTACCTCAAACCTCTTGCTTCTTAAGAAGGAAACAAAACTTGCCTTAGGGATCAGATAAGAGAGACACAAATATAATGTGCCTTCCTCTTCAGGAAAAAGAAACCACTCAGGGACATTACCTGAACACATAACCACTAGACCACATCCTAAGCATGATCCATCTTCCAGAAATATAGTGCTGGGGACTGGGGGTTGGACTTTCCACTTTGTTTGTTTTTACCTCCTCAGTCTCTGCTTTCCTATTTTAAGAACTGCCTCCATTTGTGGGGCTGTAAGGATTTTCCATCCCCAAGATCTTTGCTGTATTCCCAGAGACCTAGAATGAAGATCCTGAGCTTAGAAAATTCAAAACCATTGTCTCTTTTACCCAGGCAGATCCTCCTCTTCTTTCTTCAAGTGATTAAGAACACAAAAGAGAAGCAGGAAGGAGAAAACAGCAGTGTAAGAAACAGACCCCAAAGTAATGACTTCGACTTCCATATTTCTGTTTCTTCTATTGGGTTTCCCTTCCTTCCAGCAACTTCTTCAAAGAGGCAGTTTATTCTGCAGTGCACTTATCAAATCTTTGAACACCCTAGAAAGGTTTTTCCATCAGAGCCTCTATCCAGCTGGTTCCGTTCATTAGCTTAGTGGTGGCGATGACATACTCTGTACCCCCATCTTCCAACTGGGACAGAAACCGCAGGGCAGCAATTTCAGCAAAGGTTACACCCCCGAGGAAAAATATCAGAGTGACTCGATTTTCTCCTGGTTGCCCTAAAGTGTAAACAGTTCAGAATTCAGAAGTATTACTTGTACTTGTCTTTCTGCCTCCAAATATTTTTTCATTGCTAGCAATAAAAAAGTCAAGTGTGCCCTGAGCCAGAGAGTTCATCTGAAACTCAAGAACACTGATTTTGATCTCAATGCTTTTTCTAACTCTGGAGAGCCTTGAAGCAGAGACTGAAAACCGCTACTCCCGAGGGAAGAATGCTTACGATATACATTAGCAACTAACAAAAGCGGTATACCTGACTGTGATTCCTGAGTACTTTACAAATGTCTTTTACACAGCAACTACGCAATACATGAAAACCACACTAACAGCTCATAGTTATCCATAGATGCCATATGGGACTTACGTTTTTTCTGCAGCCCCGTGGGCAGTGGCTGGCGTTCCTCAAAGTGGGGCCCCGGGAGTATGCGGAGGACTTCCTCAATGCTCCGCCAGCCGGGCCGGGACAGTAGCTGGGCCAGTCGCACGCTGAGCGGTGCATAACCACTGTAAACGTAGGATATGTCCGTGGGGTTCTGTTCAGTAATGAAAGGAAAAAAAGACCCAAAATAATAGAGATTTAGAGCACCTGTGATCTTCTGAGTAATCCAAAATAAGGGATTAGAAGGCAGAAACTCAAACAACCCCCTTGCCCAAGTCCTGTCGCAATCCAGCCCAAATGGGCTCTGTTCTCAGCAGCCAGGCTTCATTCAAATCTTGAAAAGCCACTCAAAGGAGCTCTGGGCACTGAAGATGAAAAACTACCAGGTTCAGCAAGAAGTTTCTGAGAAGCCACCTTGGCCCTCTAGCTGAAAAACAATGCATGTAACTTCTGAACCCCAAAATTCTACTGTTAGGCGTTTATCCTTCAGAGGGACTTGTAGACCACCAGAGAATAAAACAAAGGATAATCATATGAACTTCATCACTGTAATGGCAAAAGGCTGGAAACAACCTGAATTTCTACTTTAAATCACGAAAAAAAGTGTAAACTTAAGACCTTTTCACAGACACAGCTCAGTGGTAGAATGTGTGTGTGCTTAGCATGTGCAAGGCCTTAAGCTCAATTCCCAGCACAGAAAGAAACAAAAACAAAACAAAAACTCCACTCGGTAGCAATTGAAAAGAATCAGAAAAAATGAGGTAGATCAATGAAGGATCTTCAAGATCGCCCATTAAGTGGTATGGGTGGATTTGCGGGGGAGAGGTCAGAACAGCAAAGAGAGCTGAACTAATATGCAGATGATAGCACAGAGAATTAAGGGAATCTATCTTCCTACTGGGAAAAGTAACCCAATTTTGCTACTGATAGAGAAGAACTGTCTAGATATAGGCTCTTGTTGCAAAAGGTAGCCCAATAAAGATGTTTATGAAAAACCAAAAATGGCAGTGAGAAGATGAAATTTAGAAACACTTCAATAAACAATAAATGAGAGAATTGTTTTCAGAAAGAAAGACGGCTATGATGATAAAGCAGCACGTGTGACCTCGATGAACCATGTAACCATAACTAACCAGGGTTTAAGCAGAGAAGGGTGTCTGACCTGCTCATTAACGTCATCCATCCAGAGGCGGAGCGTTTTCCGAATTGTGGGGTAACTGTTCCTGGCCCCGGTCTGCGGCTTCAGCAGCCCAGCCTTCTCGAGGTTGTGCAAGGTCAGGATGTGCTCATAGCCATAGGTCTACGAGACAAGTCACTTGGCTTTGGTGTCAGATCAGGAAAAGGGCTTCTTGCCCGTGACTCAGGAAATACCATTCGAAAGATGTCTGTCCCATTAGGAAAAGTCTCAAACACTCATTCAATCCCGGACATAAGGATGACCTCTCTTCCTTGCCCAGAATAGGAAGAGACCCACAGTTTTGTGATACTAACGAACCATTCTCCCCAGTTCTGGTCCTTATTTCCACTTTCGGTTTCTCACACCAGAGAAACACCACGGCACTCAAGTATGTGTTAGGATCCACACAGATGACTGGATGGGGGCTGTTTTAAGAATGGCGCCTTTGAAATAGCGGTGATCCCAGCATTTGGTTATCTACCCAAAGGCCTGTGTTTTAGCTTTTTTTTTAACATCCACTTAATCTGGCAGTCTGAACCTTTTTCTCCCACTGAACTCTGACTTTCATGGTCTGAGAAAATATCCCACAGGACTAGGCCCTCCTTAGCCACCTATCTTCCTTCTAATCTATGTAAATTGCTGTGGTGGCTATCTTATGTACAATACAGTAAAAATTTATTGTACGCAATTTCTATTAAATGTTAAAAAAAAATAACAAAAAGAAGATAGAGAAACAGGAAGTAGAGAGACGTTCTAGTAATTTCCCAAATTATATACTGCACGGTTTCAAAATTTTTTCAACATATATGCTAATTTGTTTTATTTATACCGCTAGGTCCTCTTAGTTCATTGAAAAGAAAGTTTTATGCTATTATCTATTTTTTTTTTTTGGTAAGAGTTTTCTGTCTATTACTCTAACATTTTGGTCATTCTTTTAAGCTTATGGTACACAGTATATTAAATATTGTTATTCTTTATTATGAAATTTTGCCTTATTTTTTCATACTTTTTAAAAATATCTTCTTTATTAATATCTACTTGTACTACACTGAAATAAAAATTCTAAAAGCAAAGAGACTTCCCACAGATCAGTCTGGGTCCTGCTTCGGGGTACATTAGCAAGGTCTAGCAATGACCACGGATGAGGACAGGGACAGCGGGGGAGGGGACTTGCTAAAATTGTGTGCCCAACTCATTATTTCTTTTTTTTTTTTTTGGTACTGGGGATCAAACTCAGGACCTTGCGCTTGCGAGGCAGGCGCCGGAATCACTGAGCTAAATCCCCGGCCCTCAACTCATTATTTCAAAGTGGGATGTGAAATAAAGTCAAAACTACTAGGAACACCCTGAGCACCAAATAAAATATAATATACTTATATACGTGATGTAATGATTATTTTAAAAGAACGAGGCAGATCTATACGGCCTGACAAGAATGATCTCCTGGATATACTCTTAAGGACAAAAAGATGGTAATAAAATATTATGTAAAGTAGGTTTGTTTTATTTTTTGGTTGAGACAGGGTCTTGCTATGTAGTTCAGCCTGTGCTTGAACTCTTTATGGAACCCAGACAGACCTTGAACTCGGCAATCCTCCTGCCTCAGCCTCTTTAGTGCTGGATCACAGGAGTGCGCCACCACACCTGGCTTATGTAATACTTTACATGAGCTAAGCATGTTCTGGTCTAAGTACTTCCTATTTAACGATCCCAAGACACAGTTGTTGTTACTGTCTCCATTTGATAGAGATGTTTAATAACTTGCCGAAGGTCACACAGTGACAGCAGAGCTGGGCCCCTAGCCAGTCTCACCCCAAAGTACATAAGCATTTTTTTTTGGTACCAGGGATCGAACTTGGGACCTTGCACTTGCAAGGCAGGCAGCAGAACCACTGAGCTAAATCCCTGGCCCCATAAGCATTTTTGATACACACTCGAAGTTGAGAGGCTGGAAGAAGACAAACCAAATTTTTGACATGAGTCACATCTGGGGAGGAAAACAGAAGTGCGTTCAGAGGTGGGAGATGTCTGTATTTTGCTCCCTATGCTTCTGCACTGTTGGAATATTATGAAAATGCATCTCTTTTTTCCAGTACCAGGGATCAGATTCAGAACCTTGTGCTCGCGAGGCAGGCGTGGCGCCACTGAGCTAAATCCTTGGCCCCATGAATACTTAATTTTAATAGTAACATATTTCCTACCAGTCACTGATAATAGCAAATACTGCCTGAGACATTTTCAGAGGGGAGAATTTTAAAAACAGCAGTGGGATTTTCCTTATGATAAAATAAAAGACTTAAATCTACTAAGCAACTGTTGTCAGAAGTTTGCAAAAACTTCTCTTTCTTCATTACCTAACCAATTCATTAAGAAAATGAGTGCTACAATTTATAATAGCTAAAACTTGGAAGCAGCCCAATTGCCCATCAACTGGAGAATGGATAAAGGAAATGTTTTTTTTAAATAAAATGGAGTACTACTCAGCCATTAAAAATGAGAGATTAGAGACATTTATTGCTAAATGGATGCACGTTGAGGCCATACTCTTAAGTGAAATAAACAGGACACGCATGTGTAAATACTGAATAGCTTCTCTACTGTGAGAATCTGAAAGTGTAAATAAGGACTAAAAGGTACAATAGATAATGTGAAATAGGAAGAAAAGGGGCAAAGGGGCAGGGGAAGTGGAAGGGGTTGGGGGAAGAAAAGAAGGGAATGGAATTAATATGAGAAAATGAAAAAATGGAAATAAAGTGTAAATAGGGAGGAGCGGAGGGGTTGAAGGGAGGGCAGGGGAAGGGGGAAAAATAAGAACCAAGAGAGATTATGTAAAGGTGCAAATTTCCAATGAGGAATGTCATTATATTGTATACCTAACATGTACCAATAAAATATAATCCACATAAAAAAAAAAAAAGAAAAAGAAAATGAGTGCTAGGTCTATGTGGCCTGGTTTTTGGTGCTGGCTCTGCCACCTACGAGCCAGATGGCCTTGAGAGAGTCACATCATTAGTCTATGGCTCAGATTTTCATCTATAAAATGAGGACAACAACAGCTAAGACACAGGGTTATTTTGAGTATTAACCGCATACAAATAAAGCTCTTCTAATAGATCCTGGCACATAGTAAATGTTCAATGATCGTTCACCACTGTTATTATACACAAGGTACAATAAACAATGATAGAACAATTCTTTTAGGTGCTGAAAAATCTAAAGGCCAGTGGTAATGATAAACCAAAACAGTACCTTTGTGAAATACTTTTTTTAAAAGACATTTTCTCTTTTGGCAAACTAAAATATTTTAAAATGTACTACCTGGAGAATTTCTCTTTTGTAATAATCCAAAACTTTTTGTTTGAGTCCACTGTTGCACACGGATTGGAGGCAAACCAGCCTTAACACTTTGATCAGTGGGTGCTTTTGGGCAATACAATCCTCGATGTAATTGTTGACCTAGAAACAAAGTACATACATAGATTACCTTCTTCAGTGATTTAAACAATTTGAGATTTACTCATATTTTTCTAAGTCCAAGAAAGGAAATGTGCAGGAGAATGGCTCCCTCTTCTCTCTCATTCCCTAGCCCCTGTGTGAGGTAGCTCACCGACCTGGCACCTACCCACCCACCCCCACCCTCCAGCCCCCGACCCAGCCAATGCACAAACACACCAGTTATCAGACCAAATTACAGGGGCACCAGGCAGCAAGGACAGCATCAGCCAATCGCAATGCCTGCTGCGAGACAGCTATCTCTGTGGACACCCCTGTGAGAGGCTGCCAAATGCCTAGGGCTTCTGTGTCCTCGCCTACGTCCCAAACAGCAACAACTTATCTAGAAGCGGGTAATGGGATATTTTTATTGTATTTTTGTTGTTTTTTTGGTACCAGGATTAGAACTCAGGGCTTCACGCTTGTCAGGCAGGTGCTGTGCTGCTGAGCTACATCCCTGGCCCAGGAATATTTTTAGAAGATGGGTGTTTTCATAATTTTAATTTAAAATTTAATAGAGCTAAATACATTTTTAGAGCTAAATGTTTAAAGAAATATAAATAAATATCTCAAAAGCAAGTATCTTAGTTTTGTTTTTGGCAGTGCTGGGGACTGAACCTAGGGCCTCATGCATGCTAAGGAGGTGCTCTTACCACTGAGCTAAGATCTTAATTTATGTACTACAGTGCTTAGAAATCTTGGATTTCAGGGAACAGGTCTCATCTCACCATGTACTACAGAAAGGATTAAAGTAATGTTAAATAGCTGTTCTTCGATAACATTCCTGTTTTCACATTTTGCATTTGTTCCTAAAAATATTTAGACAAGGTACAGAAATCAGAGCATTTGTTTCTGTGACTATCACTACATGTCTGAAAAACTTTCAGCTATTTGTTAGAGTGGTTTTATCATCTACATACCTTATCAGTGTCTATTCCAGACATAAACTCCTGTTCCACTGTTAATTTATCAAAGAAGTCTTCAGAAGCTAAAAAAGAATTAGCAAATTGGCAACTCAGAAACTCAATAAATGTTAACTTATTTGAAGGGTGTGCTTTTATACACGAAGCATGATTAAGAAACAAAACATCCAAAAAGGAAAGCAGGCCTGAGTTCAAATCATCACCCAAAGAGACTCATCTAAGACATGTGGAAAATCCTTGAACTCTGAACTGCTGAATTACATTCAGACATGGCTGAGTACTGTACTTTCTTGCTGTCCCTAGGATTTAAATACAGATGACGGAATTTTGCAGGATAAGTCTCAGTATCAATAAAAACAAATTTCCCAAGAACTTTCACTTTGGGTTTTTTTTTTTTTTTGAGACAGGGTCTCATTATGTATTTCAGGTTGGCCTTGAACTCTCAAAGTTGGAGCAATCCTCCTGCCTCAGCCTCCAGAGTGCTGGGATTAGAGGCATGTGCCACCACTCCAGATGCTTCTACATTGTGTTTAAGATTCCAAGTACACTTCATAAAACTGGGTGTTGAACAATCTCCTACTCAGCTTTTACAGCCTTGTATTTTGTGTTTAATATAAATCTGAGTTTTTCCAAAATAATCAGATTGGGCTCTCTGTACCAATTCTGTAGAAAACTTTTAAGGGAAACCAAAAATACAGAAATATGTTGCTCTAGGGCCAGGGATTTAGCTCAGTGGTTCTGCCACCTGCCTCGCAAGCGCAAGGTCCCAAGTTCGATCCCCGGCACCAAAAAAAACCAAAAAACACACAGAAATATGTTGCTCTAAGTAGTCCCTCACAATAAGGGGGGAAAAAACTAGACTAAAAAAATTAATTGCCTTATGTTATGATGAGGACAATCTTAGGGACAAATTTGTTCTCTATATTCCAAATATTTTGTCCTCTAATTAATCATAAAATGAGTTAACTGGGCTGGGTGTGGTGGTGCACACCTGTAATCCCAGCACTCAGGAGGCTGAGGCAGGAGGATTGCCACAAGTCTGAGGCCTGCCTGGGTTACATAGTGAGTTCAAGGGCACCCTGAACTACATAGCAAGACCCTATCTCAAAAAACAAAAAGCAAACAAACAAACAAAAATGAGTTAACCACTCTTACCATGCACACACTTGGGACTGAGAGGCACACAGAAGGAAAAAGCAGAGCTGACTGGGCTCGGGCTGGCTCAGTGGTAAAGCACACGCTGCGCATGCTTAAGGGCTTGGGTTCCAGCCCCAGCATGGCCTCCTGGCAAAAAACCAGAGCTGATTTTCCCAGGGAAGCATCAGCATGCCAATGGCCAGGGCGTCAGCACTATGTGTGAGAGTCAGCCCTAGACAGAAAGAATCATACCCAAGGGTACTTACTGGTCACATCTTTGATCAGCTCTGCAATTGAGGTGTGGTTTGCGAGCGAGCCCCTGGCTGCCTGCATGTGGGGCAGCTGGGACACAAACTGCTTGATCTCCCCCACCGTCTTGGCATTGTGTCGCTCCTGCAAGGGGGAGGCGGCAGCTCATCAGGTAGGGCAGCTAAGTCAGGGGATGTGTCATTTATAATAATAATGTGAAAGAAAGAATGCAATACACAAAAATCAGGTCAACTCTTAACTCCAACATTATACTGAATAACAGAAAAATAAATACATCACAGCAAGAGCTCGTGGTGCCTGTTTCCCATGTTCGTGCTTCTCTAGAGAGTGAACGCCTCTGATTCTCCTTCCCTATGCAGCAGTTCACCCACAGTGTCCAGGATTTTGTGAGCACCTGACCACTAGCGGGGGATGGTGTTGCGGAAATCATACAAATTTCTAAGTAAAAAAACTAAGATGGCTGGGCATATGCCATGCCTAAAATTGTAGTACTCAGGACGCTGAGGCAGGAAGATGGCCATGAGTTCAAGGCCATCCTGAACTACACAGCGAGACCCTGTCTCAAAAGCCAAAAACTAAGATGAAAAAATTAGGTCATATGCAGAAGCAACCACAACCAGTAAAAAACCTCCTGTGTGGTAGAAACAGATCCAGCCCTGCTGCCACACCTCAGCCCTGAGTACAGCCTAAAAGCAAAGTGAACCTCGCTGAGCAACAAGGACGTATTTAGAGGCAAACTGGTCTCAACCAGGAGCATCATCAGAAATCTGAAAAATCACTTACTGAATATAATTTTTCTTTTTTTTGGTACCGGGGATCAAACTCGGGTCCTTGCACTTGTGCAGCAGGTGGCAAAACCACTGAGCTAAATCCCCGGCCCTGAATATAATTCCTAAGAAAAGTAAAAACCTGAACTACATACTTAGAGAAAGAAGAGTTTTCAAAACCCTCTAATTCACATCTCTGAAGTCTAACTATTCAGCTATCACCTTACTTATTATCAGCTTACTAAATTCCCATGTTTCAAAGAGGAGCTCGACACCAGCGAACGGGCAAGAGGAGGCAGGAGGTGATAATGAAGGCTCCGGTCTCGGCGCTCCGGGTGGCCAGGCTTTGGAGCTCATTATCACCCGGCTCGCGTGCAGGTCCCTTGGCACCCACTCGTGGGCACCTGGAGACGCATCACGAACTGCAAGTTCATCACTGAGGAGCTTTTATTCTTGGTACAGCTGGCTTCCTCTTAAGGAAAGTGGGAAACAACTTAAACGAAGATAACGAAACCGTTTACGAGAAAAGCTTATTAATCACAAATGCTTTGGTGCCCCCATGACATCTAAAAAAGGAGAAAACTTTAACACAACCTTTTCCACCATGGGTCTGGGGAAACATTACTTTTGTGTTTTGTTTTGTTTTTTTGTGGTACCAGGCATCGAACTCAGGTCCTTATGCTTTCAAGGTAGGCGGCAGAACCACTGAGCTAAATCCCCGGCCCTACTTTTTGTTTTTGAGACAGAATCTCCCTATGTAGTTCAGGCCAGCCTTGAACCCACTATGTAGCCCAGGCTGGCCTAGAACTCACAGAGATCCTCCTGCCTCAGCCTCCCAAGTGCTGGTATTACAGATGTGTGCCACCATGCCCAGGTCTAGGAAAAAGTTTTAACAGAAAGAAAACTTTGGGTCCTCTTGAATCTGCAGCTGCTGAGGGTGGGAGGGTTGTGTTGGCACTGAAGCCCTGCCAGAGCCAGTCCTGTTCTCTTTGGGCTGGACACTCAGAGACCACCAAGGTGATAACCAATGCGTGTCTCACCTCAAAGGCCGCAGAGATGATCTTCGCCTTCTTGCTGAGCACGGAGCCCACTGCATTGAAGTTCTTGTCTCGGATCTCAGCGTAGAGCTCCTCTGCAGAATTGAGCTGCAGCTTCTTCGCCTCCGTGGGCAGCTCCTTCCCACCATCACCCTGCTTCTTAGGCGCGAATTTCTCCGGGGGTAACTTCACATAACCTGCACAGTGGAAGGAGCCATGCACCGGTGTGTAATGACTGGAAGAACCAAGAATCAAGTGCCCAAGCACAAAACTTAATTTCCATCTCAACAGAGAATGGGAGCCAGCTTTAGAAGAAAATGGCATATAGCTCTGAGTTTTTAGTTCCCACAATCTAAGAACAGGAAGCAGTGACTCTGTATGATGGAAACCACAGCTCTAATTTTCTTTGGAGCAGTGGTGACCTAATTCCTAAACTTAGGAATTAGGTCACCTTTCCACTCAAATCTATAGAGATTTCCCTCATTGTCTTCTAGTGGTTTTCCTTTTTTGCTGTTTTTTTTGGGTTTTTTTGAGACAAGGTCTTGGTGTGTAGTTCAGGCTGGCCTTTAACTCACTATGTAGCCCAGGCAGGCCTCAAACTTGAACTCGTAGCAATTCTCCTGCCTCATCCTCCCCAAGCGCTGGGATTACAGGCATGAGCCACCACACCTGGCATTCCAGTGGTTGTCAAACTGTATAGGTCATGTCCCATTAGCATATAATGAAATCAAGCTGGTGGGAAGCAAGGAGCACTGAAACAAAACAATAGCAACAAACAAAATAAAATACTAGTGTGCAGCACATGAAGTAAGGGAAGACAATGGTGGCTTTCTGGTTGTTTCGTTTTGAATAAAACTGCTGTTTGTTTTATACAAACCCACACACATGCATGCATGCGTGTGTGTGTGTGTGTGTGTGTACAAGCACTTAAGGATGATATAAATATACTTGTTACTGCAGGTTGCAGTCTGAAATAGTCTGAAAGGCAATTCAGAAGGCTGGGCGTGGTGGCGCATGCCTGTAACTCCAGCACTTGGGAAGGATGAGGCAGGAAGATCCCCACGAGTTCAAGGCCAACCTGGGCTACACAGTGAGTTGAAGGCCAGCTTGAACTACATGGAGAGACCCTGTCTCAAAAAACAAAACAAAACAAACAAACAAAGAAATGATGGGGTCCATGACATATGCCTATAATCCCAGCTAACAGGGAGGGTGAGGCAGGAGGGTCTCAAGTTAAGAGGCCAGTCTGGCCAACTTAGCAAGATCCTGTCCCAAAGTAAAATTTTTAAAAACGGCTGGCGATGCAGCTCACTGATAGAGTTACTCTGAGTCTGAGGTGCTTACTATCAGTAAGTAAATAAATTTTTTAAATATTTTAACCTTTTGGAGGCATCATCTAATCATTCCTCATCCAGTCATTTTCCTTTTTTAGACACTATTTGGTCATTTTATATATTATAGACATATACACAAATAAAATATATAATCAAAATAAATTTGGCTATACACTTTTTCATTTTCCACATTTATTAGTTTAATGATTCCATAATATTTTATAATGTTCTCAATGATTTGGATTATTTAGAAAATTCTGGAAAATAAATGACAGATTTTATACAAATCTCCCCTTCTCCATTTTTTGAACAATTCTTCAAGGGACATCCTCAGACTCTGGATTTTCTTAGAACCAAGAGTTAAAGTTTTACATACTGCCAAACTGCTTCCAAAGGATTTATATTAATCTACATTTTAAAAATCATCATTATAAGTTTTATCTTTAAGTTCAAATAAATCCCAAGTATGCAACATAAAAATGGTATTCTCCACATAAAGGATATTTTTATCAAATTATCTACTAGTAAAAGCAGATGTCACTTTACTTACTGTTCTGAATGCCATAAATTTCATCAATGAGTCCTTCATATGTGAGCTGAGTAGCTAGAGGTGTTAATAAATCCACATTTCGATCAATCAACAAGAGGTTATCAAAAACAGGAAATATTGAATTCTGGCTTCCTGTAAACTCTCTCTTCATCCTGATCATCATGTTGGCCACTTGCTGGAAACAAAATATTGAATCAGGTGGGGCCCTCCTGGGAACTAGATTTTTAAACTCAGCTAAAACCAGAAAGACATGGGGATGTAGCTTAGTGGTAATGCACTTGCCTAGTGTGTGCAAGGCCCTAGGTTCAATCCCCAGCACTGCAAAAACAAAACAAAACAAAAACACAGACAATCAAAAGAATAAAAAAAGGGAAAAAGTTCAAAAGTGAGATTGATAAGAAATTAATAGCTATCAAAAAGCATTTGCTAGGGGCCAGGGATTTAGCTCAGTGGTTCCAGCACCTGCCTCCCAAGCGCAAGACCTGGGTTCGATCCCCGGTAACAAAAAAAAAAGCATTTGCTGGGCTCGAGATTTAGCTCAGTGGTAGAGCACTTAACCCAGCATGCACCAGGCTCTGGGCTTATTCCCAGTAATGCAAAACAAACCAACAAAGAAACAAACAAACAGCATTTGCTGTCTGCCACCCATCCCAACACTTGGAGCCCATGGTTGCCACCTCCCTGGGTGGCAGTATCAGACAGTCTGTGCTTGTCACTTGAGGAAGCTGTGTTCTACAAAGTCACGCTGACACTGAATTAGCCGATACTGAACCACTCTTCCTAGGGGACATACACTTAGGAACCCAAGAGCCCCATCATGACTTTCATCACCTGATCAATATACAGCCTTGCTTTACATGTGTTTACAGACCCCTGACTTCATGGGTATTGCTGAGTCATTCACACTGAACTCACAGCCAACCACAGCTCCGTAACCCTGGCCTGAATGAAGCTTGTGGAACATGCCCTCTTCTCCATTAGACACTGGTCGGGGCCTCACCTGGTGCTGAACCACGCTGCTAAGCAGAATGAGGAAGAGACACTTGCTTGCATTCAAGAGCTCAAACAAGAAGGCAGAGTGTCACCTTGCTGGCAGCCCTCAGCTGGGAACATGCTCTATGGTGACAAATTTCTCACAACTCTGCATCCACAGAGCATTGGGGGTGCTGACTCGGGGATTCGCACGCGCGCACAGGAGGGAGGAGGCAAATTCCCAGACATAGAATTCTTGCACAGCGAGGGTCCACTATATCTGTGCCGCTCCCCTTCCCTCCTCCCTCACCAATCTGGACAGGGCTGCTTCTCACCCGGGCACACTCCCCTTTCCCGAAGATCTGGGGGATCGTTCCGTACAGAGCTTGCAGGGTCATCAT
Source organism: Heterocephalus glaber (assembly GCF_053883595.1). Classification (NCBI taxonomy): domain Eukaryota; kingdom Metazoa; phylum Chordata; class Mammalia; order Rodentia; family Bathyergidae; genus Heterocephalus; species Heterocephalus glaber. The sequence continues at coordinate 22,221,578 of NW_028258412.1, forward strand.
CCCCTTGGCTGCATGGTACAGGCTCGTCTGGTCGCCCTCCAGGTAGCAGTCCTGCGGGGAGAAAGGCCGGGCCATGGTCACCAGCTGGGAGCTGCCCAATGCCCGCCTCTGTTTGTGGACAATAAAACCATTTCCTGCTTCTGCAGGGACATGAGGACTCCAGCTCTCCGGAGGGCCGGTTATGGAAGCCACTCTCCCTGCACTGGTGCCAAGAAGTGTGAGCCCACCCTCAGCTCTTCTTCATTCATGAACTCGCCTTGAAACCGTGATGAATAAAGACCGAATCAGGGATGGGCTCTCATTCACTCAGGAGGCTGAGGCAGGAGGATCACAAGTTCTAGCTAGCCTGGACAACTTAGAAAGACCTTGCTTCAAAATAAAAAATAAAACGGGCTGAGGATGTAGCACAGTAGTGATGTACCCTGGTGTCCATCCCCAGTACTTCCAGAAAAAGAAAAATAAGATGTAAAATGAGAATTGCTGGGACTTTTTTTTTTTAATCATCATCAAGCACTTCTAGGCCAAAATGGCACCCAGGGCTGGTATACCCCAGGGTCAAGTTTCATAAGCACTGCTACCCCAGAGTCCCCAGGGTGTAGGGCCAGGAGCAGGAAGGCAGCGAGGGCCTGGGGACTGAGGGAGGGTAAGTGGAGCTCTCGGGAGCTCTGTGCAGGGAGGAGGAGGAAGGTGTCTTGAAAAAGATGTCAAGGTGAGTGTCACTAAAGTGCTGCTGCTAGAAAGTGCCCTGCACGTGGCAGGCCATGACAGAGGATGCCTGAGACATCTTTCTGGCAAAACTACTTAAAACTCCTGATTAAAACAGAGCTAACACGGGCTGGGGATTTAGCTCAGTGGTTTTGCCACCTGCCTTGCAAGTGCAAGGACCCAAGTTTGATCCCAGTACCAAGCGCTAACATGAAAATTAAAGGAAGAAAAATATTGGCAAATACTTCTTCAAATAACATTCATGCTTTCTTTTTCTTTTCTTCTCTCTTTCTTTGGTGGTACCAGGGATTGAACCCAGGGCCTTTGCACTGAGCTACATCTCAGTCCTTTTTTTAATTTTTTACTTTTGAGACAGTGCCTCTCTAAGTTGGTCAGGCTGGACTCAAACTTGGATCCTCCTGCCTCAGCTTTCCAGAGTGCTGGGGTTGCAGGTGTGCGCCACCACACTTGACTTGAAGAGAACATCTTGAACATCAATGAACATATGAAATGAGCTTCAGTTTCAAAGGGTCACGGAATACAAATGAAAATAATATTGAGACACTTCTGTTCTCATACATTGGGCAAAAATTAAAGTCTGATGTCAGGGAAAGGCCAAACTTACTTTGAATGCACCCTCGGACTCCATGGATAGGAGATCCCCATCAAATGGAATAAGATCTAAACTGTACTCTTCCCTGTGGATGAAGGATCCCAAGACCCCCAAGTCCTTCAGCCGCTGTTCACACAGCAAGCTACGGCGTGGCACAAACAAAATGTGGAAATCTCTTGTTGGGCCACGTCTGTCTTCACTGCAAAGGAAAGAAGATGGATTCGCTTAAATGCTTGTAAGGGTCAGAGACTATTTGGCTTATTTTATGCCCACTTCCAGCTGCACATCAGACCCTGGACCCTGGTTAAGTAAACAAGAACACTGACTCTCAGACCTAAAGGGTTACAGTCCTGTGCTCTCTTTCTGCTACCCCCAAACAGGAAAGCAGCACTGAGTTACAGCCAGTACTCTGCGGCTTTTCTTCTAACATTCTCTTAAGCCATTATGGGGCATTAAGCTCTCGGGTGTATTAAAACAGGATACCAGTGTCTTTCAGAAAATAAATGGTTCCTTAACCGGACCAATGCAACAACAGTCTCATATTAAATTGAGAGATCACTCCTGACTCCCAGCCTCTTTGCTCCTTCTCAGTGGACTCCAGAAATAGCCCAGAGGCTTTTAGGATGTAAAGGGCTGCATCAATCAATTGTACCAGAGCGCAGACTGTGCATAGAGAGCTTCCTCTAAAGAGTGGATGCTACATTAAATTTTAATCAGCTTATGAAATTCAAGCACATTACATTAATTGGAAAATAACCATTAGAAGGCTTAAAAAAATAAAACTAGGGTCCTTTGCTCTGATATAGGTTTAAACTTTTGGCTATTCCAAGAGAATGGGGTTATGTGCTATGCCCCCATCTCAAACTGTTTAGGACTTCACAAGTTTCTCATCCTCCTCCTTTTTTAAAAAAATTTTTGTTTGTTTGTTTTGTTTTGAGACAGGGTCTTGCTTTGTAGCCCAGGCTGGTCTTGGTCTCACTATGTACCTCAGGCTGGCCTCAAATTCACGTCGATCCTCCTGCCTCAGCCTCCAGAGTCCTGGAATCACAGGAGTGCACAACCTCGCCCACCTCCTATCCTCCTTCTTACACCATTCCATCCCTGCCCAGTTTTCCAAAAGACCACCTTCCAATCCACTGAGGAGTGAGAATTTGTGAGAAGAAGGAGCTCAGTACATTAAAACCATTATAAGGACCAAGCTCTTTCACCTAACATAAGCACTGAGATACCTGAGCACGTTTTCAGCAATTATATCCATCAATTCTAGCCTGGGTCTGACAAAAAAAATAATATTCTTGACATCAGCCGGTGGCAAACGACTTCCTTTAAGTGTGAACATTTTTTCCACTTCATGTTCCTAGAAAAACACATGCATAGAAGGTTAACAAAAACCCTGAAACTTATCATTTTGTGGCTCAAAAATCACTCATATTCCCAATCAAATGCATGATAATAGTTTATTATTAAAATGTAGGAATCCCCATCCCCTACCTCCCCACCCCGGCCAAGCCAAATACATAAGTTTCAGGATAAAGCCAAGGCTACTGCATCGGCATTCAAATGACTCAGACATGATGAACTACTGAGGACACAAGTACTGGTCACATAACACGAGGATCTGCACAGGCCCCTGCATACAAAACATTAATCACCTGCTAGTATCGGTGTTTGTACAGATCAAACACTGTTGTGCAAGTCAATTAGTAGGAAGGAAATGTAAAATCCTACTGTCACTGCTGAAGTCAGAATTATTAATCCCCAAACAAAAACCACAGAGCTCGTTTACCTTCAGTAGTGAATACTGTGCAATCAGGCCAAATGGTCCTGTTAGGTACTCATCCCAAACTATTGCCTGTAAGAGGGGAGAAACATTCTCTTACTACAGACAGATAACCTTAGGAATTTCAATATCAAGAGGAAGCAGCAGTCATTCCCAGAAGGAATATTTTCTTCAAATTCAGAGTTAATAATTCTAAATGGCACTGAGCGTGGTGGCACAGATCTGTAATCCTAGCACTGGAGAGGCTGAGGCAGGAGGACTGCTGTGAGTTCAAGGCCAACCTAGGGTATTTAGTTGAGTTCAAGGCCAGGCTGAACTACATAGAGAGACCAAGGGCATCCTCAAATCTTACAGGGCAAGTGAGTGAAGACTTCAACCTAGGACTTACTGACATTGTAAGCCACTGCTCTGGGCCCTTCTGAGTATTTCTACTACTAAACTCCAGCTTCATTTTTTTCTTTAATTGAAATTATTATTTAAATAATTGTAGACTAACCTTCAGTTAAGAATAGAGATCTCTGTGCATTTAACCCAGTTCCCCTGGTGGTAACATTTTGCAAAGATAAAGCACAATATTACATACATCCAGGATCTCCACACTGATTCAATCCATGATCTCATTCAGATTTCAGCATCACTTGCTGAATTAAACTGGGCCCCTATACTTTAGCCTGCTTTGTGGTCTCAATGGCTGCAAGCAACTACTCTCTCTCTTGAATCTAAGTCTGGTTTCTGGGTTCCTCAGTTGTAGTCTTCCCTTGGGAGGAATATTGCCAGTTCATAAGGGGACTGGCATCCCCCAAAGAACACACAGGCTGCAACTCTGAAAGGTCTTTAAGTCCCCGATCTACAGTGTCTACTTCCCTTGTGAGCTTGATGCTCTCGCAGGGTAAATCATCCTATTTTTGGAAGGCCAAGTTAAAACCCCAAATAACTACATCATCTCTCATTTCTGCGAGGAGGATGTAAGGGGTCGGTGCTTCAGAGCCTTTCAAAGCTGGATTGGTAACGAATGGACAGTGGGCCATCTACATCCCAGGGCCGGGCGCGCCCCACGGGTCCCGTTTCTCAGAGATAACCAGAGCTGCTTCTCTAGACCCGGAGAAGACGCAGCTTAAAGCAGCTCGCCAGGAGCTGGGACACAACAGTGGCTTATTCTACTGTCTCAGAACAGACGCAGTGCCATGCTGACTCCAGGCTACGCGCCCAGGACCTCCCGCCTCGTCGCTGTCGCCCGCAGGGGTTGCAAGTTGATGGGTCCCGATGCTCGCCTCCTGCAACCCCAGTGGACCTCGTACACAGCAAACTCAGGCGATCGAGGTCCAGATTAGGCCAGGCCAGGCCAGGGGAAGCGAGGGTGGTATCGCAGTACCGCGTTCCTCACCTTGCTTCCGGCGCACTTGTCCAAGAATTCGCGCAGCTCACGACGCACTGCCTCACGCAGCACGTTCAGGTTCACTCGCCCGTAGGACAAGTGAGCCGCCATCTTGCCCCACTGCCGATTCCCTGAGCGAAGCCGCGGCGCTGTCACCTGACGACACGATCACGTGATCGGAGCCGCTGATACACGTCAACGGGGAAGCTTGAATCGGCGCTTGAATCGGTGGAGTTCGACTCCTCGCTAGTGCGGTCCTAGTGTCCACCCTATCTCCCATCCAGTGGTTTATTTAGACCCCGCCTTCCTCCTGGAGTCACTAGGGGCTGAAAACGGAGTTTAAAGATGAGGACTGAATCGCTCGTCCCGTTTAAATATCGCAAAAGTAGTTGCTGTAAAAACTTGATATTCAATTTGAAGGCAAATCTTTTAAATTATAAAAATCATATCCTTCGCTTCGCAATAATGACAGTTCCTTTAGTTTGTGAATTCTAATTTATAGTTAGGAGCCGAGGGAAAGTTAAATGCTTTTCGGTTTTTAGCTTTTCCTAATGGACTTTTACGGCGATGTTATTTCATACAAATACTATCACATCTGGAATCCAGGCTCCACCACTTTAACAGTAAAAATAGCTTGAGACTTGTGAGTTGTATCAAAAAGGACTAATTCATGTGAAAGCTGAGCAGTCCCTGGAACTTGATTGCTTAATAAATTATTAGGTTATAAACCTTTGGATACTTTAGCGTGGAAATGGCTCATTTGGGATCTACTGAGACTCGAAAATGTTTGATCAATATATGGCCTCCTTCAGTAATCTTAATACATTTTATGTTAATGAAGACTAAGCAATTACCATGGAGTCTGAGTAAGCAAGATGTGATTTGGGGACGATGCAGAAAAGCAAGCAATGCATTGAAATTTACATTCTCAGGTTCTTTGCTGGGGGGGGGGGGGCGTAACTGTGGATCCAACTTGGGACCTTGCACTTTCGAGGCAGGCGGGGCACCACTGAGCTAAATCCCCAGCCCCTCTCAGGTTCTTGATTCAATCAAGCACTGACATTTAGGTTTTTAGGTTTTTGTTTTTGAGACAGGGTTTCGTGACATAGTTCTGGCTGGGCTTGAACTCAGGGTGATCCTCCTGTCTCAGCCTCCGTGTGCTGGGATTATAGATGGGCGCCACCACACCTGGCTACAGACATTTCAATTGGGCAGTAACTTGTCAGCACACATGCAAATTCTTCCGTGCTCCCTTCTCAACTAGGTTTCATAGTGGCTCTCTGCCTGTCTCCAACTCTTCTCATCTGTAGAGTTTTGTATCATTTTAACACCTGCAAGAATAAAAGTAGAGCTCACAAGCTATGTCAGGAGCTGTTAAGTGAAGGTCTAAGAGGTAAAATGCCTAAGGCTGGTGAAATCTCAAAGCATGTGTGAGTGTAACTTAGCAAGACCAGGATGATAAACTACCCCCAAGCAAGATCAGGATTGTAGATGATGGAGTAACAGGTGCTTCAGGGAAAATTCTAGACTTAGTTTTGTCTTGTAATCACCTCAATACCAAAACTGTGCACTACTGTTGTAGAATATTATTTAGGTAAAAGTAATGTTCTTTTTAAGTAATAACTGCTTTGGAATAGCTGGCCATCAGTATGTTCCTACAAAAGATGTTTAAAGAACTAGCATTCAATTGGTTCAGTAATCAGCTTTGTATTTTTTTTCTAAAACATCATGGCTTAGCCAGGTGTGGTGGTGGGTGGCTAGCCACCTCCCCCCAAACACGTTCATAGATTAATAGTTGGTACTATACGGTACCTCTATTTTTGTTATATATGGAGTATAAAGCAATGAATAACTTTTCAGCACGAGGATTGAACCCATGGCCTTCATTCTGAGCTATATCCCAACCCTTTCTAAATTTTGAGACAGGGTCTTGGTAAATCACTAAATTTCCAGGCTGAGCTTGAACTTGCAATCCTCCTGCCTCAGTCTTCCCAAATGCTGAGAATACAGGCACGCACCACTATGCCTACCTCAACTTGATGTACTTATATTTTTTGCTAAATAGGAAACAAAATGTTTTGAGATAAGAAAGGCTACTAATTTCTTCTGTATTTTTTAAAAAGCCAGGTGTGGTGGTGCATCCCTGTAATCCCAGCACTTGGGAGGTTGAGGAGGATCACCCTGAGTTGGAGGCCAGCCTGGGCTACACAGTGAGACCTTGTCTACCACCCTACCACCCAGCATGGCCAGAGTTTCCAACAGTCTTAGTTGGTAGGGTAGCTGTTTCTTGAAGTCACTAACAGGCCCAGGACCCTTCCTGTGTTGACCCACAATCCTCTAGCACATTTAGCCTTTGTAGGATCCAATGGCATCACCTCATACTCAGATCTCTGAATGCTCTCCCCAGGTCTTAGATTCCACTACACCACCCAATGCAGAGAAGCCTCCTGAGCCTATTTTTCCATTTTTAGAAAATCCTCAATGATTCAGTCAGCATTCACAAGCACCCAAACATCAAGCTCAGGAAGCACTTCATCCTACCAAGCTGTCACTCAGAACACAGCTGCTTAGTATCAAGGCTGCAGTAGAAAGTGCTGCTTGGGGACCTGGGGAGTAGCTTAGTGGCAGAGGGCACGTTTAGCACACATGAAGTGCCAGGTGCAATGCCCAGCACCAAAAGAAGAAGGAAAAGAATTTAATATTTAGATCTCTAGGATTTGCTCAATTAAAAGAAAAGCCATTGTGACAAACTGAGAATAACAAATTTACTACTATTGGGAAAAATAATAATAACCATTTATTAAAGTAGATACAGAACACTTGTTTGCTTAGATTTTAATACTGCTTTACATGTTTTCTGCCTGTGAAACAATCCTATGTTATCAACCAAAAATTTCAACTGATAACAGATTTATTTATTCACTTGTCAAACATGTAGTTGAAAATCTTGAGGGGGGAATACATCAGAGGTATATATACAGTTATAGAAATTCTTATTATACACGTGGATGGAAGATATATTTCATTTCTTTTTACATATCTAGAAGACATTCAAATGAAGATAAATAGATTCTGTTGATAAAACTGTTCTTGGTGCTTGAGGTCCTTTATTTTTTTGTGATAAGAAAATCCATATTATTAATGTTGACTTTCTCATCATACATTCATCTAAAAACAGTAAAAAAATGGTAGAGGAAGATTGTAGATTGGTTTATTTAGGTGTTTCATAGTGGCTTAATTCACTGCTGGGGATATGTGCTAGAGAAGGAAAAAAATTGGAGAAAATCTTTCCAGTTATTTAGATCTGGTTAAAAAAGAAAAAAAAGGAAAAAAGAAACAAAAAAATAGTTGTAGAACCACATGATGCTATTTCTTGCCTAGTCTGTTCTGTCCTGGTCATCATTTTAGGCATTTTCTTTTTCATAGTAAAAATCTGAAAAGAAAGACACGTTGTGTTTTTTCCCCAAAATATAGATTTTTTAAAAATATATACATATAATATATAGAAGCTGAAATTATGTAAAACCAATAAAGAAAACACCATAGTTGAGTAGGTGGATGCAGCATATAGACTGTAAAATGTCCCCAGAGCAATATGGGGGCTTCCTCTCCTCCTACCTGTTTCATGATTTATAATCACACCGAAGTATTATCAAGCCTGAAAAAAGGCACTACTATAACAGGTAGTGCAAAAAGCTCAATATCCCTTTAAGAATAAAATACTCTGAGTAAATGAAAATACAAAATGGTACATTTTTTGCAACTCATTCCAGTGTCAAAGCTTAACCAAAAAACTCTAAATATACAGATGCAGCCTGGAAATATTTTAGTGCAAATATGAAAAGTAACGGCATAATTTAAAGTTTCTTAAATAAGGTATTGCAGGCTAGGGCTTGTTCTACGAAGTTTCCTTAGGGACAATAAATGTAATGGCATCTGGTGCAATGTCTTAAAACTTAAAAATGAAGAAAACAAAATTAGAGTGAAAGCTCACCTAATTAAATATTTATTTATTCTAACTTATAAGGGGAGATTAAAGGGCAATTTGTTGAAAACCAAAATATTTTCTTAGATTTGCTGATGGAGTCAAAAATAATCTGAGTTCTCCTGAAGCCGCACACAAAATGCTGGTGTCAAGTGCGTCAGTGTCGGTGCCTGTGAAGCCCCACCCTGGGCGCTGCATCAGAAGGTCTCGTCGTCATTGCAGTTGGTAGCCCAGTGCCCAAACATCTCACAGATTTCACAGTACGGCCGCTCCTCACTCCGGCTGCCGTGGTGTGTGGAATGGGGCGGGTCCTCGGAGATCTGCGCCTGGGTGGGACAGTCCTCTGTGTCATGGAGGTCGAAGCAGTCACAGATGTCACAGAAGAGGCGGGGTTTCTTCTTGGACTGCTTCTCCTGGTCATCACTACAAATGTTAATGTGTAAAACCACAAACTTTATCAGAAGAAATTCAACAGATGACAGCACTCATAAAGAATTCTAAAACTAAACAAGAATTAATTCTGGCCAAGTCCATGCACCTTCGTGATAAATAGTATTTAAAATTTTCAGATCACACCATTTGTAGACTTATGGAAATCTATTTATGGCAAAGTAACTACAAAGCAACCGTTTCTTTTTTTTGACAACTTACTGGAGAACCTAACTTTAAAACCCCTGATGGCAGTACAGGTACAATCAGTACGGCCCAATACGAAATACCTGTCATAATTGTTCAGGTCGTCCCCATTGCCATTGAGGGCTGCTTCCGACATCATTTCCACCTTCATCTTGAGGTCCTGATTCTTCCTCTGAAGGTCCACTATTACTGAATTTAGGAAATCAATCTGGTTTGTAAAAAAAAAAAAAAAAAAAAGAATCAGTGAGGTGCCTAAGAAATCTAGGACATATACATGCTGGTTATCACGAAGTCAGAAGTCTGCCCTCACTCTGTGGCTATGAAGGGGCTCTGCTGAAACCCTACTTCAATCCCCAGGACAGGAGCACCGACCTTGTCTGACCCAGCTGAACCCAGGCTGGCTGTGTGATTTGGGTGATGGGATTAAGGAGGTTGCTTTGTCCTCTTTCAACCTCTCAATAGTCTTCAAATGTTTCTTGCTAAGCAACTATTTTATACTGAAAAACACTGTCTTTGGGGGCGGGGATTTAGCTCAGTGGTTCCACCACCTGCCTTGCAAGCGCAAGGTCCCGAGTTTGATCCCCGCTACCAAAAAAATAAAAAACAGTCTTTGGTTTTTGTTTTGTGTATTTTTTTTTTTTTGTACCAGGGATCGAACTCAGGTCCTTCCGGTTGTGCAACAGGCAGCAAAACCACTGAGCTAAATCCCTGGCCCATTGTTTATTTTTGAGACAGTCTTGCTATGTAGTTCAGGCTGTCCTTGAACCCACTATATAGCTGAGGCTATTCTTGAACTCATGGCAATCCTCCTGCTTCAGCCTCCTGAGTGCTGGGATTACAGGTGTGCAGCACCATGTCCAGATCAAAGAACATTTTAAGCACATTTCAATGAATGTTTCCAGCTGTTAAGTGGGTAAATTTCACTTGTCATTGAGGCAAAGGAAATTATACTTAAATAGCTAAATCAGAGGGTTGGTAAGAGTGCTAATGATTCATGGAAAAGTATAAGGAACATTTCTTTCAACAAAAAAAGCTATTTTTGTGGTCCAAAAATAATAATCTCAGATTTTTAGATGCATGGGCATAAGTTTTACCTTTCCTTCTATCACCTAAAAACATACACACAATTTTACATAATGGATAAAAAGTTCCTTCATTAAATTCTGGAATCAGTTCAGGACTTTGACGCCCTGTTCTATAGACTTCCCTTTAGTGACTGAACAGGAAGTCTGCCTAGAGGGGAGATGAAGAGGCTCGAAAGGGAAGGCAAGGTTCCCTCTGCTGAGGAGGGCGGGACATGGGCACATGGTGACACCGAGTGTTCAGGTGGCACACATAGGAGTGGCACCTGCAGCCAGCATCCTGGGGCAGAGAGGACACTTTTGTCCTGAACACTTCCTTTAAACCAAAGGGACTTTGTAGACAAAAAGATGCTTCCCCCTTCTACAAACAATGAAAAGGTTTCATTTCTCTAAATTGAAAGATCCCAGTTTCTAAAATTAAACACACACACACACACTCTCACTCTCTCTCTCTCTCTCTCTCTCTCTCTCTCTCTCTCTCTCTCTCTCTCTCCCTCTCTCTCTCTCCATTTAAAAAGTATTTGGTCCTTTTCTCCTGCCAAGGTAAGTTCTGAGGAAAAGGTAGCCGTCACCAGTCTTTCTTGGCATTAAGTCACATCAGTGAGTCCACCTTTGAAGGCAGACGCACTGTGTCTATTTTCGCTTCTCGAACTGCATTTTCTAAGTCATTCCCCGATTAGGAGCTTCATTTCAGGAAGAAGAAAAAGCCACAAAAATGCATGTAAGTAAAGCAGAAACAGAAACACACACACACACACACACACACACACACACACACACACACACTAATTAGGAAATGTAAAACAAACCATTTGCTGATGGGAAGAAAAGTGTTGTCAGCAGCAGCAGAAACAAATGGAAGCAGAAAGGAAAGGGGAGGAGAGAGAAAACAGTGTTAATCACGTACTGACTTGTGAGAGACACACACTAAGCAGACAGTGCTAATCTGAGTAAATTAGCCTGATTTTATTCAAGATAATTCCTTACAGCACTGTCCTATCAACAGAAAGGAAGCTGGTGTAGTAGCATATGCCTTTTATCCCAGAGTGCTGAGGCAGGAGGATCACAAGTTTAAGGCTACAGTGGACACTTTAGCAAGACTTTCTCAAAATTAAAAATAAAAAATGAGGGCCAGGGATTTAGCTCAGTGGTTTTGCTGGCTGCTGCACAAGCGCAAGGACCCGAGTTCGATCCCCGAGACCAATAAATAAATAAATAAATAAATAAATAAATAAAAATAAAAAATGGGCTGGGAATGTAGGTCAGTGTGAAGGCCCTGCGTTCAATCCTCGGTACCATAAGGGCAAAAAAGGGAAGTGAATAAAAACTATATCCATGTGTTGGTGCAATATGGTTCATGTGGTAAGTTACTGATATTTTTTAAAAAGCGGGATGTGTGACTGTATTAACATTGGCTTATATATACATTTATTTCCTTGAGACAGGATCTCCCTGTCACCCAAGCTGGCTGAACTCCTGGACTTCAGTGATCCTCCTGCTTCAGCATCCAGAGTTCTGGGACCAGCAGTGCTCTCCATGGTGCCCACCTAGATACACTTTTTGTTTAAATCTCTGCAAAGGTAAAATACTAGTCAGTAATTACCTGCTTAAGGGCTTAGGAACTAAACAGAAGAGAAGATTCAGAGAAAGACTTTTTTTTTTTAATAATGTTTATATTTGAAGCATAGGAATATATTACCTATTCAAAAGATTCAATGATTTTGAAAAACAGAAAGACGGCAATGAAGAAAAAAATATTACCTGACTCTCCTGGGCTCTCTCATCCTCTTCTGCTTGACTATCAGTATTACCTTATATTTAAAAAAGAAAACACAAGTGAGGAAGGTTACAAATTGGAGCCCTTTTTCCTCGCTGCAGGGAAAGGAAGCCATTTCCTGTCCCCAGGTAGAGGGCTACTGGACCTGTCCACCAGCCTGGCCACCAGAGAAGCAGCCCATCTCCCTCCACTGGGGTCCCTCTGTTCCCCACGCACTTGCAGAACCTGCAGTACTGCTGCTGTGGGCGCAGGCTGAGCTGTGCCCAGTGCCCAGTCCTCGGCTGACTGAATTGGGGGAGGGCTGTGGGGAGGGAAGCAGGTGGCGCTGGTTTACCTGAGGAGCTGCTGAGCTGCCTCTTGTTTTCTTTGAGCTGAAGCTCCAAGTTCTTTACCTTGAGCTCAAGCTTCACCTTGTCAGACTCGAGAGTCTGAACAACTGAATGCAAGGACTTGGCAGAGGCATTTTCTCCCCTGAGCACTGTGACCTGCAACACAGTTGCGGAGCTTAGGCTGGAAGGCTGGCCAAGAAGGGCAGAGGCCGACCCCGGGGGCACCTCACCTCATTCCTCAGCTTCTCCAGCTCGGCGTCCTTCTCAGTGAGCAGGGCACTAGTGACCCGGATAGACTTCTGCAAGGAGGCTTTCTCCTCATCTGTCTCCTTTATGTACTCGGATTCTCTAGAAGATCAAAGAGTTAACAAAGCTCCAGAAATCAACCAGGACAGTGGTCAGCCCACAACAGTTCTAGAACAAACTTGTGGATAACTTTAGTTATTGTAAAAAAAAAAAAAAAAAAAGTGTAACAGGGAAGTTTCATATGCAATTAAGGCTATTATGCTTGGAAAATTTTACTTAAATTTTACTTACTGTGAGGGGAGAAAAAGTTTACCTATGCACAGACATGCCAGAATCTGCATATCATTGTATCCATTTGAACTTAAAAAGACAGGTTAATAAATTTGACTGTTGCATCCCTCCTCCCCGATTATACCAAAATAGAACCCCAGGTTGAACTTTGTTACTTCTGAAATAAATTATTACCAAGCATTGACAATTAAAATACATACATGCAAAGCAGTTATACAGATGTCATGCAGGGCAGTTTATGCTGGAAATATCAGTTGGTTCTCACTAATTTCAGTAACTTTTTAGCAAGTTTTTGGATCATGTGGGCCAAAACTATTGTTCCAACGGAAGGATTACTACATCTCAACCACTGAAGCACATGTGAAGTTGCTCATAGAAAATAAATTGCATAAAGGTTAGAGCAGGAAATGCTAAGATGGAAGGTGGGGTTCTGGAGGACAAAGCATGAGTCTCCTCCCTGTTCACGGGCTCAGCAGAGGGCGGGGCAAGGCTTCAGTGAGAGGGAAGCATCTGCCTGGGGTCAGGCAGTGGGCAGACAGAGGAAGGATGAAGGGGAAACAGGAAGGGAGGACAAGACACAGAGTGTTCGGCCCAAAGGGCAGGTGGTATGCATTTTTAATGTGTGTATGTTTTAAATCTCTGTGGTCAAGAACAGCCTGAGTGAGACTGTGGCTGCCATGGAGTGGGGAAGACTGAGGACACTAAGCGCATCCAAGCTTCCCAGTTCGGATCCTGGGAGAGAAAAAGGCTGGACACCGCCAAGTGTAGCCAGCAGCCCTGTACCTGGGGACTTTCTTGGTTTGACACATGTGCCACAGCTGTGTCAGATGTTCACAACAGGGGCAGCTGGGTGAGGGCATTGGGAACTGGCCATACTTCCTCTGCACCTTTTAGTTTAAAATAAAAACTTCTTTTAAATTCCATGCAGTGTGAAATGCAAGAGGAAAAAGACCTTGTATTATTAAATTACATGAGGGAAACCAAGCTGGAGAAAGTGTCCTAGGCTCGCCCTCGGGGTGCACGCCAACAGCAAGCCAAAATGCAACTGGTTCTGCTGGAAGAAGCTGGGTGAATGCAGAGCGTGTGATGGTTCAGTCTGTTTTTGACTCAACTGGAGGAGTAGGAAACGGAGGCCCAGGTTAGAAATGGCAGAATGTATGTCTGGTTAGTGAGACCCAAGGTATCCGGCACAGGAATTACAGAATTCTTGTGGTTATGGTAAATTGAAATTCTACACAAAGATGAAAATATGTGTTGTATTTATCTTGTTGTGTGGCTTACACTTACACTCCAGAATGATAAGTAGTAAGAAAAGAACCTGAGACTTTCAGGCATTCAGTTAAAAACATTGGCAAGTAGTGCACATCAGTGCAGCTGATTACTGAGTAACCCCTTCCTAGGAAGTGGGGTCTTCTTAGGTTAAAACAATGTGAATGGAGGGGACATGCAGGGACTGCTTGCCATGTGCTCCTTAAGTTTCTATTAGACTCATTTGGTAGTCTATTCTATCATAAAAATGATTTCCAGAGCCTCCCTCGTTACAAACCCAACTCAAATTTGAAAAATATAATTTTAAGCATCTCTGCTGATAAACCACCAGGATTGGGAATTGTCAAGGATAGATTTTTCCCTCTCTGGGGGCTCTAGTTAGCCATGATCCCACAGACTCTCAGAGTCGGGGAGGAATAAACACCACCCACGACAGCAGGGAAGAGGGACAGGTGCGCTTCCCTGGGCCACACCAAGAAGACTACTACACATGCAACCTCTCAGCCAGGCTGATTCCTAAGGAGAAGGCCCATGGAGCACCTCCTGTGTAAGTTCCCAAAGGAGACATGGTTAAGAAGGTAACGTGTAAATGACAGGACAAGTGGCCCCCATGGCTTGTCTTTGTGACAGAGCTTCATTGATGGCTTCTTGGGCCATTTCTAAGCCCTAATTCCACTGTGCAAACCAAGAGGGGCTGAGTTAAACCACTTATGCCAATGAGACTGACAGCTGGGTTGCAGACTGTGTTATGCTGAGGCCACGTTGGCTGGCATGGCTTGGTACTGCTAAAGATGCCAAAAGGGGGCCAGGGATTTAACTCAGTGGTTCTGCTGCCTGCCTCACAAGTGCAAGGTGCCAAGTTCGATCCCCGGTACAAAAAAAAAAAAAAAGTAAAATAAATAACAATGCCAAAAGGAGACGAGCACAACAACAGGACAGAGGGCTGCAGGGGCCAGGAGTCTATCCCCCGCCTGCAAGGGACACACCACTCAGATTCTCTTCTTACTACTTATATAAGAAATAAATTGCAGTAATGAAGCAAATACCTTAAAGTGTTACTGGGCAAGCTTTAAAAATGCAAGATAACAAGAACCAAATATTAGAAACATGAGGAGAAATCCAAATACAGTAAGGAAACTAAATTTGCACTGAAGTTCTTTGCTGTATATAGATATCGAAAAGAAAGAATGTGTGTGTGTGTGTATATATATATATATGTATACACTGCTGGGTATATTTTACAAAACAAAAGCAAGACACAGAGGGACAAAGGCAGCCAAAAAATATATACAACAATTTGGTTTACTGAAAATATATGAAATTTATTTATTATAACGTGGATAGACTTTCTTTAGTCTTACCATGAAAGACACACAGATATAGCAAAGGAAGCAAGAGTAGGAAAGGGAAAAGAGAGGGGTGAAATGAGCATTGGTAAGTAGCGCAAGCTCGGAGACAGTCAGACAGTTACAACCCACAGCAAGCGGAACGAGCTGAGGCAGCACGCACCGCTTCAGGGCTGCAGCCAGTGTCACCAAACCACTCTTCACTTCTGACAGATCTCGCATTTCCACTGTCAGGATGAATTCTGACTCCAGAAAGCACATGTCTAAGACTTGGCTTTGCTGTCCCCTCTCTGACGTTAAAAAGCCCAGGACAGTGCCCCTGTCTTGCATGGCTAGAGGGCCAGGGAGGGGCAGACCTCTCCGGTCCTGGCAGCCAGAGCAAGGCAGGGTTTGTCCGCTGGAGATCAGCTTTTGAAACGATTACATTTTTAAGCTTGGAGAAAAGCCTTTACTACATGTAACTCAATATAACAGACACCAAGACACCCACAGCAAATACAGAGGAGACTGCTACCTTCTGAACAATAAACAGTTTCATTCTAGTTGGGAGTAAGTCCTGCACAGTGATATCTTGGCCATTTGAGTGAAGTAATTATATGCTATCTTAACTTCTATGGCCAATGATCAATTCCAAATTAAACTGTTGACTAAGCTCTTGGATCTGGGAACAACTACTTTTCATGTACCCTTATGATTTAAGTACTTAAAAGTCTTTTAAAGCTAAGAGAATTATCAAGTTCTTTTTTTATATATCAAGTTCTTCTTAGTACTCTCTGATAAATTTATTTGAACATTATACACACAGATCCACATACAAATCCTTTGCTAAACTGACATTTGGAAAGCATTTAAAGTCTAAATTAAGCTGGGCTTGGTGGCGCAAACCTGTAATCCCAGCACTCAGAAAGTTGAGGCAGGAGGATCTGTGAGTTCCAAGCCAGCCTTGCCACATAGTGAGTTTAAGGCCAGTCTGAGTTATATAGCAAGACCCTGCCTCAAAAAAAAAAAAAAGGAAAAAAAAGACTAGATTATTAGCTAAAATAATTTACATTTGGGAATTGAAAACAACTTCCCAAGAAGGTTAACAAAAAAGTTCTACATGAGTAACCAGATTTTTTAATGTTTCACTCCCAGAACAAAAAGGTCATCATTATGTATATTTACTCATCAAAATTAGCAGTAATTTTCAAGATACCCTTTCTAAAAATCCATGATGTAAAATGGGAATAAATAGTGAAGTAAGAAGAGAGAATTTCACCAAATTTTAGCACCCAAATTTATTCCACCTCTTTAAGCCACAGGCCTCATCATATTTTAAAGGGCCTGTAATTTAAAGTAACATGATAAGTAAGGACTAATGAAGCACAGCATCGTTTTTTAAACTAAATAAGAAATAAATAAAAAGGTTAACCATTCAGGGAGAAGAGAACCTGTACAAACCCCAAGGCTCTGAGTAGGAAACCTGCATCTAGTCATTTGTCAGCCCCCAGTCCTGGGGCAAGCTGCCTAACTTTGGGGGCTTTACTGTCAACATTTTAAAATGCAAGTCCCAATCTATCTTTCCCTGGGCTATTTGGAGACTAGGTGAATTTTTGAATTACAAAGTCTTACATAAAGGCAGGAGACTATGTTAGTCCTTCACCAGCCCACTTTTACATGCTTCCTGGCCAGAAAGCCACAAGAGCAAGCCTTATTTTCACATGTCCTTGACAGCTGCTTACTTGAGGTTCTTCTGAAGAAACAAGCTTATTTCTGCAAAGTTAAACCCTGAGACCACATAAGACAGCAGCACTGCACACAGGCAAGGGGGAGGCCCGGCTGAGAGGCTGCCGCTCCTCACTGTCCCTGGGGATGCCTGCTGTGGTGGAGTATAAGCGCCTCCTTAGTGAAATCTGTAGGAATGCATCTAAATGTTTCTTAATTAAAAACAACAACAACAACGGTACTCCTGGACCAAGGGCTAATCTCCTTTATTTTGTGTGCTGTTTTCCTGGTGCTAGGGTGGAGGCAGGCTATGCCCCAATCCAGGCAGGCCTTCTACCACTGAGCTCCCTCCCAGCCCTGTCCAACACCCTCTGGAATGGAGCATGTGCATCCAACTTCTCTGTGAGCTAAAGAAACCCTCAGTGTCTAAAGGTGAGACACACAAGGCAAGGGGAAAGTCGGGATGGGGAAAGGCCCTCTGCTCTGAGAAGAAGGAATAATATACATACTTCCTAGGAGCATGGAGGAATTCTTGATAAGGCCATCTTGCTTTTTAGTTTTTAAAAAAATAAGCAAATGGGCGGGGGATTTGGCTCAGTGGTTTCACTGCCTGCTGCGCAAGCACAAGGACCCGAGTTCGATCCCCAGTACCAAAAAAAAAAAAAAAAAAAAACAACAAAAATTGCCTATTTGTAATAGTTGTGATCCACATCTATTTAGTATTCTGCAGTAACCCAACTGGGTAAGCAGCAGTTCTCAGAGACTGTACACACTATACCTGCCTGACAAGGAGGAGAAGCACACAATCACCCTACAGCAGCAAGGGTGAATCTTTTAGAGCTTTCAATGATACAAACAAACCACTGTGGCACATGTGCCATAGATTCACCACCACTGCCCTAGACAAAACTGCATGGTTGGGGTATTTTTGGTACTGGGGATCGAACTCAGGACCTTGCCCATGCGAGGCAGGCACGGTGCCACTAAGCTAAATCCCTGACCCCTTGTTTTGTCTTTTTGAGACAAGGTCTTGCTATGTAGTTCAGGAAGGCTTTGAATTCACTATGTAGTCCAGGCTGGCCTCGAACTCACAGTGATCCTCCTGCCTCAACCACCCATGTGCTGGGATTACAGGCATGCACCACTGCACCCAGCAAAAGTACATGTTTTAAAAGAGCAGCCAAAGACCATCAGAATGTATAAGCATCAGGCTTCTGAATAATTTCTGTGGGCCACATTCATCCTTATTCAAAAGCACTGAGAAAATTATACTACATTTCTATTTGAATGTCATGGAAGTATAATAAATAACAGCTATTTTTTTTTTTTTTAGAAAATAGAAACACTTAAAATAATGTTACCAATTATTACTGAAAATGTATTATTATTTGTGGTACTGGGGATTGAGCCCAGGGCCTCTGTGCTGAGCTACACCCCAGCCCTTTTTTTTCACTTTGTATTTGGAGACAGGGTCTCACTAAATTGCCAAGGCTGGGCTCGAACTTGGAATTCTCCTGCCTCAGGTTACCAGAGTGCTGGGATTATAGGCGTGTACCACCATATCCACCAAAAATGAGAATTCTTTTTTGTTTTTTGTTTTTTGGTACCAGGGATCAAACTCGGGTCCTTGTGCTTTCCAGGCAGGTGGCGGAACCACTGAGCTAAATCCCCGGCCCCAAAATTAGAATTCTTATATAACTGAAATCAGTATTTACAGGCAGAGTGATTATTATATGTAAAGGTATAATATTTTTAGTTACTGAAACTAGGAGGAGTATGAAACAATCTGATTTTAGAAATTCTTCTAATGAAATCGATCATGGCTTAAAATTTCAACTATTTGAAACTTCTGCAAATAGAATTTCATAATATGTCAGTTTTGAGTACCAAACTATCACAATGCCATCTTCTGAACATTAAGTCTTGTTTTTCACAAGTTACCACACGTATCACGTTCTGAAATTTTCCTTATTTAAACACACATGCACGCACACACAAATAAACACAGAAAGAAAGCCTACCTCTTTTTCATTTCTAACAACTGATTATTGAGTACAGATCTTTCTTCTTCCAGCTGGAAAACAAAAAAAAGACAATACACACAAAAAAAGAGAGTGTTCAGTTCGTAACAAGTCCACAGAGAGACCCACTTCTCACCCCACTCCCACATCCCGGGCTCTAGGACAGCAGAAGCAACTGCACCTCACGGCCACTATGCACAGGACACACAGTGACCACTGCACAATTGCTTACAACCTGCTGGCGCCCCTTCTTCATGGACCTAGAACTGAAAACGTTAAATAACAGCAACTGCAACAGCACGTGGCTCCACTGAGGCTTTCAATTCATGTTTATTCAACGACAACTCTATTTTTGTTGTTTTTTTGGTTTTTGAGACAGGGTCTTGCTATGTAGTTCACCTCAAACTGGAGGTGATCCTCCCGCCTCAGCCTCCCAAGTACTGGGATTATAGGTGCACACCACCACACCCAGCCATCTCCACGATTAACATTCTAGTTGCTTTACCTATATCTCAGAGGCCACATGCCACTAACTCACAAGGGCTAGGAATAGGTCTTTTGCTCTCCGTGGCCCTCATTTCACTCACCTATTGACTCAGAACACACTCGGTTGCTAACTGAGTATTCAGTCACTCACTCAGTCACAAAGAAATATTCCAAGCACTTGTCATCAATAAAACAAGGAGATGAATAACAATTTTCAGCAGTCCCACAGTCCCACTGATTCAAGTAGTTAACCTTGCGAGACGAGGTATCTTCATCCCCAGCCTGCACCACACAAGTTGAACCAGACACCCATTTCAGCTCACACTAACAAAGGGGTTAAAGAGCTTTTGTGTGTGCCTTTTTTGGGGGGGTACCAGGGATTGAACTCAGGACCTTGTGCTTGAGAGGCAGGCGGCAGAACTGTGTGTGCTTTTTAAAATCAAAGGACAGCTAAGATTAACAAGTGTGGGCCAGGGATTTAGCTCAGTGGTTTTGCTGCCTGCTGTGCAAGCACAAGGAACTGAGTTTGATCCCCGGTACCAAAAAAAAAAAGATTAATAAGAGTGAAACTTCTACCAGCTCACTGTATGTAGCTGTAGTCATTATTACCTATCAGCCATATATACGCTTTGCTATGAGGTATCCCAGACTTCCTGAATATGCATATATGTATGTGCTGGACATAAATGTACCCTGATCATGAAGTCTGCAGAGGTTAACATCCAGGCTTGTTGCTCTGGACTCCCTGCTTTCCTAGTCCATTAAGATATATGCTGCTTCTGCCAGGTGCATGCCTGTAGTCTCAGCACTTGGGAAGCTGAGGCAGGAGGATCGACTCAAGTTCAAGGCCAGCCTGGGCTATATAGTGATGAATTCAAGGCCAGACTGAACTATATAGCAAGACCTTGTCTCAAAAAATAAAGGGGGGAGGTGCCTGGGATTTAGCTCTGTGGTTTTGCTGCCTGCTGTGCAAGCGCAAGGACCCAAGTTCAATCCCTGGTACCAAAAACAAACAAAAAAAAGATATATGCTGCTTTTGCTGTAGGAGTAATTCAGAGAAATTTTTAGAATGAAAGAGAGCAGAGTGGGAGGCAAACTTTAAAACTGAAATGAGAAGGACAACATCTGGAGAGTAGGATGTGAAGATGAGAGGACTTTTATTTTTGCCTTTATGCCTTGTATTCGATTTTTTTTCGATTTATATTTTTTAAAAAACATGAAACTGTTTTGCTTTTATCATTAAAAAAATTAAAGTCAGGTGTGGTGGTCCATGCCTGTAATCCCAGCACTTGAGAGGCTGAGGCAGGAGGATCACCACAAGTTCGAAGCCAGTGTGGACTCCATAGCAAGACCTTGTTTAACACAAACAAACAAACAGGGACGTGGGATGTAGCATGCATGAGGCCCTCAGTTTTATCCACAGTACTGTGCTCCACCAAAAAAAAAAAAAAAAAAAAAAGGAAGAGGAGAAAAGAAATGTGACTGCTGCCGCTGCCTCCCTCGCAAGCACAAGGTCCTGAGTTTGATCTCCGGTACCAAATAAAAAGAAATGTGACTGCTAAATGCACCTTATTATTCTGAACCAGAATAATTAGAAGCATTGATTCCTATAAAGACCAGGACAGTAAGTACCAAATTTCTATTCCTTAAAAGTTTAAGCATACTAGGAGTGGGCAAGGTGGGAGGAGATGGAGCGAGGAAGAAAGAATCTCTGCAAACTACTTTTTGGGCTGAATGACTCTTCAAATGTTTGTTAGTAATTTGTATTTTTCTCTCCTGTGGATTATCTGCATGTCACTTGTCCATTTATATATTCATTATAAAAATTTTCCAATCAGTATTAGGTTTTCTTTTTTGAAAATGTTTTTGGTGCTGGAGATCAAATTCAGGGCCTTGTGCATGCCAAACATTCACTCTATCCGAGCGAGCTCCATCCCCACAGTCTGTCTTCCTCTTCTCTATTACAGCTTCTAATTTCACACACTGTGGTCAGAGAACATGTATGACTCCAGTTCCTTCACATGCATTGAACATTGTTTCTTTTTTTTAAAAAATAAATTTAACAACCTTTTATTGTTAAGTCATTAAGAGGTATCAAAATTAAAAAGCAAAATTACAGGGTAAGACTTAACAAAACTACTAGGAGCGTCAGAAGAAGTGAAAATGGGACTAGGCACGGGGCAATTATGAACATGGGAAGGACAAAGATAGAACAGTGAGCATGTGCTGAAGATACTAGGGGAGAGGATCTGGTGAAATTTTGATCTTAGACGAGCACCTAGGTAAAGAAATAATGGGATAAGACTTCTAAACCCCACTATGTGCTTAAGAGTCATCCTCTCCTTCCTCAGCCTCTTTTTCATCATCCTTGATCAACACCAGCTGGTCATCCCCCCATCTTCATTGTCGTCATCATCCAGTAGGTCCCCCTCCTCAGCAGAGTCATCTGCAGCACCCTCAGACTCTGTCTTCATATTAGTCTCATCTTTCTTCAGGTAGGTGCTGGTTTGCTCCTCTTCTGACTAATCATTCTTCATCTCTACTGCTTGTTTGCTCTGTTCCTTTTCGATTTTCTCCAGGCTTTCCAGTAAAGAATCCACTTTTTGTTTTATCTGGGTCAGCTCCTTCTTAATGGCCTGAAGATCATCACCTTTCAACTTTCTAGACTTGGAAGAAGATCCCCGCTGTCCACTCTTAGAATTGAAGCTGCTTTTGCCCCTTTGTGAGTTGTTTCCTGATACGGACTGGAGTTTTGAGGGCACTACAGCCCGAGCAATAGGAGGAGGAGGAGGAGGAGGAGGAACACGTGCTGGGTAACTGTACATCCTGTCATAATAATCACATTGAAAGTCATAGTCCAAATCAAGAGGAGCCGTACATCTCCGCTGCAGATTGTTTCACACCTGCTTTTCCTCTGTTCACTTTTGGTTCTGCAGCCAGATTAATATCTAAAACTGGGCCAGCAAGCATTCTGCCATCCTCTCCTGCTACAGCAGCCTGGGCCTTTCTCTCGTTAACATACTGGACAAAGGCAAAGCCCTTATGAACAGAGCAACCCACAATTTTGCCATACTTCGAGAAGATTGCCTCCAAATCGGATTTCTTTACCACAAGAGTGCTGAGATTTCCAATGAACACACGGGAGTTCATGGAGCGAGGATCTGTCTTGTTGCAAACATTGCTAGGCATCGTGTTTGATGATAAGGTTGCTGACAAAGAAAAAAAACAGGAGAGGGATGAGAGAAGCGATTCGATTCTGAATCTGCTGCTCCCAGGTTCTATGTGAAGTCGACAGTTGCTTGAGGTAGACAACGCGGCCACAACCTCTGTCTTCATCTCTTCATAAAATGGCCCCCGAGTCTCCTCTGCCGCCGAGGCTGAACACTGTTTCATGGCTTAATTTACGGTCTAGCCTGGAGATATTCCAGGTGCAGCGGGCAGCCGCATACTCTGCCACCAATGAATAAACACAATAAAATAAAATACATTCTAAGCCAGGCATAGTAGCTGTATTCCCAGCATTCTGGGAGGCTGGGGCAGGGGCATTATAAGTTCAAGCCTAGCCTGGGAAACTTAGCAACTTAGCAAGACCTTGTCTGAAAATAATAAAACAGGAAGTAAAAAAGGGGGCTCAGGATATGGCTCAGGGCAAATGCCATGGGTTCAATCCCCATTACAAAAAAAAAAAAAAAATCCAGACAGGCAGAGTGGTACACACCTGTAATCCCAGCACTCGGAAGGCCAACGCGGAAGGATTGCTGTGAGTTTGAGGCCAGCCTGGGCTACATGGTGAGTTCAAGGCCAGCCTGGACTGCATAGTGACCTTGTCTCAAAAAAATTTTTTAAAGCCCGGGATTTAGCTCAGTGGTTCCTCCACCCACCTCGCAAGTGCAAGGTCCCGAGTTCAATCCCCAGTACCAACATTTACAATGCTGTCAAATGAAATGGTGATATAGGTAGTACTTTTTCAAGTTGATTCATGTTATAAACATGTCTTTTTTTTTTTTTTTAGGGTACTGGGAATCAAACTCAGGACCTTGCCCTTGCCAGGCAGGCAAGGCACCACTGAGCTGCATCCCTGGCCCCTGCCATTTCTAATTTAAAACTAACATTATAATTTAAAAGGAATACATTTTTTTTAGAGATAAAAATATTTACAGATGAAATGTCAGGATACCAGTTGCTTTATGACACTCAGGGCAGATGGGGTAGCAGGCGAGTGAAACCAGCTGGGAGTGGCCAGGAGCTCACTGCCAGGGGAACCTGACACAAGAGCACTGGCCAGCCCACTCTGCCTCCAGGTTTGCCTGAGATTTCTCAGGATCAGAGGATAATATAATAAGTAGTGAAAGATAAAAAAGGAGGGCAGAGCTGGGTGTGGTGCGGGAGATTACCACGAGTTCATGCTAGCTTGGGGTATATAGTGAACTCAAGTCCAGCCTGAAGTACATAGTGAGACTCTGCCCCCCCCAAAGGGGGGGGGTTCAAGAAAAATGTATAAGAATATAACAATGAAAGAAGAGCAAAACTTATTACAGTTTGGGAAATGCTGAGCCAGAAAATGTCAAGGAATTCATCTATTCATGTGGAAATAAACATGGTAGGTACTTTGCTTTAAACCTATCATGTAAGCTAAGACAAACAGGACTTTGGGTGCAATAAAGGCCATTCATTAGAAGCGCAAA
Organism: Heterocephalus glaber; assembly: GCF_053883595.1. Classification (NCBI taxonomy): domain Eukaryota; kingdom Metazoa; phylum Chordata; class Mammalia; order Rodentia; family Bathyergidae; genus Heterocephalus; species Heterocephalus glaber. The sequence continues at coordinate 22,245,908 of NW_028258412.1, forward strand.
GTTATTATATAGATACACAAATCCTGCTTTTGTGGGCTCAGTAAAACCACTTGAATAAAAATCCTCAAGAGTAGCGCATTTCTGTTTGCTCACTGCCATCTCCTGTATTTTTGGAACACTGACACGCACTTAGTAGGCGCTCAGCATCTGCACAGCATGAACGAATGTGCCAGACAGACGCTGTGCTCTCAATGGGTAGGAGGTAGTAGCAGCGCTCGGAGGCCAGGGTTCTCAGAGCCAAGAACTCGTCTCATCAAGCCAGTGTGGCCATTCTTTTCTCACTCATTTCCCCAGCAATGGGGTTCATTTGTACTATTTCAGTCTCTTTGCTAAGCAAGTGTTCTGAGGTCCAAAATAGCATCTCTACCTTGACAGCACCAAACACATTCCCTGTGTCTGAGGATTTCTAGTCTCGCCTCCCACACACAGACAGACAGATTTCTGTTCTTGGAAGAGAAGGGAAAGGGAAAGGGAAGAGCAGGATTCAGTGAATTTTTGTGGCAAAGCCCTCTCGGAGATGGAGAAAGGGAGGGGTGGACAGAGGGGTATACCACTCAGATCCCCTTTTAAGGCTTGTCACCAGCTTTGGGGAGTGCTGTCAGCAGGGACTGAGTGTCAGGGTCATACCCCTTCCCAGAAGGATGACATCCAGCGACTAAACAATGTGAGATTTTAACCACTTACCAGTCCAATTATTTAATTACAGGATGACCCAAAATTGCATATTTTTCATTAATTTTTATAAGATAACAGGAAATATAAAAATGGTAATTTTATCAAACTTATTCAATACAAGAATCAAATGGCTGAAGTGACATCCACCCAAGCAATGCTCAGGATAGTCAGTATGTAAATGAACACGCTGCCACACGCTGCCACATGCTGCCGAGTGATAGCGTAAAGTCTTAAATGGTTAAAGACTCAGTCCAAACCAATCCACCTGGATGTGTTTACATACACGATGGCCAGTACTGTGCAGGTTTGGAGCTAGGCCATACAGCCTCAGTGTGCGGTACCTCCTACACCCGCCAGGCTGTGTGAGCACGCTCGCTGATGTCCATGCTATGAGGCCGTCACTTAATGACACATTTCTCAGAAAGCACTCGTGGCTTTAACACGTTTATGACGGGGCTGCACGTAATTCGCCCGCCTTGCTGCTGGGCAGCTGTGAACCACTGCTGGTACACATGTGACTGATCCGTTGGGTGGCAGGGGACAGTCATACATTTGCCCCTAGTGGTGCAAGCCAGTAGGAACATGTTAAGTAAAACAAGATTGTACCTTTTTCTGTTGCATTTGTTGAGCTAATTTTATTCATTCAAATTACCTTCGTCTTCTATTGTTATGCTTCTCATTGCTGTAATAATTTTGTTTTCCTCTCCACTTATGATGACTAGCTCAAGCCTTTGTATTTTTAGGATATTCACAAGATTTCTTTTGGTTTCTGATTTACTTAGCAGTTCTGATATGCTGAGGTTTAGGTCTTCAATTTGTTTCTTTCACTCTTCACTCCCTGTTAAACTGTTGTTTTATCGTATCTTCTTTGAACAGTTGTTTTATTCAAATAATTTTTTATGTAACACAAAGCACTATTCTCCTTCGAGTAATGTTTCCTTATGACCTGAATTCCACATCTCTCTTTGGATTCCTATGTTCCTCTTATTTCTTTTTATACTCTTTTGGTACAATATATATTCAGCTGTTCATCTTTCAGGCAGGCAGCTTTACCCAGATCTTAATTCAAATGGATCTCCTGATACCCTTCCTACTTTACCGGAGGCCTTTCACAGCTGAAGGCTGGGCAGTGCAGTCTATGCATTTCTGCAGCCACCCTTGCCAGAGTAGGGGCAAAGATGGGGAGATGGGAAGAGCTCGATCTGGTGGAGGTTGTTTTCTGTGACTCTTCTTCAGCCTCCTGCATCTTATCCACGCCATCTGCACAGAGGTGATCTTGTCCTCCCAAGAGGATATCCTCGGGTGTCGGCCTCAGGGCAAATGTCCAGGGAGGTCTTTCTCCTCTCCTTGCCTCCTCTGACACCTCCCCTTCTCACACAGGGAGTGGCCTCTGGCTGGAGGTAGTTATAAGACCAGATGATGCAGATGGGAACTTTCCCCCAGATCAAAAGATGGAGCTGTGTGAGGAGAAGTCTTCTGCCTTTCCCTCCTTGTCCTTCCTGTTTCCTCCTAGATACTCTGCAGTGCTTGGAAGTACAACTGCCACCTTGATCATGTGGTGAACAGTACCTGATGCAGGTGGCAGCAGAACAGGTCCTGAGAGGCCACACCGAGGCAGCTCTCACCTGGCTGCTGACCTGTAGACCTGCCCTCAGCGCCCACACTCCCTGGCCACTGCTCGCTAGATGAGCACTGGGAATGACAACTGGAGTTTTCCCACCTGCAGCTAAGCCCCGTGCAGGGAGAGGGGGCTTTCTCGAGGTCCCCAGCTGGACTTTCCCCAGGCTCCTGCTCAGCTCTGTGATCTAGGATTCTCCCAACTGGACTAGGCTCAAAGACGGCAAGGATTAGACTGAAAATTCTCAGGATTTTGCTGCTCACCTTTCTTCTCACTTATCACTAAGACCACAATGTTAAACACAGTCAAACCACAAATTTGTTTCTTTTCTCAGTTGCCAATTTTGAAGTTTGTGGTATGAAGCTGATGGGCTTTGCTGGCTTTTGCTGGATTCATGGCTTAGTCATTAAACTGTTTGTATCCTGAGGTACTAGAGATATTCTGTGATCAGCTTCACTCTGCCCTATTTGTCCAGAGGCCTCCTGGACCCAGACTGAAATTATGATGGCTGATCATCATTTTTCCACAGCAATACATGACAGGCCAAAAATACCTTTCTTTTTCTAAACATTCATGTTGGAGAATTTAGGCTTACTTAAAAGGCAAGCAATTATTCATGGATCACATTGTATGCTAAGACCAGTTTTTTGTACATTGCCTCTGCTGTAACCTCTGTCAGGATAAACTGTTCGTGAAATACAGTTATTGACTCATCTAATCCCTGTCCAATTTCCAAAAGCAAACTGTGGCCTCATTTTGCAAATAACCAGGAGAAAAATCAGCATGGTTCCTATAGTGACAGCTCAGGGTGTCTGCTATCTTTACAAGGTGGAATACTTGAACGGTTTGGAAATGACATAGCAGACGTGGCAAAGGTGACTGCTTCAGGGGGTTATTTCTGAAGAACTCACAGTATTTTATTTTTAGAATTCTTCTTTATAAAGTAGAATACATTTGAGACTTGGAAATGGTAAATGAGACATACCAAAGGTACCCACCTGAGGTGACTACTATTGAAGAATTCCTCATGGAAAGAAAATAATACCAGGGCCAGGGATTTAGCTAAGTGGTTCTGCTGCCTGCCTTGCAAACGGAAGGACTGGAGTTCGATCCCCGGTACCAAAAAAAAGAAAATAATACCCTATATGGTTTCCATTAATCCTGAAGCTGACTGACTGCTTCCACTGTCTAGGCACAGCAAACGCCCCACTCACCTGGTGATCAGGCTGTGGCAACCTTACTCCTGTAACAAAGCTATGAAACTAGAAGTAGCTGAAACCACTGGAAAAAGTGGCAAGAGCAGCCACAAGGTCTGTATCTCAGCCTGCAAAACAGGACTGGGACCTCGCTATAAACACCTCCACACCACGCTCTGATTCCTTCCTCCTCACTACTGCGGGGTGAGACACAGCAGCATGGCCCGGGGCCCACAGCCTACTACCTGGTACACTAAGGGATCAAGGCAGCTGCAGCTCGCCCTGCTGGACACTAGAAGTGGTGACACTGAGGACCGACTGGCCTCTGACAATGAGGAAGGTCCATCACGGGAGGACAGGAGAAGAAAACATGTAAAAGCAGACACAAGAGGGCTAGGAACCATGTCTGGTGGGAGAAATTTGAGCAACTGGGTGGAAGGAGTCAGGAAGAAAAGTCAGGAGCATGGGTGGTGGCAGGGCCAAATGTTCAGAGGGAGTCATCAATTTCACAATTCCTAGGTAAATGATGACTTTAGCAAGAGTCATTTCAGGAGTCCACTGGGGGCAAATATCAAGGCAGCAGGGAATGGAAAAAATGGAAAATGAAAATTAAAGTCAACAACAGATGACTTAAAAATTTCAAAGTAAAGAGGAAGATAGGGAGGCCAGTGTGGACAGTGGTGAGATCTAGTATTGTCAAGAAAGGGAGGATTTCCTATCCTATAGAAGATCCAACATGGCAATGAGAGGCAGCTGCTGTGGGCAGGGCTGCAGGCAACAGGGGCCCAGGGACGGTGTGAATGGGGAAGGCAGCACAGGGCACCTGACGCAAAGGGATGCCCACAGCCTGGCACATCCACTCAGTGGGACACTATTCATCCATGAAAAGGAACCAAGTGTCCCACCCTCCACTTGTACACAAGGGAATGAAGTACTGACTCACACTGCAACCTGACTGAACTTGGAAAACATACTAAGTGAGAAAGGTCCATCACAAAAGGTCATGTAGCATGTGGCTCCATTCATATGAAATGTTCAGAAAAGGCGAATCCATGGAGACCAGAAGACTGGTGGCTGCCAGGCCTGGGGCAGGGAATGAGGAGTGACTGCCACTTGGTGGTGACGAGAATATTCTGAAACTACTCAGAGGTTGTGGTTGTACAACATGGTAAGTGTATAGCGGAATGTCACTGAGCAGTGTACTGTAAAATGGTTCAGACAGCAACTCTTATGTTACATGCACCCCCCCACGCACCCAACCCAAGGCAACAAGTACCTGTGTGAGCACATACAGCTTATAGCAACTGTAAAACAATCTTCATAATTCTTGAGTTGCAGAAGGTAAGTTATGACTACTCTTAGACTGAATAAAATAATTTCATAGGATTTAATCTAATATATTCTCTTTTAAAAGACAGGACACTGGGGCCGGGGATTTAGCTCAGTGGTTTTGCCACCTGCTGTGCAACCGCAAGGACCCGAGTTTGATCCCTGGTACCAAAAAAAAAAAAAAGACAGGACACTTGAGCTGGGTGTGGTAGGGGACACCTGTGATCCCAGGACTCAGGAGGCTGAGGCAGGAGGATCACCATGAGTTTGAGGCCAGCCTGGGCTACATAGTGAATTCAAGGCCAGCCTGAACTACACAGTGAGACCCTGTCTCAAAAAAAATCAACCCCCTCAACACCAAAAGAAGACAGCACACTCTGTATGTGTATGTGTTTTGTTTTATTTTGTTTTTTCAGTACTGGGGATTGAACTGTAGGCCTCTGCACTGAGCTACATCCCCAGTCCTCTTTTTAGGGGGTACTGGGGATTGAACTCAGGACCTTGAGCTCACCCCAGTCCCTTTTTAAATTTTTATTTCAAGACAGGGTTTTCATAATTCACTAAATTGCTTGGGTTGGGCTTGAACTTGCAGTCCTCCTACCGCAGCCCCCCTGAGTGTTGTGATTACAGGTGTGTGCCACACCTCCTGCTCTGTGTGACATTTTATTAAGACTCCTGTCACTGTTGATGCCAGGTAAATCAAACACTTCTGCTGCTCAAAGTCCTAACTGACCCGAACCGTTGGCCCTGCCCTTTTAGAATGAAAACTAACCTCAGGAAGGAGACCTGAGAAAGACTTTCAGCTGGAGAGAGGAGTCTGACGTGGATAGCAGGCAACACAAGCTGTGCACATGCACAAGCTGCGCCTGGCAGTCAGGTCAAATGAGGTCCTGCCTCCCGCCCGCTCTCAGCCCAGGCTGTCCTTGAACTCGGGAACCCTCGTGCCTCAGCCTCCCAAAGGCCAGGAATACAGGCGAGCGCCACCACGCCCAGGCTCAAATGAGGTTTCTAGTAAGAAACAGCAACTACTATCACTGAAAACAACTGCTTTCTAAAACAAAACAGTATTTCTGCCAAACACTATGGCTCTGTATATATTTCTAACAGAGCTGACCAAAAGTTTGATTTAAGTGCAGAAAGTAGCTAAGTGAAAATTCATAATTTTATAGAAAGAAACAGCACTCTACAGTCTTGGGAATGACACAATATGAGTAATAAAGCCTGATGAATTAATCAATTTTCTATAAACCAAGATTGCATCTAATCTTTCTCTCTCTCACTCTCTCTCTCTCGATTGAACCAAGTGTCTTCATATTGAGCTATATCCCCAGTCCTTGTTTTTCTTCTCTTTTTCTTTCTTCTTAAAATTTTGAGATAAGTTCTCGAAAAGTCACTAAGTTGCCAGGTGTGTTGGCACACACCTGTAATCCCAGCACTTAGAAGGCTGAGGCAGGAGAGAGCCACAAGTGTGAGGCCAGCCTGAACTACACAGTGAGACCCTGTCTCAAAAAAAAGAAAAAAGAAAAGAAAAAGTCACTAAGTTGCCTAGGCTAACTTGCATTCCTCCTGGCTCAGCCTCCTGAGTGCTAGGACTACAGGTCTGCCCACCACACCCAGCTATTCAGTGCCACTTTTAACTATTCCCATCAACCCAAGCTTTCAGGTTTTAGTTCACACTCATTTGTCACTTCTGAGTAAAACACCAAAAACACAAATGGTAGAATGACCATCTCATTCTTTAAAAAGCAGTCACTGTTTTAGCTGCTCCTTGCAGGCACTGTTCTTCTAACACCCTTTCCAGGAGAAGCCAATAGATATCCCTCTTGTGAAGAGAACAGAGCTGCTAGGATGCAGAACTGCCCAAAGAGACATGAGGTCTCCTGAGCTGCTTCTGGTTCTGAGTGATGGAGACAAGATATGTAATCATCAGTCACAGTCTCAGCATGAGAGGGTGACCTCTGTTCCCAGTTACGGGATCCACCTTTCACCAGAGACATCCAGTGACAGGAGAGAAAAGAGACAGGACAGACTCAGCACTTGGCTGAAATCCCTCTATCCCAAGCCCTAGCAGACACACTGAGTTTGAGGATGCCAAATGTTTACAGCTCCAGCTTGCGCCAGGAAAAAAAGAACCTCTTCAGGTCAAAAAGCTTCCGTTTCTCATGAACTCCATTTTTTCCCATGCAGTGACCTTACATAAGTCAACACGAATTGATTCTTTTCCAGCCAAGTCAGAAGACAGGAAACAACTCTTGACTCTACTCACTAAGGGATGTTGACTGAACAACTATCTTCTTTGTGCTTCTACTTTTTTACAAATGAGGACAACAGCAGATTAATAGAATTGAGGTAAGGATTGAGATAACAGCTGTCATTTAATTGTGCATGCCAAACAGTAAGAACCCATACATCAGCTGCCATCAACAACAGCACCACCACCACTGTGGAGCCCAGAGAGGTGGCACTTCTCTCATGAAATGAGAAAACTTTGGAAAGCTGTAACAAAGGTTTTAAAGTCTGAAATCAACTCTCCAAAAAGTGCTTTCACCACAAAGGGCACCATAGTCAATCCAATGACCCTAAATTCCTCCATCCCAGGTGATAATTAACATTTGCAAGGTATAGCATCATGGGGAAAATCATTGTTTCCACGGTAGTCCACAGAAAGAATGAATGAACACATAGCAAAAGTCTCTAAAAACATCATTCCAACCTGCTGCTCTGGGGTCAGCTGTGACTAACAATTCAGCAGTTTGATTCAGCTGTTAGGAACACAAAGCAGAATACAAAATCCTGCATAATCAATGTTCCATGTTTAATCAACTTCTGGCAGAAGCCTCTGTAATTTAACTATAGAAACAATGGGTTGTGGTGCCCTCCAGTTATAACCCACATTCCATTTATTCCAATGTACATCCGTGCACATACTGTGTATTCAGTTTCACCAGGAAATGATAAAACATTTTTTTAATTTAAGGGAAAGCAGTGTTCTATTTAAAATCAACCGCGAACCCTAACAAATCCATAATATAGAATCTATTTCCTTAAACCCAATTTTGATAAAAGACAAAAATCTTGAGGAAAAATAATTTGAAATCCAAATAGTAGTAAGAAGATATTGTCCCTTTCCATTAAATGCTTTGCTGTAAGATCATCAATACAGACTTTTTCACTACTTGCTTGCAAGATCCAGTTTTCTGTGTGTGTTTTTAAATGGACCTGTCAATTCACTCCTGCCCTAAATCCTACTGCAAAACACTTAAAAACAGAGACACACTGGGGCCAGGGATTTAGCTCAGTGGTTCCTGCTCCTGCCTCGCAAGCACAAGGTCCCAAGTTCGATTCCCGGTACCAAAAAAAAAAAAAACAGAGACACACAACACAGGTGACTTGAAATCTCATTTGGAATGACCCAGCCAAGCGGAGATCTCCAAGTTGCTTCCAGGTGCACCACAAACAGCAGCAGACATCAGCAGGCAGATCTAGAAACCCCACACTAAAGGTCCACTGACCTTCTGATGACTTGTGACTTCGTCCCTGCTTCTCCCCAGCTCCTCAGCAAGTTTGACGTTCTCTTCCTGCAACGCTGAAAGCTGCTGGGACTTCTGAGCTGCTGCCTGCTTTAGGGTTTCTCTGCAAGGACAGTGAGTGCAGGGTTACCATAGAAACAAGACAGGCAAGGAAACTGTGGGAGACAACCAGCTTCACAGCACTGAGGAAAACAGAGCTGGTCACGTGTCCGACAGGCCCTATAACAACAGGAGACAGTGTCATCTGCATGCAGGAGGGGCCACATGGCTTTAACCCCTCAAAAGGATGGCCGCCCACAGTTATTACATTTTTAAAAACCTAATAAACACTATACCCATCTCCTTCCCACCCCCACACACTCCATACAAGAAAGACTTCTGCTACAGAATAAATGACAAATGAGATGGTCAGTATAGCAGTCCTGTCTTTAGGAATACTTCCATAGATAATTACACTAAAATCTACATTGATAAGTGATTTAATTTGCTGCCAAGGCAGTGTTCTAGCTATACAGATCTGTATTCTGCTTTACTTTTATGGAAAAAAAAGCCAATGGTTTCATTTCCCATATCAGTCAGAGTCAAGTGCTGATGTGAATCTGAGCATAGTTTTAGGACACCTCAAAATGAAATGCCCTAAAAAAGGTTTTCTAATTAAACAATAGGTGTTTTACTTTCATGGCATTCTTTCCACAATGCTAATTTATAATTAAAAGAAGAAGAAAAAAGAAGCTAATAAAAATATAATACAGCCTGCTAATCTATGGGTATCAACATATAAAATATGAACACATATATGAATTTATAAATATCTTCCGATTATTAAAATCAACCCAAAATACACATTTTAAATTATCATCCTTTACACGTAGATATTCAAAATATTTTACTTGATCACTGGATTTTAGTTTTATGCCATAGATGGTTTTGATGCAATTATGAATTTTAAGTAAGTTTGTGCTGGATAAACTCTACTCCACAAGCTGTCATACATGGCTGAATTCTGAATCCAGTCATCTGGGTATGAATCCATCTGCTGAGGCATGAACACATCTATTTTTAACTTCAATTGTCTCATGGGTGATGGTGCTTGGCAGCTTCAATTTTCTCCGATTTTTCATTCTCCACCTACCTATAACGTGCATACTGTGATGACCTCATGGAGATTTGGGGAGATAAATCTCTAAAACCTCTCTTGGCCCACTCAGGCTTTTTACAGAGAAAAAAAGAAGAAAGAAAAGAAAGAAAAGAAAAGAAAAGAAAAGATAAGATGGGAGGAGTATTACCCTCAGGTAATTAGCCATTCTGAAAGAGTCATGGGGGCCAGAGATTTAGCTCAGTGGCACCTCGCCTGTCTTGCAAGTGCAAGGTCCTGAGTTCAATTCCTGGTACCACAAAAAAAAGAAAAGAAAGAGTCATGACTTTAATTATGGATCCATCTATTATCAATGTACCCATCTGTATCTCTCTCTCCACATACACCCCACAGCTAAAGTTCACTTCCTGGCAAAAGTCCACCAATCCTTGATAAATCAGACGATCAGCAATCATCATAAGCCAAACACTGTGGTCACTGCCTTCATGGGGCTACCTAGTTTCAGCATTTGTGTGGCCTGATAAATGATATTTGTGCTCCTCTTCTATCCCTCTTAAAGGTTTTTATCTTTTCAAGTTTTTTAAACTCTTAGTTTATATTAAGATCTTGTAGTGAGGAAAATTAAAATGAGGAGTCAAAGAAATAATCCAAAAATGCCCAAAATGTCTTTAAGTATTGACCTATGAAAATGCTGTTTACTGTTTTAAAAATACGAAATGCTTTCATGTGCATTTTCTCATTTAATCCTCAAAGCAGAGGGAGGCTGTTATTACTTATATTTTAAGATGAGAAAATCGAAGCTCAGAGAATTTGCCCCAAATCCTAAAATCAGTAAGTAGTAGAATCAAAGAACCAGAGTTACAGTTGGCAGGTGATTCCAGCACAAGGGCACACTTCAGTTTCTCTCCAGGGGGTCGTGGGCATGTGCATTTCATGAAGGAAAGAGACTCTCACTGTTCCAACTCTGGACAGTCAGGCATCAGTCTGAAAACACCACAAAAACGTTTCTAACAATTTTTTTTTTTTGGTACCAGAAGGCAGGTGCTGTGTCAGCCATTTCTTTCTTTCTTTCTTTTTTTCAGATGATACCTGAAGCCATCTGCAAATCCCCGGCCATTTCCAACAATTTTAAAAAACACTTTTTCTCTCTATAGGACAAGGTGTCTTAAAACAAAAAAGTTGTTTTTTTTGGTTTTTTTTGAGACGGAGTCTCACTTTGTAGTTTAGGCTGGCCCTGAACTCATTATGTAGCTCAGGCTGGCCTCAAACTTGAGGTAATCCTCCTGCCTCTGCCTCCCGAGTGCTGGGATTATAGGGGTGAGCCACCACGCCTGGCTAAAAAAGATTCTGTAGTTTAAAAACTGAGGGGCAGGTGTAGTGGTGCATGCTTGTAATCTCAGCATTTGGGAGGCTGAGGCAGGAAGATCATAATGTTGAATTCAAGACCAGCCTGAACTACATACTGAGACCATGTCTCAAAAAACTAAACCAGCCGAGGATTTAGCTCAGTGATTTCGCCACCAGCCCCACAAGGGCAAGGTCCTAAGTTTGATTCCCAGTATCAAAAAAAAAACTAAAGTACCCTGCCTCACAAGTGCAAGGTCCCGAGTTTGATCCCTGGTACCAAAAAACAAAAAACAAAACCCCAAAACACTAAAACAAAAACAGAAAACTCCCCAATACCAAAGACTAGTGAAAAACCACTTTATTGCCATTCTCCAGTTCAAACCAGGAGCAGGCTAATTAAAATCAAGGATTTTTCTAAAACCAGCTTAGTAAGTACCACTGAGGGAAAGGGAATCAGTGACAAGTACTGACTTTCAGTGCCAAGGAGAGGATTCCTATTAGAAGCCCAGGCCACCCTAGTGTTCCTTTCCTCCAGGACCCTCAGTGCCATTGGGTGAGGAGAAACAAACCACAATACATCAGAACACGAGGAGCCCCACACACAGCCACAGAGCTACAGGAAACCAAACAGCTGCTCATCCTCCAGCCTGCGAACCAAGGAGCACGACTAAGGACCACAAGACAACTGCACTGAGAAGCACTGTTCCTGTCACACAGTCCTCTGACAGCAGACAGCCCCCCTGAAATGTGGTCACTCTAGAGGACAAGTCACAGGGCAGTACCTCCCAACCACTGCCCACGCTACCCTCGCCAAGCTTCTATGGAAAGCCACACATATGCCTCAGGGTGTCTGGGCACTGACTAGAAGGTGGGATCCTCTCCAGCCTAGTGGGTAGGAACAAGGCCGAAAATCTAAAACAGGCCCAGCTCAGTCAGCAATGGGGCTGCTCCCTCCCTCCTGGGGTAGCACCATGGAGGTGATGGTGATAGCAGCTAGGGTCAGTATTTTACTCCCAGGCCTTTGGTTCTACAGGCATGAAGTAAACTTTGACTCACCACTGGAATAATGCTAGGAAGGGGGCACAAAGTTTTCTCCCTTTTGTGGGGGATGCTGGGGATGGAACTTAGGGCTTTGTGCCTGCTTGGCAAGTGCTCTACCCGTGAGCTGTACCTCTGGCCTGATAACCTCTCTTGATGGGGATGAGACCAACCCCACACTGATGGGCAGGTTTGGGGAGGACTCTGACATTAAAGGATGATCTCACTGACACAATGAGATTCCTCAGCAGTAGTGCTTGTAGTGTCACCTAAACCCCAAGAGCTCTCTCCACTTGGCCCTGCCCCTCCATTACCTAGATTGGCCCACACAGCTCAGGAGCGGGGCTAAGACAACAGGAGGTTGGTCAGAGAATCTTCTGCTGCTCACAGCCTTCCCCTCCAGCTGCCTGTATGACAAAAGAACTAAAGCCAGCTCAGTGTTCCAGAATCCTCAGGGTTAGCGTGACTACTTATGTCTCAGGGAAAATATCCAAAACTGTAACTGGACACACCCTATTTGAATTTAACTGAACTGTTATATTCCTACAATTGAGTTGTTTTGCCTGTCACCATGACCAATTATCTATTGCATTATTGGGCTTTGGTAGGCTAACGGGTTTTTTTTTTGAGACAGGGTCTTGCTATGTCATTCAGGCTGGCTTCGAACTCATAGTGATCCCCCTGCATCAGCCTCCCAAGTGCTGGGAATTACAGGCATGGGCCACCATACCCGACATCCAAAGAGATTTAAGATTCTCCCTAAGGACCCTTACCACACTGTGAGTTTGTAATAACATAGGCCCTTGCCTTGCCTCCATTTTTTTTTTCCACAGAATGTTTTGTTTTGGAAATATAAGTTAATGTTGCTGGGCTCCTGCCCAATGTATCAAAATGGTTTGTGACTGTTTGAACTCTGTGACCTTTCAAGAATGTTCTGTTAAACTCTGCCCCCTCACAAGAAGGTTCTGTTAAGCTCTGCCCCCTCTCAGGAATGTTCTGTAGCTCCACCCTTCTGCTTCAGGAATGTTCTGTAACTCCACCCCGCTGCTTCAGTGAGCATGCTCCCCTACCCTGTAAGTCCCTATGTAAGGAGGCTCTCATTTCTGGTAGAGCACTTAGACTCCTCTGAGGCAGCCAGGACTTGCCAGTGTGATAAAAGGTTTTTCTCCACCTCTTTAACTGACCATCGGATTCTCGAGTCTTCAAAAAATGAGAGCTGCGACCCAGAGCTAAAACTCAGCTGTGCCTCAGATCTGCATTTCTGAGCTGCCACACTGAGTTGTAAAGCTCAGCTGTGCCTTCTAAGCTGTGGCACTTGGCTACAACATTGAGCTGTAACACTTAGGTATTGAGCTGCTCTGCTCTGCCGAAACAGTGGAACTGATAGGAGCTTCTGAGACATTGTAGGATACCATGAATATCGAGACTGAGGATGGGATCAATCACCAACAACCTGAGCTGGGCATCTCCTCAAGTGAGCAGCTCAGATCAAACTATTCCTAGAAGAGTCTGAGTAACTTTCAGAAGAGAGAGACACACACTAGTTTAATCCAAATGTGATGCACAAACGGTACTGATGATGCTTACTTAGGAACAGCAGCTTTGAACCAATGCTTTTGTTTTTGTTCCAATCTCATGTTTTATTAAAACTAGAAATAAATGATGTAAAACTGAAAGGTAGGGACCACAGACATTTATCTGTGCACCCTTCCAGCTGAATTAGCGTGAAGGACGCACATACCCACGTGTTCACCAGATTAACTGGTGTTAAGATTTTTAGGTTCAAGTGGTCCACACAGTGAAGTTATTGAATAGAAGACCCAATGAAATCTACACTGTAACCATCACTAAAACTGCCACATAAACACCAACCTGACAGCTATGGCATCAATAAAGGAAACATCAACAGTCTACCTGAACTGAGCAGTAAACTGATGGGTAAATCCTAGAGTCCTGGAAAATGCTCCTCATTTAGTTTGCATGCTGTTTGGTTTCCTCCCCTACAGAAAGGAGTTTTGAGGGACTTTTAATAAAAGGTCTGATGGTTTCAAATCTTTAGATTGCTATTGTGTAAACATTACTTTAAACCTCTGATTCTACTTGTATCCTCAAAGCTTTACAGTCACAGTAAATCTTAAATGTTACAACTCATTGGGCCTAGAGCTAGACAATTAGCTCAGAGGCACTGCGCCTGTTTCACAAGTGCAAGGTCCTGAGTTTGATCCCCAGTACAAAAAAAAAAAAACCAAAAAACAACTCATTGGCCTGGGGATGTAGCTCAGTGGCACTCCATCTGCCTGGCAAGCGCAAGGTCCAGAGTTTGATCCCTGGTGGTGGGAAGAGGGTGTCTACAACATGAGCCAGCACATAGTCTCCTTCGATCCTTTCATTTGGCTCTAATTCTACCTTAATGGTGGTTACTGAGATGCTTCTGGGGGTGATGCAATAGTGTTTGGGGTATAGAAGGGTAACTTTTTCTTTTTTGCTTTACTGCACTTTTCAAATTATTTTTTAAATAACTATTTTCACTTTTCCAATTTAAAATAAATTTCATAATTTCTCTCAAAGGAGATAAACTTACATTTCTTTCCTGAATTCTTCCATTTTTTGATTCTCTACAGTCAGAAGTTCTTTGGATTTGTTCAGCTCTTCCACATTTTTCAAGTTGTTCTCTTTGAGTGTATCCAACTTAAAGATCAAAAGAAAAAAACTTGATGAAATAATTTCATTTTCTAATGGAATGGCTCGATAGACTATTCACCAAAATATATATTTAAAAAATAGGTAAAATGAGTCACCTGCTAAAATGTCACTTGGGTGAAGAAATTACAAATGACAAGTCTATTATAAACTGCAAACACTCTCCTTATGTTGAGTAAACTTTTTGCACACCTGGCCAAAATATCAAACTAAATTGCTACATAAATTTTATTACCTAATTTTTTTTTGGCGGGGGGGGGGGGTACCAGGGATCGAACTCAGGACCTTGTGCTTGCGAGGCAGGCGGTGGAACCACTGAGCTACATCCCCAGCCCCAAGTTCTTTTTTTTTGGTACCGGGGACCGAACTCGGGTCCTTGCGCTTGTGCAGCAGGCGGCGAAACCACTGAGCTAAATCCCTGGCCCTGCTACATAAATTTTAAAAATGTTATTTTCATCATGTGCACAATTATCATTATCAATGAGCTTACTAGTCACATATGATCCATCTTTAAAAAGTTACAGTGACATCAATATGGATTATTTTTTGTAATAAAATGAAATCTCCTTCTTTCCCCATAGATTAGCAATGTAGGAAACTTTCCAATGTCAGTACCAAATTTACAGTCCTCGTTACAAAAACAAAAATTGAGGGCCAGGGATTTTGCTCAGTGGTTCCGGCACCTGGCACACCTGAAGAGGAAGAAGTCATGCAGAGTGAAGGGTGCCCATCAGGTTAGGGCCTGAGCCCATTGTGGGAAACCAGGTGTGTAACAGAACGAGTAGGATGGCCTGTGACAGGCTCCCAGAGGTGGCTAGACTTTGGGTGTGAAGCCCCCTCAAGGATGGGGGTTTGTATAGCCATCCAGGACACAGGACGTGCTCCTGGGACTAGGATGATTCTCTGGACTTTAGTCCTCGCCTCCCACAGCCAGAAATGGGAGTTGTCTCCCTTTGTCATGTCATAGATTCCCAGCCAGGAAATCCAGAGTGTCTTGCTGAACTCCACTACCCTCCTTTTAATGCCTTCTAATATTCCAATTTACAGAACATGAGCCCAAGATGTGGTTCATCTAGTCTTGTATTTTGGGTACAATGGACATACCAAGGGATACGTTATGGGAAGATACATACACTTCTTCCTGATCCTATCCTCAAAGGTTAAAGACATTCCATAAAATGTTGTAGCTTCTAATTGTGATTATCACCTGTGATTTCTGTATTCCTATTATACTTCTAGCTTGTCAGTTTTGAGTATATTCCAGGCTCCATGAAGTTTTATTTGCCCTACAATTACCTCAAAACATCCAGATCTCAGTAGATCTCCCTCTTTTGGCCTTCCACGATGATGGTCTCTACAATAGCTATCCATTCACCCATCCCTTCCCTTCCTTAACACTTCACCTACCTGTGACTTGGCAAAGCATCTGAAGTTACACAGAATTTCACACATTAACTCTGGCAAATCAGTGTGCAGGGGGATTCAGGTAACAGCTTTCCAAGGAAATAAAGGTTGGTATGAGGTGGGAGGGTGTGAACAGGAGAATCAAAGAGGAGTCAAGAAAGAGAAATGCTACTTCTGGACAGAATCAAAATATCTTGATGGCACAAATTTGCCCCAGCTCCAGGAGTGGCTAATTCAAGATGACACACTGAACTCGGCTAAGAAAAGGCCCACGTCAAGCTGGAGAATGCAATTTAGCAGCTCCAAAAGAGTTGAAGAAAGTATGGAAGATACAGGACATGAAAACAAGAGAATTCCATCACCACCTCCTCTTGCCAGTGCTGTCACTATGTAGTTACCTCAGAGAACCAGGCTATTACGGTTTCCCCCTCAATTGTTAAAAGTTGATTCTCTGGTGGGTGTGGTGGCGCATACCTGTAATCCCAGCACTTGAGAGGCTGAGAGAGGACAATCACCAAAAGTTCAAGGCCAGTCTGGGCTACACAGTGAGTTCAAGGCCAGCCTGGACTACATAGGGAAACCCTGTCTCAAAAACAAAACTGATTCTGCTAAATAAGTAACGAAGTAATATACTTTATTTAACATACGGCTCTGGATTACATGTGACTCATACTAACATGGACAAACTTGTGAAAGGCCACAGGTAAAAAAAATACAACATCCTGAGTTGGAGTGATCAAACACTCCATGACATCGCTGATAAGCTGTTCTCTGTACAAAAAGCCATTTAAATCTAATTACTTCGTTCTGCAGTTTTGCATTTGTTTGCTTCGTGTCCTCTAAGGAGGCCAGAGTTTCAGTCTTCTCTTTGGTCATCTGTTCCATTATCTGCATGGCATCTTCTGCAGTCTGAGCCACCTAAACACAAGAAAACACAGTGAGGAGGGAGCACAGCCTACCTGACACCATCAGGCCAAGCTCAGGCCACGATGCTCAGGCAGCACTCAGTCTGTGTGGCTGAGAGGCACACAGAGATGAGACAGCCACAGCACAGCGCTAACACCAACAGACAAGACAGGAAGGATCTGTCTTCTGACATGTGACACTGTCACAGACCCTTGCCAGGCCATTTCTCAGTGAGTCAACTGTTATACAACTTCCATCCTTTCAGACCCCTCTAAGCCTACATCTTCCCATGGCACTTCTGAGTTACATGACAAGTATGCTCTCACCATTCCCACCTACACTGGAGAGACAGTATTCGGTGATAATAAAAGAGTTAAGCCCCTATGTAGCTGAATTTCTCTTAATCACACTTACTGTTGTAAGTTTAAAATACTACCTTTGCTATCTCAAATTTGAAGCTTTTGAAATCACCTACACTGGGAATTTTTCACATAAAACTTAAAATTATTTGGGCAATTATAACATAAAACTGAAATGTTTCCTGAGAAGCATTTAGTGGAAAAGTCTAAGGGAAACTGGATAATGAATATAAACATAACTATGAATAAAAAAGATGTATGTATATGATCACAAATTCTTAGCTGCTAAGTATAAAAAATAATCATAAAAATAAAATCTCAGGTACTTGATTACAATTTCATTTGCTCTAATGATGTTTATGGGGATTTTGCATTAGGCTTACCCAATTCTTAGCCATGGAGATTTCAGTGGAATCCTCCAACTCCAAACAGACCCACTCAGATAGTTAAAAGCCAAAGAGCAGATACGATATTTCAATTGAGCCTTATAAGAACTACAGTTAACTTTCTCACAAAGTTTCTCCATAAGCTAATAATAAATCATTTTTATTCACAGTCTGCAATGCTTTCCAAGTGGAGAGAAACTGCTATAATTAGACATTTAGTAAAGAATCGCTCTTTCTGACCATAGCGAATAGCTGAGACACATAAGCAACTTAGTGGAATGGATTCTTGTAAATGCAATGAAGAAAAATCACCTAAGCCACTAACATTAGTGCACAGGGTTAGTGAGTAATCCAGGTGCTAATACTTGAACTGCTCACTTTACTGTGAATGAATGAAGAGTCTCAAGCTCTCTAATTTTATGGGTAAGTTTGCTCTTGTCTTTCCTCAACATACGGTTTTCACTTTGAGACTCTAGAAGATTGGCTGAAATGTGGCTGTTGGTTTTGGCCAGCTGGCTAATCTCTTTCTGGAGGATGAAGTAGCTTTCCTCCAGCTTTTCCTTCTCCTTCAGGAGCCCATCCCTTCTCAGGATCATTTCTCTTTTCTCAGCCAGGAGGTTCTTGCTATCTTGCATGACCTTGGCCTTCTCAGCCATGGTCACGTCGTGCTTCAGCCAAAGGTCACCTAGGATCTTGGTGAGGCAGCTGTGCAGTTCCTGCAGTTCCGACTTGGACTTGGACAAGATGGCAAAATCGTTTTTCAGGGTCTCTATCTTGGCAGCGAGCTGAGCTGTTTCTGCACTCAAGAGTTCCTTTTCCTTAATAATCTCTACCACCTTTTGTTCAGACTTGGTCTTTTCTTGGATTAGTACAAACTTCTCAGACTGCAGCTGCTCAGTACATACTCTTAACCCCTCTACCTCCTGCTCCAGGAGCACCAATCTCCCATGGAGTTCATTGTTTTCACACAAGGATGACTCTTTTTCCTTTGCTCTGGCTTCTTTTTCTAGGACTAAGGACTGCTGCATTTCATGGATCTCCTCGTTTAATTTCTGACACTTTTCTTGCAGGTTCAAGCCATCCCTCAGCAAAATGCTCTTTTCACAGCAACAAGTCTTTAGTTTACCATTCAAGTTCTCTTTTGCTTGCATCACAGTGGTGTGCTCTTTTTCAAGATTCCTTTTGGCATTCTGTGCCTCTTTCAGCATCAAAGAGAGGTCACACTTGCTGGCCGCTAGCTCTTGGTTTTCCTTTTCTTTCTCCTGAATTGCCTTCTTCAGAGCATCAACATCCCCGAGTAGTTTCATCTTCTCGTGCACAATTATTCTTCTGCTTGCAGCCTCTTGGTCATTTTTCCTCTTAAGGTCTCCCATGGCTTTGATGGAATTTTCTCTCTCTGCAAGTAAATCTCCATTTTGTATTTCCAGAGCTGATTTTTCCTTTAACAGACTCTCTTGCTGCTTTTTAAGCTGAGTAAATTTCTGACAGGCCACCTCCTTCTCAGAAGTTAGGTGCACAATCTTCTCATTCAGGCTTATCTCAATATGGGTGGTCTCTTGCGATTGCTTGTCAAGTTTTTCAATGATGAGCCTATTTTCACTCAAAAGTTCCTCCTTCTCGGACAGCAGCCTCCTCTCTGAGGCAGCCCAGGTCTCTTTCTCATGGAGAAGCTGAATGCGCTCTGCGTCTGTGATGGCCCAGCTGGCCTTGATCTCTTCCAGGAGCTTCGTGAGGCTCATGTTGGTGGCCTGCAGATGCCTGGTCTCCAGTTCAGCCTTCCTCAGCGCTTTGCTGGAGCAGTCCAGCTGTGTGCACAGCTCCCCGGCTTCCGTGCTGAGCAGCTGCTTGAGCTGCAGGGTGGCCTCCAGACTGGCACTCAGCTTTTCCTGACCCTGACACAGCGAGTCCTTCTCTAACTGCAAGTCTCTGTTGTTCTGGAGAAGGCTTTTTCGTTCTGCTGTTAAGGCCTGGCACACACTGTTGAGGCCTGACTGCTTCTCGGCTGCCGCCTTCTTCTCAGCTCTGAGTGCCTCAATCTCCTGGACCAAGGCCCTCTGACCCTTGACGAGCTCCTCATAAGTGCTCTGAAGCTTCTGAATGATGTCGTCCTTGTCTTTCACCAAGACAAGGTTTGGGGCAGCAAGTGTCTTGACCTGATCCTCCACATGGCCTTTTTCTGCCTGAACCTTCTCGGCCTCTGCTGCCAGAGTATCTCTGCAGAGCCGGAGCTCATCCATGAGCACCTGCAGGCTTGCTGTGGAAGCTTGCAAAGACCTGTTTTCCACATGAATCTTCAAGAACTCTTCTTGAGCAACACTGATTTCTTTAAGCAATTTTGCTCTCTCTGTAGCCAAAGCTTCTTTATCAAGACATTCCTGCTGGCAAAGCTTTTCAGCAGCTTCCTTCTCTTCTAAGGCTTTCTCCTTCTCTAAATTAAGAGTTTTGTTTACTGACCATAGTTTCTGCTGGTCTTGCTGAAGCAAAGTTATTTTGGCCTCCACTTTTACAAGCTTTGTTAAAAGCGAACCTTTTTCTACCTTTAAAGTATTTCCCTCCTGGACAAGAAGCTGCTTCTCTGATTTCAGACCCCTCAGCTCTTCTGACATTAGTTCAATTTCTTTTTTAGCTGATGTTAACAAATAAGTTAGCTACTACAGAAACAAAAGATGGAAAGAATGGAAACAAAAATGAAATCAAGCAGACAAATGCAAGCCCAAATAACTTAATGTAGCGTCTTAAAAGTTTAAAATTTTCTACAATAAATTTCATAGAAACTACATGAACAATGGGAGACAGAGAAACAGAGCCCAAAAGGAATAGGCTTATACATCTACTGGCCCGTTGTCCCTGTAACACACGGGGGTTTATCCCTGGAGCTTCCCAGAAGATAAGGAGAGCAGCCCAGGTGAGGCACAGTGGTGCTTGCCTACAGGAGGCTGGGGTGGGAGGGCTGAGAGTTCAAGCCAACTTGGGCCACACAGCAAGATCTCATCTCAAAAAACAACAAAAAAAACCTCAGCAGCTTGTTTTTAAATAGGGTGTAAAATTCTCCCCTGCCATTCCAATTATCGAATTATTTCTATCATAGAAGAGATTTATAGAATCTTTGTTTGGCTATTATTTTTGAGACGGGGTCTTACTACGTAGTCCAAGCTGGTTTTGAACTAATATAGCCCAGGCTGGCCTCAAACTCACGGCGATCCTTCTGCCTCAGCCTCCCAAGTTGGGATTCCAGGCATGCACCACCATGCCCTGCTACATTTGACATATATTATGTCATGGTCTGCTTTATTAACAGCAAGTTGTTATTTTGGCTGGTCTGCTTTTTGTGGTGCTAGGTATTAAACCCAAAGTCTCACATACGGTAGGCAAGCACTCTACCACTTGGCTATAGGAGATTTTTAGTGGATTGGTTTCAAGTTCTTTATAATTTCTTTGTGCTAAACTCATAAGTAAATATTTCTCAAACATAGTAAAGATAAAGGCAAGTATTTATTTTTCTTTGAGCAATAAAAAGTTATATAGTAATAGGACAGTTGATTTCACTCAGTTACATTCAGTCAAAGAATATACCAGGATACAGATAAATCCTGATACTGTAAACTGAAGTTCAATATACCTAATAATACTCCATTTGCTAATGGATGTGTCCTCCTCACTGCCCTTGAACCCAGCTTCCTGGTCAGTAAGCTCACAGAGCCTCCGTGGGGATAGAAAAGCCTCACAGTGTTCTCACTTCTAACCCTTCCTAGAAGAGCTCTGTTCATCCAGTGAGCTCCCTTCAACCCTGACTCCCACTTGCTTGCTGACTGTGGCCGCAGCCTCTGGCTGCTCTGCAGCTTGTCTCTCCTAACCCTAGTGGCAAGATGGCACAAGTTCAGCCAAGATTAGAGGAAGAAGCTTTCCCACACCAGAGTCTACTACAAGCAGGCAGACAGAGCTCAGGCAACATAAGAGGCTTTGTGACAGCCAGGCACAAGCAGCACAAGGGGTGGTGATGGCTACACAGGACACTCAGAGAAAAACCTGTAGCCACCAATGGCCCCAAGAGCAGCTGGTACAAAACACTTGGAACCACAGGAAATGCAATTCACTACCCTGTTGTGCAGGCAGAGGCTAGTGCTGGAGAAGGCTAACTCAACATATCCCATCTGCTGCTGCTTCCTAAGCACCCTGAAGCCTTGGTGCTGAACTCTGGCAGGCCACAACACAATTGCATGGCTCTCCCTGAACGTACTTCGGCTTTATCAGCCTGTATTCGCAGTTCTTCCATCTCCTGCATCAAGCCTCTGTTCTCCTCTTGGACAGATTTCAGCTGCTCCTCCGTGTCCAACAGCATCTTCTGTAGGTTCTGCAGGGTTTCTTCGTGCTTTGTTTTTGTCTCAAAACTGGTTTTTTCATACCTGGCTTTCAGATCCTGACACTGGTTGTTGCTCGTTTCCATCTTCTTTTCCTGCAGAAACCCCAAGGGAAGCAGTCAGTCATCTGGCCCACTGTGGACCAGCCCTGCCCTCCCTGTCAGGAGACAAAGTCCCTTTCATTCTCTCCTTACCAGGTCCATCAATTTTCCCTCCAATACTTGTTTTTCTTCTTCATGCTTTTTGGTGGCTTCCTGCTGGCTCTGTTCAGCTTTACGAGTTATCTCCCCAATATTTTTCTGCAGAGCACTTGCATTTTCATTAGCCTTTGTAAGTTGTGACTGTAACTCTTCTACACATCTACAACACGTTTCAACACAAGGCGTCACATTTTTCATAAGAGTGTTTTAAATTTAAGAATTATATTAAAAACATTAGTCACTATTATACTAAGGATTATAAAATTTGAGTAATCAATAACATGTAAAATAGGCAAATAAAAAAATGACTTGCAGGGGCAGGGATTTAGCTCAGTGGTTCCGCTGCCTGCTTCACAAGTGCAAAGACCCAAGTTCGATCCCTGGTACAAAAAAAAAAAAAAGAAAAGAAAAATGGACTTGCCCGAGGAACAATTTTAACAACTGGGATTGTCATAAATACATTGCTTAGAATAACAAATACTATAAATGTGAAAGTTTATGTTAATAGATTAATAAAAAAATGAATGGTAAATAAACATATAAAAGAAAATGAGTTTCAAATTAGGGAGGCCAAGGCAGGAGGATCACAAGTTCAATGCCAGCCTGGACCATGCAGCAAGTTCAAGGAAAGAAAATAAATTTCAAATTTTCAGCAGATTAAGGTACCAAAAGCTCATTCCAGTGCTTCTTGGGAAAAGAAAATTTAAAAATTATAATTAATACTTGAAGTTCTGAAAGAGAACTCTATACAAAGATATACAGAAAAAGGGACAAACCGGGTGTGGTGGCGCATGCCTATAATCCCAGCCCTTGGGAGGCTGAGGCTGAAGGATCACCACAATCCTGGGTTACCTAGTGAGTTTAAGGCCAGTATGGGCTCCATAGCACGACCTTGTCTTAAAAAAAAAAAAAACACGGGACATTAACATAGAAAACAGGATGCTGGGTTAATCAGCAAATGCACGAGGAAAGCGAGCAGAGCAGCTCCAGTTTTATTCACACAACACCTACCAAGATGGAGCTCCCTGGAGCCCCCCCACACACACACCTGCCCACAGCAATTCCACCCAAAGCAGCTGACCATGGCCTGCTCACCAACCACCCATCCTCTCTCGACTGTGTGTGGATGAATGGCTGGAGGTAAACGTAACAAGTACAACCGTCCAAGAAATAGAATTCTAATGACTCTAAAATGTGTTCTAACATTTTTTGCCTTATAAAACAAAAATTTGTATATGGCAGCCATAAAAAAAAAGTCAAAGCCAACAAGAACCTCAGAATAAAGACAAGAACAGATATTAGGATAAAAGAAGTTTTAGCATCAAAGAAGCAAAACACAGTAAGAGCATCAAGAGCTCTGGGATCAGATGGCTCAGATCTGAAACCTCAGACAAGTTACTCAGCCCCCCAAGCCTCAGTTTCTTTCCCTTTACAATGGGAATAATTCTATACAGTACTTGCCTCATAGGATTAGTATGAGAATTAGAAAATACACTCCACATAAGCCGCTGGCACAGTGCATGGCACACAGTAAGCCCTTAAAAGGGTGCAACCTATCATCACACTGAAGCAAGTCAAAAATATGTCTAATTGCTTGTAAAAGGTGTTATTGCCACTGGTAAATGACTGCCTTTTCTTTACAAATCACCAAGAGGCAGAGCCGGGCATGGTGGCACATGCCTGTAATCCCAGCACTCCAGAGGCTGAGGCAAGAGAATCACTGCAAGTTCAAGGCCTGCCTGGGCTACACAGAGAGTTCAGGGCCAGCTTGAACTACAAATGGAGACCCTGCTTCAAAAAACCTAAATAAATAGGCATATAAATAACACAGTATTACCTGTATCCATCATTCTTTTTTTTTTTTTTTTTTGGTACCAGGGATCAAACTCAGGTCCTTGGGCTTGTGAGGCAGGCACCGGAACCACTGAGCTAAATCCCCAGCCCGTATCCATCATTCTTGACAAGTGAGATAGATAACACCATTTCAAAACACTACACAGTTGATTTAAGGACACACTAAGGTAGTAACAAAGGAACAGAGGGCTGAGGTGTAGCTTAGTGGTAGAGCACTTGCCTAGCACATGCAAGCCCTAGGTTCATCCCCAGCGCACGCATATGCATACACACGTGCAACAGAACAGAGATAGGAAACTAAAACACAACCCCGCTCAGCCTTATGTCTGTCCCCTCCCCTCCCTGGACCTTGCTGAGGGCCAAATGTAAAGCAGACTCTTCCACTCTGAGTCTCTTCATGCATACCTTTCTTTCAGACGTAATTCATCATTCATTTTTGTCAGCTGAGAAGAATTATCTCCTGACATCTTCATTATCTCAGCAATATCATTTTCCAATTTTTCCTTCGCCTTTAGCAAGTGCTCTTCTCTTTCATCTCTCTCTCTAAATTTTGCCTCCATATCTGAATATATGTAGGGAAAAAATGGCATTGCTGTGTTAAGAGCAAGAGAAATGTACAGAATGCATCCTTGATCTAAGGTTGCTTGCATATAGCAACACCTGTCCTCATGAAAAATCACACATTCTAGCCAAGACAACAAACAGGAAAAAGAATGATGGCCAGGCGTGGTGGCACACGCCTATTAGCCCAGCACTCCCGAGGCTGAGGCAGGAGGATTACTGTGAGTTCAAGGCCACCCTGAACCACATAGTGAGTTCAAGGCGATCTGAACTGCACAGTAAGACCCTGCCTCAAAAAACCAGAAATATAAAATAAAATGAAAAAAGAAAAGAATAATCTAACAGCAGAGATAAGTGCTAAGAGAGGAAAAAAATGAAAGCAAAGACAGGAGCTGGGAAGGAATGGGGGTTAAACTCCTAGATGGGGCCCCTCTGAGATGGTGACATTTAAGTAAAGATCGAAGGCAGAGAGAAGAAAGGCAAGTACAAGACACCCAAGCAGGAACACGCATGACCAATATCGGCAAGGCGGCTACGGAGTGGACTGAGCAAGGGGAAGGGAAATCCGAGATGAAATTCTAGCCGTCACAGGGCCTGGTGGGGTAGGGTGGCAGCTTTTACTGAGAGGGGAGATGTTGAACTAGCTGGAGCAGAGAAGAGACATGACCTGACTTCCTGTTAGAAAGATCACTCTGGCTGTTGTGTTGAGAAGACACAGGGATAAGGGCAGTGGCAGGTGGCACACGGTGCGCTGTTACCGTCATTCATATGGAAGCTGTTTTTTCTCTGGATCACGGTTAGTGGTGGTAATGATGAGATATGGTAGAGTCTAGTTTTTTGTTTTTTGGTCTGTGTCATCCCCCCCCCCCCACCTGGGGTACCAGGAATGGAACTCAGGACCTTGCGCTTGCCAGACAGGGGTGGCGCTGCTGAGCTACATCCCTGGCTAGGTTTTTGAACACTGAAAACTGATCAAAGAGGACTTGCTGAGATTACAGATCTCAAATGAGTATTTCACATATTCTATCACCGTAATGAATGAAGAGGTGACACATGAATAGTAAATACGCTGTTGTAATATAACAATATCTCAAATCCTAGGAAAACTAGTATATTTAATTATTGGTCACCAGAGACAGCTCCTTACCTGATAAATTCTCTCTCAACTTCTCCAATTCAGAAGACAGCTTGTCAAACTCTTTCTCTTTTTGGTGTAATTTATTCACAGTTTCTATTTAGGATGAAATTAAAAGCTTAATGTATTTCATATTTAATAAGCCAACTAGATCTCGGCTGTCCCACAACCCAGTCAAATCACATGCTGTGGGATCTGAGAACAGCACACTAACTGTCCCACAGCGAGCCACACCCTGACTATGACCAGAAAGCAAAGGTGCGGCTCTCTTGGCTCCCCACATCTTTGCAGCAGCAGGCACCAGGTCAACCTTTGCCACACATCTCTTCTCCTTCCAATGCAAACTCAGTAAAGCAGCCCAGGGTTGTGGCTACAACTGGGCTACACAGGGAGTTCAAGGCTAGCAAAGAAGAAAAAATTAATTGGGAGGCCCTAGGAAGCCCACAGAAACCAATGTTTGTGTGCGCTGCAGAACTTCCTGGACAGTGAGGTTAGAGTACAGCAGCGGCTATCCCAGGCCCACTCTAGGAAGAACACCACATGCCTTAGGTCAAGCTGCTCGGCCTTTCGCCAGACCTACCTTGCATACTTCTCTGAACAGAGACAGCCTCCTCTGAAGCATCAGCAAACTTTTCTTTCTAAAGAAAAAGAAGCTGATATTCAGAACAGAAAGATTTCAAATGCTAAAGATAAACTATCAATTTTAACTACAATGTTATCTACTTTTTGTTGCCAATTTTGTTTCACTAAAACTAACACATTTAAAACAGGTAGGCAACAACTACTACCCAAGTGTATCTATCGTGCACATATGCATGTATGACGAGAGATCTGCCTGTGTGCACATACACGCATGGCATGCATGCAAGTGCAAGCAAGTGCATGTGTGTACACACTGATGTGAGTACACACATGTCCGTATACACAGCTGGTGCATATGCTTTGCCCCATCGCTTACCCTTGAGGAGCAACCTTCTCTTCAGAAATCTGCCCAAGGCAGTAAACAGAGTTCTTGACTGTTTTTGCTTTTGAGAGTAATCTGAGAAACAAACTAGATTCAAATCTAATATCTCAAATCTGGGCCTGTGTCAGCAACTTTTTAAACTGGAAAGGTCCACTGGTCACCTACTGTCCAAGGTCTCCTCTTATAAACATATTAGCAGCTCATGTCCTAAGATGGGCTTTTTCTGGTTGTCCTGAGATGAACTCTGAGGTACACCAAGAGTTTTCAAATATTCCCAACTAACTTAGGTTATGGAAGGACTGACATGAAGCCACAAGCTCATCAAAACCCCCAAGCTGCCCACTCCAAAGAGCACACCCAGCAATTCTCTAAGTTAAAAAAAACAAAACAAAACATGGTCTCCTGAAAGTTTAGGAAGGATGGCAGAAGAATGTGGAACCCTTTTTTTCTAAGTCACCAAATTACAAAATGGTGTTTCCTAGGCCAACTGTTTCTCAGAATGTAGCTAAAATATTACATACCAGAACTATCCAACAAAATTTTCTAGGATGGTAGAAGTGCCCTTATTGCTGTTTGGCCACCATATGTGGCTACTGAGCACTTAAATTATAGCTGGTGCCAGGCATGGTTGTACACACCTTTGTTCCCATCACTTTGGGAGGCTGAGGCAGGAGGATTGTCAAGTTTGAGCCCAGCCTGGGCAACTTAAGTGATTTAGCGAGACTGCTCTCAAAATGTTAAAAAAAGGGGGTCGGGGATTTAGCTCAGTGGTTTTGCCACCTGCTGCGCAAGTGCAAGGGCCCGAGTTCGATCCCCGGTACCAAAAAAAAAAAAATGTAAAAAAAGGGGTGAGGGGACGCTGGGAAGCAGTGGAAAGGCTCTAGGTTCAATCCCCAGTACTCTCGAAAAGAAAAAGTAGCTAGTGCAACAAAAGAACTGAATTTCAACTTTTATTTAACTTTAGTTCATTTAAACTTATAGAGCCATATGTGGATAGTAGCCACTGAACAATGAAGCTTTATGATAACTATTAAAAAGTAGAAATTTAGGGCCAGGGATTTAGCTCAGTGGTTCCAGCGCCTGCCTCACAAGCTCAAGGTCCCGAGTTCAATCCCCGGTACCAAAAAAAAAAGTAGAAATTTATAATATTGGCCTTGAGATAAGAAAAAAGATCACACACTTTCATTCACCACTGTGATTGGCAGAGAGGTATACTAAGTGGCAAATGGGAAGCACATGAAGGGGCCAAGACAATTTGGTCCTTAGCAGATACTCCCCCTCCCATCTTTTTTTTCCATAAGCTAACAGCTCTCCTCTTCATAACATATGGGTACCTGGCCACTGTTAGGGACTGAGGACTTCCTCCCCTGTCTGCCACTTGAATGAGGTCAGGTTTTGGTACAGGGGGCAACACTGGCCAGCACCCTGCCTGGCCAACAGAGGGCGCTGCAGCGTGGCGCATCTTCACTGCTGCTAGGCGGGGTCACAAAACTGGTGGGATGAAAGCTGGCAGTGCAGTGTGCTACTGGGAAGGGCTCTGTGGTTCATAAAATCAAGTGTCAAAAACGTCTAAAGCAGTGCTTTACCAGAGGCAAGGAATGGGCTTTTTAAAAAAGAAAAGTAAGACTTACCTTTACTGCTAATTTGGCTTGATCCAGTTCCCCCTTACAGTATTTATCAGCCGGTAATTTTAACCAACATTTTGAAAACAAGAAATAGCTGCACTATTTGAATTATTTTAAACAGGAAAGGGCCAGAAACCCTGACATTCAGATTCCCAGCCGATACTTACCAAAATTTGAAGTTCTTTTTCCAAAGCCTCTTTCACTTGACTGACTTCACTCAGATTGTCCTGCAGGCTAGTAAGCTTTAGCTCTTTCCCCTGGAGCTCTTTGGTAATGCTACTAGCCTAACATACAGCAGTACATGGTACAGAAGTGAACAAAAAGGAACAAAAAAGAATGATAAGAACAAAAAATAAACAATGTAAAAAATTATGAGAAACACAACCAAACAAAACTGAAAGGAATAAAAAGTGATTTTTTTAAATTCTAAGATGCCAGTGATTTGCAAAAAATTTGTTCATTGTTGTTGTTTTGAGTCAAAGTCTTGTTATGTATTCCAGGCTGGCACTGAACTATGTAGCTCAGGCTGGCCTTGAGCTCTCAGCAATTCTCCTACTTCAACCTCCTGAGTGCTGGGATCACAGGTGTGCACCACCATGCCTGGCCAATTCCTTCTTGATATGATCATCTAATGGCTATTTTTAAAAGTCAAAGTAACTATTTTGCTATACTTAAATGTGGACTAGCAGCATGATCTAAAGCAGAAAGTGCTAATGGTTACTTTCAAAGCTAGTTACTTAACCAATTTCATTTTCTAGACTTTAAAAACCTTAATGCTAGGGGTGTAGCTCATCAGGAGAGCCCCTGCTTAGCAAGTGCAAGGACCCAGGTTCAATCTCCATCACCAAAATAAAATAAAATAAAAGCCTTAACATAACAATGGCAAGTTCACTACTCTGTTATTTCTCCCTATTTTTGTGTATGCTTAAATTACTTTAATGTTTAAATCCAATTTTAAAATCCAATTAACCTCTGTGTTTTGACTGGTATTTCAGAAACACATGAGGAGATTGGAGAAAATTTTCTTGCAGCCTGTCTGTCATCTTCAACTGCAGTTGCTTAGCAATTTCTCGCTGTTTATCTGTCCTCATCACTCCCCATTTAACCATCACAACCCTTCCTTTTTTGCCAGTAGAGCAGCTTCTGCAAAAAAGCTCGGAACATTCAGCATCAGCATCAGTATCAGTGCCCCAACTAGTGGCAGACAGGGAAAGAAGTTCTCAATCCTTAAACAAGAGGCTGGCAAGTCTAGTTAACAAGCAATGTAGCTGGCAGATGTTTTGTGTAGTTTCCTATGCATGACCAAGAGCACCCTTGTCCAGTCTACTCTCAAAAAAACAAGGGATAGATCATGTCCTCATTATGGCATGAAATAAACTAACGAAATGGAAGTGGCAATTTAGTGGGCTCCAGGCTCTTCAACTTTACGTACTCCTGGTGTGAATGTTATGATGATCGCATGTTAACTTCTAATGGTCAAGAAGCACTCTTCATATAGAATCCTACAGTCCAGGCAATGATGTGGGTGGGAAAGCAGGAGGTGGCCTTGTAAGTCTGTATCTCATTCATTCATTTACCCTGCCACCATCATCTTGGGGAGTAGGGACTAGAGTTCGCATCATAGTCCAGGCATAAAGTAATGGACAAAGGGCTCAGATTCCAGAAAACCAAAATAAATTTACACATGGTTGGGTCATTCTTTTCTCTAATCTCCTCAGAGAGAAACCATACTTCAGACCCTCAAAAACACTATATTCAAACAGAAGCACCACTTGTTTCCATTAAATCTGGAATTTGAAAGATGAGTGACCACAACTCAGAAGTAACACATAATGCAAAATAAGAATAACCAACGAAGGAGAGAAAACATGAAGGATGTTGATATGATACAAACCTTGCCACTTTCAGCATTCTTTTCAATCTCTAAATTTTTAATCTGTTTCTCAGCTGCCTCAAGCTGCTGTCTAAGTTTCTCGATTTCCGATTTACCTTCGGAACTGGCTTTCTGAAGCACATCAAGATCCAAGAGCTTCTCTTCAGTGGCCTTGAGCTGTGATGTAAAATGATCAATAACCTTGGTTTGTTCACTGCATTTGGCTTGCAGGACCTCTAGCTCCTTTACCTTTATTTCAGCTTCCTGCAGTTTGTTTAACGTGTCCTCCATTTCCACTAGGTGCTGGTCTTCTGCTCTGTCCAGTTTGGATTTGGCGGCTTCCAGGCTGTTCTCTTTCTCCTTAATGATATTCATCAGTTTAGCCTGCAGGGCATCCATCTCTCTAGCATGAGCAGACCGTTCAGAGACTTGTTTATTCTGCAAATTTTCTATTTCTTGCTGGTAATCTACTCTCAGTTTCTCTATTTGCGTCTTTAACTCGGCCAATTCTGCCGTCTCCATTCCAAGCCCCTTGCTGAAGGACACCTTCAGCTCCTCCATGGCCTGCTGGTGAGACCCAATGGCCGTCTCAAGCTTGGACTTCCACAGGGCTATTACATCTGCATTCTCCTTGTTGGCATGGTTCAGCTTGCTTCTCAAGGACTCGTTGTCTTTGGAAAGCTTCTCTGTGGCTGTGTGCAGAGCCTTCATCTCCTTCTGATACATCTCTTCCCGGGCTCCAAACTGCTCCTTCAGAGAAGTTATTTCTCTCTGGTGGTCTGTATGGGTGACTTCTAACTTTTCTTGCAAAGAGCTTATCTCTTGCAAAAGGGAAAGCGACACATCCACATCCCCAGCAGGCTTATTGGACTCTAGCCTTCTTCGGAGCTCAGTTACTTCCTTTACTCTTAGTGCTAGGTCTTTTTCTAGTTCCATTATACGTGACTTTTCTGACACTGTAGCCACCTATTAACAGCACGTCAAAGAAAGAGAAATCATTTAATAAATAACAAATCATTAATGATTTTCTGTGACCCTGAAGATCTTTAAGAAGTACCCCTTCTTAGGCAGCAGTCAGGCTCTTTCAAAATGTTTACAGGTTAATTTATCTCTCATGATAATGGCTTAAACCTATTTCTGGTGGCTCCAATTCAAAATTATAATCTGTGGCAAACTTCCAGCATTCTGAGATGCTAAAGAAACCTAAAATGGATATTGAGCTCACCTCTCTCAAAAATACTTCTTTTTCTTCTAAGAAGGCTAAATCAGGGAAATAGTCATTAACTGATTTAGCAGAAACTAACTTTCAAAGTTCTCAAATACATCTGCTTCTTGGGATAATGAACACTCCTTATCTGGCCAGTATTTTTCCACCCTATTTCACTGAAGCTGCATAAATCCTTCTCCAACTGATGCTGGTGATATTTACAGAATTGTGCTGTCCAATAAGGCAGCCATTAGCAACATACAACTACGAAGCACTAACATTCAACTCATCTCAAGTGAATGAGGGCTGCTGTGAGAGACATACACCAGGTTTTGAAGACTTCAGAAAAAAAAGAATATAAAATATCTTAATTCTTATATTGATTATATGATGAAATAATATTTTGAGAATACCACTTTAAATAATTATTTAATTTCATTTGTAACTTACTGAAAAGTTAATGTGACTACAAGAAAATCAATCATATATATAACATAGATATTATATATTTATTTATATATCTCTTACATTATATACTGTGGACAGCACTGGTATAAAAGGTTTTAAATACCCCCCCCAAAAAAAAACCTAAAAAGGTTTTAAATTACCTATCAAATGTTTCAATGAATAATGCATCACTTGTAGTATAAAAGCCTCAACTAGATAATGAAAAATTCACTAATCTGTTTTCAAAACAACAAAGAAAGAATGATTACTTACCTGCAATTATACACTAAAATCTTACAGTGAGTCCCCTTTGGGGATTTGATAATTCTATCAGCATTTTGATGTATGCATCTTGTTCCCCTAGCCCAGGGCTCTCCATATCAGTATGCACATGAATCACCTGAAATGCATGTCTAAAATGCAAGTTCCCAGCTACTCAGACAGATTCTGATTCTATTTGAGTTCTGGAATTTTTAAATAAATAAATACCCCAGGGTTAGGAAAGACTCTTAACCTATGGCCTTTTAATTTTAGAAAATTATTTCCCATTGTCATCTGCTAGGCAGCAAGTTTAGTATGTAGGATTTGTGGAAAATGGTAACTTTGGGCACAACAATTATTTGACTAACCTGGGAAATAGAAGGGAACATAGGTACTGTAATTTTAAAGTACCAGTGAGTTCCAAATGTCAAGGATCAAAACTTATCCAAACTTAAGACTCCTCTCCATACTGCCTTGGGACAGAAAATAACAAATGAGTTTCTTTCATTTCCTGTGCCCACCTACCCAGGTTGTAAAGCTGGTAAAAGGTCCAGAAGCAAGGAGGAAAAGAAAGTACCTCATTCTCTAAAACTGCAAAGTCAAGCTGACGAAAACTGCTACATCATGGTTATAGATTCTTCAGGTTAAAGATGTTGATTCAGTTGTATGCTATTTTAGGGGGAGAGGAGGGTCCAAGAATTTGTGTCCCAAATATATGACACAAAACATTCATAAACCCCACTGTGGCAGTCACAGCAAGACAGTCAAATGGAAAGAATGACAAGAAAAAAATTGGTGAAAACAAACCAGGTGCACGCCTGTAATCTGACCTCCAGGAAGCTGAGGCAGGAAGAGCACAAGTTCAAGCCCAACCTGGACAATTTAGTGACTTAGCAAGACCCTGTCTCATAGATAAATAAATAAATTGTTTTTTAAAACTTTAAAAGTGAAAATAATGATTATTAATTATGTAACATTTTCATGTAAGAAAAAGCACTTCTATTTTTTATTTTACTTCCCAAAGGCTGTCCTAAGTTGAAACGCTGTGTCTGCCTCTCCCACTAGTTTGAGATCATAAAGTCACGATCATTTCTTATTCTTGCTCACATTTCTACAGCTCCAGGTACACTGTCGGTGGATTTACTGGTTTAAAGAAATTGTAAAGTGCTTGCCAAAAAGGAATGTAAGTGATATGAAACTTACAGGGGTCACTGGTTATTTTCCCACTTGGCAAACCAAGTGTGAGATCATCACAGGAGTCACATCACTACAGAAAAGACGAAGTTTCATTTGAAACACTTGGATAAACCCTGCTGTAAATGGATGCCTTCTCATCAGAGCAGAAAGGAAGGCATTGAAGTTGTTTACTGACAAAATTAAGGTATGAGAGAGGAGTCCAGAAGTTACATACATACATACATATATATATATATATATATATATATATATATATTCTCCTTACCTTAGTAGCTAGTCACACTAAAGGACCTCATCTCATTAGCCCGTTATATTTCCCAGATCAGGACTTTGGCTCTCAGATAATGAAGAAACAGCACCAAATTACCACTTATTATCTCCTTTTCTTCCCAAATCCGTAACAGAAATCTTTAATTTTGAGGCTAAGAGCATTTTCTTCTTAAAACATAAAGACTTAAGTTTGAGAGAAGAAAGATTACCCAGTTGTCCAGATTTTTAGATCAATGATTTCTCACCAAGAGAAAGTTCTACAATACTAATAATTCAAAAGAAAAACACTGGGATTCCAAATTTGATCAGATACAGAGTAATTTTTAAAATTTGTAAAGACCAATCACAGTCAAATTCATGATTTAAAGGGAATATATGAATACATATCTCTGTAAGTAAGCCACACTGATTATTTCTTTTTCTTTTTTTTTTGACACTGATTATTTCTTAGACCTTTCAGCACAAGACTATTTCATAACAGATTTCATCCTTAGTGGTTAAGAGTAGATAGACTCCAGCCAAGATGCAAATCCTGGCTTAGACCCAAACCTATTACTATTACTATTAGTATTACTATTACTATTACTATTAGCTGTGTGACTTTGAGCAAACTGTTTAACCTCTCTGTCCTCAGCTGTAAAAATGTGAACAATAATACTACCCTAGAGTTGTGGTGAGACTGAGTAGTACGAGAAAAGCACTCAGGGTAATATGTGGTGTGACATAAGCCTTCTCACGGTGCTTTCATACACTGACAAAATAAAACATGCCTGGTGCCCTGGCTCCAAGGCCCAACACCGTGAGATGGGACCTGAAAGCAGCCATTCTGTTCCCCACACATGGGCCCTCCTGACCCCTGAGATTTCAATCTCCTGGGTGATAGAAAGGAGGGAGATGCAGAAAGAGGTCAACTGTCAAGAAAAAAAGATAACTTGGATCCAGTCCTTAACTCTCATTTAAAAGAGCCAAGGCTTCAATTTCCTCCCTGCAAAAGGCCTGGGGTCAAGGCAGGAAATAATCTAAATTATTTAGGAAACCTCATAAGTAGGAATGTGAGAATAAGAGGACAACTGACTGCTCATGGCAAACTGGCATGAATACAAAGAACTTCAGATGCAGCTGTGGCTGTCCATAGCACACACAGTACCAGGTCCCCACCTTGCTGTGTCTGGGTTAACCAAAGTTGTGTGTCTCCACCTTTGACAAAAGAGCTCACTCCAAACACCTGGGCCTGCCCTCCAGGCTAAGCTCGAGGACAGCTGAGCAGTGCCAAGAGCAAACTCAGGCCAACTGCAAGGCAAGTCACCCACGGTGTCCACCACTCACACGCAAGGGGCTGCTTCAGGAAATATGAAAGCCATTACCCTAGTGTCTTCTAACTCCCTCTGCAGTTTGTCAGCTTTGGTCTTTTCAAAGAGCAGGCTCTGTTCAAGCTCCTTAATGCGGGCATGCTCCAGTTTGGTCTGCGTCTGTTAGTAAAAAGGAAGAGGAAGAGAACACAACAGTGCCACCATGACATGCCAGCACAAGAGGAGAGGGAGCGGCATGCAGGCTGAGCCACCAATACCTTCCGCCAGAAAGGGACATGAGGGTGATGAGAAAGGAGGAGGATGGAACTGCAATGAAGAGGGTGAGGATGGAGACTATGCACAAAAGGGCAAAGGTGTGCAGGGGACATGAGCTAGTTTGATGGGAAAGGAAACAATGGAAAACACATGAGGCAAGATGACTTGTTGGATGCATGCAGCCAAAAAGATGTTACATTGATCAGTGAAGTTTATCAGCACAAATTAGAACAGTTAATATTCCTCTAACTAGCACCTTCCCTCCACCCCACAGTGGCTGTTTGACATTAATGTGTATGTAACTGACTCCACGACTTCAAAAGGTTGACCTCAGAACCATCAGAACTGGCACCCAAACAGGGAGAAGACAACCAGCAATATAAATCTTCAAGTGTTCAGTCAGCCCTGAGAGTAGATCTCTGTAGCTGGCGTGCAACTTGGCACGAACAGGGGTTATGAATTAATCTTTTTTTTAATAAATTAATCTTAATAGGCTGGGCGTGGTAGGGTACACCTGTGATACCAGCACTTGGGAGGCTGAGGCAGGAGGATGGACATGAGTTTGAGGCCAGCCTAAACTACATAGCAAGACCCTGTCTCAAAATTAAACAAAACACTGAAAACAAAAATTAATCTTAATAAAGGAAATCTGGAAACCAGAGCTAAGGGAACTACAGCAGGGGTCTCTGCTGAATGGATGTGAAGCAGGTGAGGTCCTCAGCCACATTCTCAGGTATAGCAGGGGAGGAGTCCTGAGGCTCTAATTTTCTTGCCACAGGGATTTTCCAAAAATTAGCCTTGGGGGGAGGAAAACAAAGATTCAAGATTGCAAAGAAAATACTCAATAATGATTACCCTCTATGGCTTCCATCCCTGAAGAGGCCAATTAAGAAGTTAAGAGCTCGAGGAAACTCAGCTCCAGCCTTAAGGGGCTATCCTCACACGACACTGAGTGGTCCTGACCAGCTAAGAGGGAAGAAAGGTAGGAACCAGCGGCTGTGCCAAGGCAGGAGTCTGAACTCACACTGGAAGAGCTGGTGAGAAAGACCCCAGTGTGGTGAGGCCCTTCCCCTACCTACCACACAGGAGCCAGGAGGTGGCCGCTCCCTAACAGGCTCAAGCACAGCAGAATCTCAACCGATTTGAAATAATCTGACATGGGACCTGGTGGCACACACCTGTCATCCCAGCACTCTGAGGCTGAGGTAGGAGGATCACAAGCTGAAGCCCAGCCTGGGCACCTCAGTGAGATCCAGACTCAAAAAATTTGGAAAAAGGGCTGGGGAGGTAGCTTAGTGTGAAGGGGGAAAAAAAGAATCCAGGTATCAATCCAAATGTACTCTTCTTCTGCCCACCTCTCCTACCCAAGGAGCCATCTGAATAAATGACAGACAAAACCCATGGACAGAGCTGCTCTCAGCAGCTGCTAGCTACTTGGATTAACTTAAATATTTTCTGGTTCTCACTGGCCCGATCTATCAATCTGTACAATTATGGACAAGGAGAAAATGACAACGGAATTCTAACAAAATGACACCAAGTAGTG
Source organism: Heterocephalus glaber (assembly GCF_053883595.1). Taxonomy (NCBI): domain Eukaryota; kingdom Metazoa; phylum Chordata; class Mammalia; order Rodentia; family Bathyergidae; genus Heterocephalus; species Heterocephalus glaber. The sequence continues at coordinate 22,282,555 of NW_028258412.1, forward strand.
CAGATCTTGAGAAGAAGGCGAAACGCCAAAATACGGTTATATCTTCACTCACTCCATCCGGGCTCTGGAGATGGCAATGCATCCAAGAGATTGGTTTGCTAAAGAATCAGATATAGGGCTGGGGATTTAGCTAAGTGGTGCGCCGCCTGCCTCGAAAGTGCAAGGTCCTGAGTTCTATCCCGAGTACCAAAAAAAAAAAAAAATCAGATATAAACAAACCATCTCGATAGTTAAAAGGTAAACTAAAAACACTTTTAAAATTCTTCATCTGCTTCAGTTTTTCATGATCCACAAAAATGATGAATAAAATTCAAAACCCAGCCAGGCATGGTGGCTCATGCTTGCAATCCCAGCACTTGGGAGGCTGAGGCAGGAGGATCAAAAGCTCAAGGCCAGCTTGGGACGAGACACTTAAGTCTAAAAAAAAAAAAAAAAATACAAAAAAATTGAAAACTTCATTGTCTGGATAGTCTTGGTGGGCACATTTGCCTCAGAAAGAAGTTATTTATCTGTTTTAACAAGAAAAAAAAAATCGAATCCAGGCCTGCATAATAATTGGGGTCACAGCTGCAGGAACTGAAATCCAAAACTAAGAGGAAAAGCAAAAGGCAACAGATCCTTTCTTCTTTTGACACTAAGTGTCCTCTGGGCAAAAGTTACCACTTGCAGATTAAAAGCTTCCCACTGAGCACAGCAACCTCTCCTTAGCCAGCCGTGGACCGCCTCTGCCCTTCAGCAGTGAGGGCTCTCACCCGTGCTGGAGCCCAATCAATAGGACAGCCCTTCCTCTAAAAGTACTGCTTTCTTAGGGCAAGACAAGGGATTCCCCAGAGGCAAGTCCTGGGACAGGGGCTTGAGAGGAAAGCAAAGGCCCGAGGGAAGCGCACAGACAGGCAGGAGTAGCGCCCATGCACACTGACACCGGACGCAGCCGAGCCTGCTCCGGAAGCAGAGGAGAGACCCAGATCACTGAAGGAGCTCTGCAAAAAGGAACCCTTCGGAACGAAGACCTTTTAAAAAGTTCTGTCTTGAGCTGCCTATTTCCGCTGCCGGGAGGAGGTAGGGAAAAAAGTAGTTGTTTTAATTTCATTCTCTTGTACCAGTAAATCAAAACAAAAGGTTTGTGGAGTCTCTGCAATCAGCATCACCGGCGGCAAGGTGCGCCAAGAGGCAATGCTCTGGAGGCCACTTGGCGAGACTGCTGTTGGGGGCCGCATCTTAACCAGAGGGAGAAGGAAAAACCGGCATGCCTGGTAGCATTATTACTAGAAGAAGCTCCCTTTAATAACGGTAAATTTAAAACACACAGTGTCTTATATCGGTCTCTAATTTCAGAAACTAGAGAAAATACTGCGGCAACAAACGAATTTTCTATTTTCTGTCAGGTGTACTGGCAGACACTGACCAGCAGAGGGAGCGCCCATTAAGGCGATGGGTGATGAGAGCCTCAAGGCCCTTCTCTCGGGAAAATCGGATTAAACAACTTTTGGGAAACTCTCCCCAGAATTTCTCCAACTCCTTTATCTAACATATTTTATGCTTCAATCAACTGTCATTCCTTTCACAATGATTCTACTAAAATTGGAAGGCATTATGAATTAGGTAAAGGCCAAGCCCTCAAGACAAAATTGTTCTCCTTTTGGCTAAAAATTCTTTATAAAGGAAAAGTGCCTATTCATTAAAGAAATGAATTTATGGAGCTTAGTCATGACACACAATCTCTTCAGGACATAAATCGCTTTGAAAGCCACATGCACAGAAATACTGAAGTCAATGTCCCAAGGTCAGATTATGCAGTTAGTGTTTAAGTGTATCAATAAGCATTTTAATCTGGAATCAATCTGTGTTATCAGGGAAATATCCACACAGTTAAGTGCCCTCTTACATTCTCAGGATCTTCACAAATCTGTTTCTTTTGCTATCAGTAAAAAAATAAAAAAATTAAACAACAATCAAAAAGATTTAACTAAAGCTTCCATGTGTGTTAGGGTTTCAAGATAACTTTATATGGTTAATTCCGAGTCAGTTTATCAGACAGACTACGCTAGCCCAGTGTTGATGTAAATACCCTCAACCCTCTCCACACATCAGAGGCTATAATTCATATGAATTAGATGATGATATGAAACTTCTAATGAGACTTTGGGGGGGGGTTTAAATGGATGAAAACAACACAAAGGTCAACTGAAGGAATACAACTGGATATGGAATGAGTGAAGATATCTATTAAATTATTTTTTTGATATCTATTAAATTATTAACAAGCCATTACTGGACCCTATAAAACTAGAACTCAGAAAATGTTCCCCCTACTCTTTGATGAGAGTTCCTGTTTGGAAGGACCCTGAAATTTAACCACAGTATGGGCAGCCAATAGACTCTAAAGTTACAATGGTAGCAAAAATTTATCTTTCAAGAACCACCCTGGCAAGTGCAATTTCTACTAAAATTTTACATACAGGGCTGGGGATTTAGCTCAGTAGTTTCACCGCCTGCTGCGCAAGCGCAAAGACCCAAGTTCGATCCCTGGTACCAAAAAAAAAAAAAAATCTTACATACAGATTAAAGAATATCACCGAATTTTCAAAAATTGAAAAATTTAATTTACATTTGTCATATATCTGGCAGTGGTTTAAGCATCAGAATTGCTGGGCCTGGTGGTGCATGGCTGTAATCCCAGAACTTAGGAGGCTGAGTTAGAAGGACTGCCGCAAGGTGCTACATAGTGAGTTCAAGGCCACCCTGAACTACATAGCAAGACCCTATGTCAAAAAACGAAAAATAGGGCCAGGGATGTAGCTCAGTGGTGCCACACATGCCTTGCAAGCACAAGGTCCTGAGTTCTATCCCTAGTACTGGAAAAAAAAAAAAAACATAAAAAGCAAAAAATAAACAAAAAGCATCAGAACCATTTCTTTCTTTTTTCTTTTTTTTCCTGGTACCAGGAAGCATACTCAGGAGAATCATTTCATTTAATTTTGGTGTCTAATTCAAAACTAACATGAATAATTGTTAAAGAGAAACCTGACGCTAAACAAAACTATGAATTTTAAATATGTCATGAAAGTAAAAGAGGTTGAAATATGAATTGCTCTTTGTTTTTGCTCTGATAACTACTTTTTTAAAAAAATCAACTAGGGCCTGGGATTTAGCTCAGTGGTGCCACCACCTGCCTCCCAAGTGCAAGATCCCAAGTTCAATCCCTAGTACCAAAAAAAAATCAACTATCGGGGTGGGGGTGCCGCTCAGTGATAAGATTGCATGCTTAGCACACATAAGGCCTGCATTTGATTCCTGGTGCGTGCGTATACACGCTGTCAGGCATGGTAGCACAAGCTTATAATGCCAGCACTCTCAGAGGCTAATGCAGGAAGATCACAAGTTCAAGCCCAGCCTGGGCAACATAGCAAAACTTGGTCTCAAATAATAGAAAAAGGGAAAAAAAAAAAAAAGGGACTAGGGATGTAACTCAGTGTGCATGCCCTGGGTTCAATCTCTAGTACCTCAAAGAAAATAAACTACTAAAAAATATAATGTGTCCCCTTTTATAGGGTTATAAAAGATTTATTCTGCTCAACTGAAAAGCAAAGCTAAGGATGAAGCAAAGAAAACCATAAAACTTTGTTACATACTTATGAACAAATGCTCTTTTGTGGAGCATGATGGCACACATCTGTAATCACAGATAGTTGGAAGGCTGAGGCAGGAGGACCTCAAGTTCAAGGCCAATCTAGGCAAATTAATAAGATCTTGTCTCAAAATTCAAAAGGACTGAGGATGTAACTCAGTGGCAGAGCACCTACCTAGCATGAGCAAGGCCTGTGTTCAATCCTAGTACCCCCTTAAAAAAAGCTTTTTTTTTTTTTTTGGTACCAGGGATCGAACTCAGGTCCTTGAACTTGCAAGGCAGACAGTAGTACCACTGAGCTAAATCCCTGGCCCCCCCAAAAAAGCTCTTTTAAAATACCATTTCTTTTTTTTTTTTTTTTTTTTTGGTACCGGGGATCAAACTTGGGTCCTTCCGCTTGCAAGGCAGGCGGTGGAACCACTGAGCTAAATCCCCGGCCCCAAAATACCATTTCTAATAACCAGAAGAATACATAGTCTCTCTTAGGGCTGCTTTAAAATGAGGATGCACTGCCAGATTTATGACTTGATTAAATCCAATTCCTGGTTTGAACTTTGAAGCACAAAGAGAGCAGTAAATATCTGCTCTGCCACAGGGACCGGGACACCACAGTCACAGGACCACAGAGGCCAACCCACAGCCAGCGAGGCCAAAGGAGCCCAGGGTACCGGCATCAATCCCAGCAGACTGCGTGAGCCCAAGGTCACCAGGCACCAACCGCACCCACTCTCCACACGAAAGCTTCAGCGAGCTGCAAAGGTTTACCTCAAGATCTCCTTTAGTAATCGATTCTTCCTCAACCCGGAACTGCAGGTCCTCAACCTTCCTGTGGAATAAACCCACACAAAGCACGTAAGGAGGTAACGAAGGAATGTGGCTGCCTAACCTGACCCACAGTCCACACTCAAGGTCCTGGCAAGCTCAGCAGGTGATGATGGAAGAAATGGTTGGGCAAGACAGAAAATAAAGAAATCCACTTTTAGGGTTCCAGTTTATAAGAGCTAAACATTATTTAGGAAATTCCAAGTTTTATCTAGATACTGACCCCAGAAGGCATGAGATATCATTGTGAAAAATTAACTGGTTCCCTAGGTCACATACACCAGAATGGATCTATCAAGATAAGACCAGCCTACATAAAAATATTTCTATAGCATTTGGGAGGCTGAAGCAGGAAGATCACTGTGAGTTCAAGACCAGTGTGGACTATATGGTGAGACCCTGTCTCCAAAAAAAGAAAAAATTTCTATTACCACAGAAATAGGTCTGAGATTTCTATTCCATAATTTTTATTTTGCAATACAGAACCCGAAGGAGAGTGGCATGGAATTCAAATCTCCTGTGTTACCCACATCAGGCACCTTGCGGAGGGGTCAGCAGACTTCTCAGAGGCTCCACTCAACCCTCCCACTCCTTAGCTCCTAACAACACCAGCACCTGCTCCAACCCTAGAATAGGGTTGTGAATGATGTGGGGGAGAAGCAACCAAGAATCCTGTTCTTCAATTTTATGTTGTTGTTGTTTTTGTACTGGGGATCGAATTCAGGACCTTGTGCTTGCAAGGGAGGCGAGGTGCCACTGTGCTAAATACGCAGCTCAGACATTTTAAAATAAATCTGCCAATGGATGTGGTTTCATTTAATGTCATTACAAAGTCAATGAAAGACAATGGTATTTAGATTTACGATATCCATGTTACATCTGCACCATGCTGCTTCTTGTTGCTGTTTCGTGCTGGCAACCAAACAGGTGCCAGGTGCATGCATGCTAAGCATATACTCCACCACTCGGCTAAACCCCCTTGGCACGCAGATTACTAATCTTCACAAAAGTGAATAGAAGGCAAAGAAAAACTTTGTAATCTGTGTGTAAAGCAAAACAGGGTCCTTCCAAGTAACATTTCTGGCAAAGTTAGAATACAAAATCCTCCTCAGTTAAATGAGAACTCTCATCATAGGTTAAAGCCCTCAAACCTGTGTGGGAGCTGGGACGCTCTACTGCCCAGTAGTCCGCAGAGCCACAGCTAGTGTGAGAACAGAAACAAGTGGCACTGGTGCCATGACACTCTGGAGGGCCTAGAAGAGTCGTGAGCAGAAAGTCTCAGGCCTGGTGCTTCTCTCTCCATGGAGGGAGTGCTTTTCTTGCTAAGAGCCAGCGTGGCTCTGTGTTCCCCAGCACAACAGCACCTGGGGCCATCCTGCACCTGTGGTGACACTAGGTTATTACTAAACTAAAAAATGATGAGATGGCTCAAGTCCAACAGGAGCCAACACTCCACCACCCAGGGATGGTCACATGGTCTCCACACAGATGCCCTTCTCAGAGGTCTTATTTGTTCATGGCCTCAAGAAACCTGCTGTACAGGCAACCCACTTTCTGGTCCCCCTTCCTTCTCTCTTAGGCAGAAGTTATCTTTCTCTCAATAAACGTTTTCTACTCTTAAAAAAAAAAAAAAGAAACCTCCTGTGTAAAAACTAAACTTTGCTGCCTCACACCATTCAACATCTTTTTTTGTTTGTTTTTAAACAGGATTTCATTAAGCAGTTCAGGCTGGACTTGAGCTCACTACGTAGTTCAGGGTGGCCTTCCTGTGGAGATCCTTCTGCCTCAGCCTCCTCAATTGCTAGAGTTACAGGTGTACACCATCACGCTTGGCCACACCATTTAACATCTGATTTCATACTTAGCTGAAAAATTGTTTCACATGCAAGAATTTAATTTTCCTAATAAGGTTCTGAGATTCTCAAGGGCAAGGACCTTGTATCACCCACCAGACATAATACAACTTCATAAATTCTATGCAACTTGGACCTATAGAAGTGATGCCGAATCTTGTAGAGGTTTCAATGATACAAACAGCCCACTGTGCCACATGTGCCATAGGTTCACCACCACTGCTAGAGTATCCTCTCAGCGGGAGAGGCACCAAGGTGAAAGCTGGTGAATCACCTCCACAATACTAACTAACGCTACCATCAGGAGGGAGGAAGTTTAACGTGCAATTGGTGCGCAATTTGCCAGATTAATCAGGTCATGTCTAAATGACCCCAGACATCTTGAAAAATGTCAAATCAAAGTGCACACTACTCACACAGCATGAAGAGTCTCACTTTTGCTGAACACAAAGTTGTTCCTTTGGTTCTAAGGGTGGACACCAACATAGTTGGTTTTTCTTTATTCTTTTTTTTCCTTTTTTCTGTGATAGGGATTAAACCCAGGACCTTCTCACTAAGCTAAACTATATCCCCAGCCCTTTTCTCATTTAAAATAAATTTGAATCAGGTTGGGCTCAAACTTGCAATCTTTCTGCCTCAGCCTCTCAGAATACTGAGATTACAGGCATGCACCACTATGTCCAGCTACCAAGAAAGTTTTGTTGTTTGTTTCTTTTTTGGTACCGAGGATCGAACTCGTGTCCTTGGGCTTGCGCAGCAGCCGGTGAAACCACTAAGCTAAATCCCCGGACCCCAACAAAGTTTTTGATGAGAAATTTCTCCCCAAGATTATTGAAAAGGAAAGACTACACATACACACACATACAGTGAGAGTGCAGTTAGGGGTCACCTTTTCTCCTCTTCTAGTTGGTTAAGAAGCTCCACCTTCTCCCTGTCAGCTGCTTCCACCATTGTTCGTAGCTGGTCCATCTTGGCCTCCAATTCCAGGACATGCTGGGGAAGCAAAGATGTCAGTGAGCAGCCCAACTCCAATCCAGGCTCAGGCCCAGAGGTGCCTCCAGTCACAGGGATCACCATGCTGGGTGACCGTTACTCTAAAGCCTTCACAAGTTGAAATGCTACCTCACTGGATTATTCTGGGCAGGTTTCCTGGACACTAGATGAAAAACTACACCATTAAATCAACAGAGGACAACATTAAAACAACTCTCATCTTTTCCAAAGCAGAAACACATGTCAAAAATAATCTACAGAAAGGAGCTAATCACTGCTCCAGCTCTAGCAAACAAGGTGGCTTAACACAGACAGGCCCAAAGTCCTGGACATAAAGACCAAAAGACTAAAGCAGAGTTGACAAGAACAAAATTTTAACTTTACAATGATGGAAACCGTCACTCAGGTCACAGCTTTCAAACAAGATCAGCAAAGAAAGTGATGCTCATTTCCGGTACTCTCAAGTCTAGCTCGCTGGCTCCAAGCACCATGGACACCTTTCAGCCTCAATTTAGAAATGATCACCACCTCCACAACAATGTCAGCACCAGACTTCACCTGGTCATGCCCGTCCCGAGCCAGGGCTAGCTCCTGCTCTATCTCCCCCACGTGGCTGGTGGCTTTGGCCACCTCGGCCCGCTCCAGGTCCCGCTCAGCCAGCAGCTGTTCAATGTGCTGCTGCTTCTCCTTCAGCGCCTCCTGAAGGGCAGTGGTGCCCGAGATCTTGCGGGCGTAGCGGGAAGAGGTCTCAGTCAACTGCAAAGGAAAGTTAGAGAGGTGAAGGGCAATGATGCTATGGGAACAGGGGCAGCGATGCATGCATGGCAATGTCTCCTCAATAAAGCAAGAGCACTGCCCGGGCTCGTAAGCTTGCCACATCCTAAGCAGGACTTTGCAGCAAGAAAACAAGCAACTCACACCTCTGTCTTTCGCCTCACAAAGAGCTCTTCAGTGGAACGCACTCATGAAACAACTGAAGCATGTTTAGAACACACGGGTCAAATCACAGGGAATCTGAGCTTGGCTGACAGTGCCTTGCAGGGATCTAGAAACATTTCCTCTTCTTGACCGTCAGGCGTAGTGGCTCAATCCTGTAATCCCAGCATTCGGGAGGCTGAGGAAGGAGGATCGCCACAAGGAGGCCATTCTGGGCTTTGTAGTGAGTTCAAGGCCAGCCTGAACTGCTTAAGAAGACACTGTCTCAAAAATTAAAAAGTTATCTTCTTGTGATGACATTTGGGCCAATCTTTTGATCCAGAGACTTGAGGTAGAGCCTTGTTTAAACTTCTTAAGCTTCTAAATACCATTAAGCTATGAAACAGTCACCCTGGAGTCACAAACCTCCATTCCTGGTTGGATAGTTGAATTTTTGTCAGGATTTTCTACATCTTTCTTTCAAAGGGAAAGGCAGGGAGATCTTACCCAGAATTCCAGCCTCTAGGATCTGAACCCTAATCACCAGAGAGATTGACAGAGATGAAAAGTAAAATTCTCTGCCTTCCCAAGTGTGTGGCATGAGTGAGTGTGTCTGGGCACATATACACACGAGAGAGAAGAAAAAAGGAAATTTGTGAAGAGAGGGAAGTAGTAGATAAGGAGAAAGGAACAAGGAAAAAAGGCAACAGAGAGAGGGGAGAAATGAGAGGAAAAACAGCAGTGGAGTGGGGAGAAAGACAGGAAGGGAGTCAGGGGGCTCCAGTTCAGTCATCTGCTAGTCTCTGCTGTTTCACATACCCAGTTCCTCCAACTCGGGCGAACAGTCACGCAAAAACCAGAGAAAATGACCCTGACAACTGCCCATAGGTGACTGTGTAAGTAGAACCACTCATTCCTCTGCCTGTGGCTTCGCAGCTGGGAGGAAGGGAGGAGACAGCCTCCTCCCTTGGCAAGTGTTTGTCCAAGGCTTTTCCTCAGCAAAGACAGGCTCTAGAGCAATTGAGCCATTACCTCATCTTCTGCAATCAAAGCTTCATTTGTTGCCAGAGACCTCTTCTCTTCAGCAGTCTGTAGAACCCTCACTGCAGGATGTACACGGATGGCAAGGAGCATTCATCAATTAATAACGCAGAAATTTGATAACTATGAGGGTAAATGAATCCAATCAAACTCAAACTGCCCTTTGCTCTTTCAGGTAGTGAAATTTCTTAAACACATTGGATGGGAATTTCTCTTCTCTCTTTTAACCATCTGTCGCACTTTCATTAGATGGTTTAATTATACTTTTTCTGACATCTCCTCCTGAGGTTCCCATCCAGCCTGTAATCCCAGCACTCTAAGAGGCTGAGGCAGGAGGATAACAAGTTCTGGCAGTCTGGGCAACTTAGTGAGACCCTGTCTCAAAATAAAAAATAGAAGGGCTAGGGGTGTGCCTTAGTGTGAAGGTAAAGTGTTCATTTCCCAGTACCACAAAAAAAAAAGCACAGCTCCTAAACCATGTGCAGAGATGCCCCAGAGGGTATTCTCAAACTCCAAGGGCACTGCAGGATGTTTTAAGACATCAAGAGAAACAGAGGTGGGGCCAGGGATTTAGCTCAGTGGTTCCACTGCCTGCCTCGCAGGTGTAAGGTAATGAGTTCTATCCCTGGTACCAAAAAAAATTTAAAAATTTTAAAAAAGAGAAACAGAGTTCTCTGCTGGACACCATGCAAATGACTAGACCAAGACAACTCATCTCTGACATTAGATTTTATTCCATTCCTTTCAATAACTTTGCAAAGCTAGATTTTGGCTTCTGCCAAGAAAGAAAAGAAAGAAAGAAAAAAAAAACCAGTACTGTATAAAAATCAATATAGCACAAGAAATGAAGGTGGCAGTGATAGAAATGATTCCAAGATTTGATGAGATGTGCTGTGCCCAACAGGAGCATAAAACCTAACCATAAGTCATTGCAGTTACTGAAGAATAAGTAAAAAATATTCATTTTTTTCAACTTGTTTTCTAGGACAAAAACACAACTCTTGAGTAACATAGCTGAAACTGTACTTTCAATGATTCAACATCCTTGGCTGGGGATTTAGCTCAGTAGCGCTGTGCCTGCCTGGCAAGCGCAAGGTCCTGAGTTCGAGCCCCAGTACCAGGAAAAAAAACAACAACAAAAGATTTGATATCCTTGTCATATTCTTTCCCAGTTGCTTTGGTTTAGAAACTACAGCATCCTACATGAAGATACACAGAAACAAGCTGTTGCACAAGGTTAGGAGATTCATTTCTCTTTTGCCAGTTTTCTTCACTGAATAAGCTGAGCTCATAGAAATCAAGACTTGTCTGAAAGTCTGTCAAGAGACCGGTGGGAGCAAGGAGAGCTTTGCAATCCCAAAGAAGGACACTTGTCATTTACAAGGCATGGAAAATTCCTCAAGAAAGAGTTCCATCTCGCAGCAGACACTCCCAAAGAACTGTTCTTGTAACAGAGAAGGAGACAAGATGTCTGAAGTGGAGCTTGAGTCATTTCTACAAGGCTTCATTTCATTATTCTTGTCACCCTTTCCCGTAAGAGCCCACCTGTCACTTTTCTGTTGAGATGCAGCCCTTCTTTCCATATACAAACAGAAATAGTCCACTTGGCCCTTATCTGACCAGAGTATAAGAGGAAGAAACTAGCCCACACTTAGAGACCCCACCACCACTCCTCTCTCTGCCTGACGGCAACGGAAGAGAAGCCAAAACCAGATCAAGGACTAGAAACCCCAGTGCCCTGCTCCGCCATGTAACTTCCTAATGCCTGTCTGAGGTCTGCTCTCAGGAAGTACAGATCCTGAATTTAGTTGGGAGTGGAATCCTGTGCTTTGATTTCTGATGTCAATAGCACCTGCTTCACTTCAAATGAATAAACTCAAGGGCACAGGATGAAGCTGAAACAGGCATTGCTTTTAACCCAAATACAGTACCATGTTAACGAAAAGAATCCAGCACTATTTTAATTCTGATGATTCTATTTTCACTGCTGTAAATAGGAAGGAGACAGTGAGGGGGACCAGGAGCAAGAGATGAAGATGGAGGGGACACAAAGTACAACAGGGCTCTTTAAGTTCAACAAGGTCCCCTCCGCGTCCTCTGGACTATGTCAGGAAAACTCCACACATTAACTACTTTCACTGGCCTAGATCGTATTACTATTACAATTCTAAGAACATGACTTTTTTCAAAATACTTTGGTTCCTAAAATTGTTAGAAGTCAAAGAGAAAAAGAACTATAGTATGTACTTAAAGAAAAGGAGTCCTCTTATCTTCCTGTCATTTTTAGCCCAAAATAATTTCAGAGAAAAAAAATAAGCAGTAGTTCACCAGGAAGTGATAGATTTTCAAATCTTTATGAATCTGAAAAGCATTATTAAAAATACTTTTCTAATCCCTGGTAGAAAAAAAAAACTTTTCTATTTCAAATGTCATGTTCCTGCTGGAGCAACATTTGCACCTTCCAATAAGCAACAGCCAACATTCAGCATGAGGACAAGCAGGGCAGGGCAGGGCACGGGTAGCAGAGGATGCAGCAAGGAGTGGGAGGGAGGCTCACCAGGCCTGTCCGGCTGGGCTTGCTGCTTACAGAGGAGGCCACTGAGCTCATGGAGCTGAGGGAGGAGGCAGACGGGCTACGCTTCAGGCTGACAGGTGTGGTGGCCATCACTCGTCGCACGGCGGCAGCCTTGGCTTTGGCTGGTGTGGTTGAAGGGAAGCCAATCCTGGTCACTTTGTGGACAGGAGCAAACAAGCCATACTTGGGTTGACATTGAAAATACCTTTAGAGAGGATCAACAGTAATGAGAAACAACTTAATTACAAGAAGTAACAACAATGACAAAAGACCTCTCCCAGCCCCCAGCCAAGACTCCTAAGCCGGGAGTCCCACCTGGAAGCTGGGTGCACACAGTCTGTGGCCTGCTCGTGCATGCAGGTGGACACAGACCATCAAGGGTGTTCTGGGAACCACACTGGACCTATGTGATACCTAGAGAGGGGGCTGCTTGAAGTTGAGTTTCTATGCAAAGAGCATAAATGTTACTATCATCTGATAAATGTACAGCAGAGGAGTTCAGCTTAATAAATCCATCCCAGGCAGGTTTTATTTATTACCAAGATTCTTCCTCAAAATAAAAAGTGAAAAGGGCTGGGGATAGCACTCAGTGTGGAGGTCCTGTGCTCAATCCAAATACGGGCAGGGGGACAACAAGCTGAATAAAGGAGAAAAGAAATCAAGCTTCTGCCTGTGGCAGATCCACTAACATCAACACAGAGAAATATTAACTAGTAAGTCAGTTATCAAGAGTGACACTAGAGATCCTGGCTCAAGAAGTACGATGTTTTAACATGAAGTGATGGCCTTAGAACCACTGATGTATCAAGAGATTTTTTTCCAATGATGACTATCATTATATTGTATACTTAAAATGTACCAATAAAATTAATTAATTTTTTTTTAAAAAGAGAGATTTTTATCTCCAGGAATCATTTTGTTTTGGTAGATTAAGCCCATGTGCTTATAATCAATGTTTATTTGTTTTTTCTTTTGAGACAGGGACTCACTATGTAGCCCAGGCTGGCCTTGGGCTTGCAGCAATCTCCTGCCTCAGCTGCTCAGTGCTCAGATTATAAGTGTGCACAGGGCCGCGGATTTAGCTCAGTGGTTCCGCTGCCTGCCTCACAACTGCAAGGACCCGAGTTCGATCCCCAGTACCAAAAAAAAAAAAAACATTAAGTGTGCGTGCATGCATCATGCCTGGCTCTTAATCAATATGCTACAGTATATGTATGTATGTGTGTGTGTGTGTGTATGTATGTATGTATGTATGTGTGTGTGTGTGTGTGTGTGTATATATATATATATATATATATATATATATATATATTTTTTTTTTTTTTTTTTTTTGGTACCAGAGATCAAACTCAGGACCTTGTGCTTGTGAAGCAGGCAGCAGCACCACTAAGCTAAATCCCAGGCCCAATTATGTTAACTACAATATTTTGGTGATCAACTGACATATTTATATGTATTGTATACTTAGTAATAATAATGCTTCCTCTACCACATCTGTACCTACGGGCTTCAAAACATTTGAAAAGTAGTGTGGGAGCGGTAAAGTGTGGTGGCGCATCCCTGTAATACCAGATGCTCACGAGTTCTGAGGCAACAGGATTACAAATTTGCAAATTCAAGGCCAGCCTGGGAAACTTTGCAAAACATGTCTCAAAATGAAAAGGGCTAGGAATAGGGCCAGGGATTTAGCTCAGTGGTTTCACTGCCTGCTGCGCAAGTGCAAGGACCTGAGTTCGACCCCTGGTATTAAAAAAAAAAAAAAAAAAAAAAAAAAAAAAATGGCTAGGGATAAAGCTCAATGGTTAAGCACAACTGGACTCTATCTTTGGTACTTGGAGGAAAAAAAAAAAAAAGCTTGAGAAATACCTCTTACATTCCTTTGTACTATTTCACTCCCACCTGTACTCACATCCTATACCAGGAGGCAAAAGTGAGGTTACCCTTGCATGGAGAGATTTGCTTACCAGCCAGTCCCTTGCCACAGGATGCAATTCTTAACAGACATTTCCTAACAAAGGTAGTCACCTTCTCTTTCTCTCATTCCACCCCAAGACACCTAGGAACTTGCAGAGATCGACTGCTATCAAAAGGAAAAGAAATCCAAAGGATAGCATTTCTTTTCTATTTTGAAAAATAAACCTAATGTCTACTCAGAATCTACTCAGATATACCTCACATATTACTAAACAGGTAGTCAAAAGAACAACTGCAATTCTAGTGTGTGGGGGGGAACAGGTTGCTGGACATAGCAGCTCATAGCTGTAATCCCAGATACTCGGGAGGCTGAGGCAAGAGGATCACAAGTTCCAGGCCAGCCTGGACAACTTAGTGAGACCCTGTTTTAAAAATTAAAATAGTGGGCCGGGGATTTAGCTCAGTGGTTTCCCCGCCTGCTGCGCTAACACAAGGACCCAAGTTCGATCCCCGGTACAAAAAAAAATTAAAATAGTAGTAATTTTTAAAAAATTTTAAGGGTTGGGATGTAGCTCAGTGGCAGAGCACCTCTGGGTTCAATCCCCAACACTGAATAAAAGAGGAGAGGGCCGGGGATTTAGCTCTGTGGCACCGTGTCTGCACAAGGTCCTGAGTTCAATCCCCGGTACTGCAAAAAAAAAAAGGGGAGAGAACCCAGTAGGCAGGAAATAAAAGTGCAGCCCTTCAGAGGACTTGTTTCCATTTTATTCCACATTTGAGATCCATTGAAGCACTTCTACATGCAAGATGGACACATGATGTCAGGTAATTCTAAACCAACCTTGTTCCCGCGACAGCACCATCGTTCTTCCCAAGAGGTTCATCCAACTCCACACCACACCATTCTCCCTTGGCAAAGTCAGTCTCCCCCAGAAACCGGACCACACCAGCCTTGGTGCCACCAACCTGGAAGAAGAGAAGGTTCAAATGAAGACAGGGACATAATTCCATAGCCCAGTGGTTAAGTGGTGCATCCTATCCTTTCCATCAGCAGCTACTTTGTCTTCTCTTCAATTCTCCAAGAGTTCTCACAAAGACACACTGGCAAAGTTACCCAGGGACTTACACTGCCAGAGTGATTCGATACTTGATTTGTCCAATAATGAAACAGCCTATACAATATGTCAACATTCGGGCTGTCCACCAAATTACTCATTCTCGTCCTTAGAATACTTTATCACTACAGAGCAATTTTCCTGGCTGGAAATAAGTATTTGCTACAAAATAAAGACCCTACATCATCAAAAGGAAGCAAAATTCATCTGTGATTCCTAGACCAGGCGTGGTGGTGCACACCTGTAATCCCAGCACCTGGGAGGCTGAGACAAGAGGATCCCCATGAGTTCAAGGCTAGCCTGGGCTACACAGGGAGTTCAGGGCCAACTACAGTGATACCCTGTTTCTAAAAAACAAAACAAAACAAAAAAATTCATCTCTAATTCCTTTATTAACAATCAGTGTGGTATCGTAGCCAATGAGCTTTATCCAAGGCACGATTATTCCTAATTGAAACAATCAGTGTTTATTTTTTTCAGACTTTCTTTATATACTAGCCATGAAAGCAACGACAAGTGTATATTAAGGACAAACAAGCTATTACTGTAACTCTTCAAAATATTCTTTCATTTGCTCACTTTTTTCTGACTTTTTTAAAATTTCTTTTTCAAAAATTTCTCCATCCATAAAGGAGATCACTGCAGGAAATTAAGAACACGACAAGGGCCAGGGATTTAGCTCAGTGGTTTCGCCACCTGCTGCGCAGGCGCAAGACCCGAGTTCAATCCCCGGTACCAAAAAAAAAAAAAACATGACAAACAAAATACTAAGTATAATGTTGTTCCCATCCAGAGACAGTTGCTGCTGAAATTCTGATTCATTTTCCCCTCCATGGTGCTATGTTTCCCCTGACCAAAACCATGTTCAGGCTCGTCCCACTGCAGCACAGGGAGGTACCGGAGACTGACCAAGCCCCAAGCTGACTGCTTGAGGACTGTGGTGAAGGATAAAAGACAAAAACAATCTTGCAGATAAATGGGGGGTTGGGAGGTCAGTGCTTCAGCTCAGGCAAAAGATAAAGACTCTCCAAGCTTCTTGCCACTATTTATCAAGTACACACAAACAATGGGCGGTGTGTATGTGTGTATGTGTGTGTATGTGTGTGTGTGTGTGTGTGTGAGTGACTCAAAGAACAGCTATGGTGTGTGCATGGTAGGTACAACAGGCTAGTAAAAGAAGAACAAAGCATTCTTGTAAGAATAGAGTATAAGAGCTGGGATGTAGCTCAGTGGTGCAGAGTGCTTGCCTGGCCAACATGAGGCCCTAAGTTTGATTCCTGGTTCCAAAGAAAAAAAAGGAATAGAGTGTAAGCTCATAGAGAACCTGATTTTTCTCCCAACGTGACTTTAACCTCTAATCTACTGCACTGCTCTGAAGAGTCAGGTCCTTAGCAGATGTCATCTTGTCCTATGAGTATCACAGCTTTTTGGGTTTTCCCTCCTTCAGCAAGCAGTCTTGGCATACCAACATGCCCACAGGCAAAATACACAGGGAGGAGCCTGGTGGGCGGTACTAGGCCACATAGGCCCTGCCTTCTGCATGAGTGAGTTTAACTCTTCCGGACTGGATCAGCTCTTGGGAAACCAGGCTGATATAAAGTGAGTGGCTCTCTCTAGCTTCCCCTCCCCAACACACTGCTTGCCTTTCTGCCATGAAGTCCTCCCCAGAAACTTACCGGATGCTTAAACCATATGCTTGGACTCTCAGCCTCCAGAATCATGAGCTAATAAAACTCTTTTCTATCTAAACTTCCCAGCCTCAGGAATTCTGATGTAGTAGTAGAAAATGCAAGCATGTTGTGGTAGCTATTTAGTATTCCACAGAACAGATGTATCTCAAAATGCATTTTTCTTATTTCTCTTTTGGGATTAAAAACTCTTTTTAAGTTTTCTGAGACAGGGTCTCAAAAATAGTACATATCAAAATTGTATAGTGTAGGCTGATCTTGAAAAGCTTTTTATAAAACTGGTTTAAGCAACAAAAGAAGTAATGATTTCAAGGCCGTGTGAGCAAAAAGGGCACATGAAAGAAGCACCAGGACATTCAGAACTATGCTGGTGTTGTGATGGGTACCAATAACAAAGCTGGAGCTAGAAGGTGAAGAAAACTCCATGGGCAGTGGCTCTGCTCTTTGTCAACTCTACCTGCACAGTGCAGAATTCAACAGCTGAATGAATGAAAAGTGACCTCAGCTGGGACACACACAGAAAAGGTTACTTTTAAGCCAGGTGTAGGGGTATGTGTCTGTAACCCCAACTACTTGGGAGGCTGAGGCAGGAGGATCCCAAGTAGAAGACCAGCCTGGACAGATTAGACCAGTGATGGCAAACCTTTTAGAGTTTTCAATGAAAACAACAGCATGCTGCAGCACACAGAGGTTAACTACCACTGGCTTAGACCCTTCAATCTTAAAAAAAAGTTAAAAGGGCTGGGTACATAGCTCAGCTCGAAGGCCCTAGGTTCAGTCTTTAGTACTAAGAAAATGAGAAAAAAAGTATAAGAAAAGAAAGCAAGAAAGGAGAGAGGGGAAAAAGGAAGGGCCACTGAACCACATAAAATAAGTAAAAGAAAAAAAGAATAAGGGCCGAGGATTTAGCTCAGTGGCCTGCCTTGCAAGTGCAAGGTCCTGAGTTCGATCCCCGGTACTGGGAAAAAGGAAAAGAAAAGAAAAGAAATAAAGAAACTGGGCATCGTGGCAAATCTGTAATCTCAACTGTCTGGGATGGTGGGGCAGGAGGATTGCAAGTTCAAGCCCAGCATGGGCAACTTAGTGACTTAGTAAAATCTCAAAAAGAAAAAGGAAAAAAAAAAGTCTGGGAATATAAATCAGTGTGAAGGACCTGGGTTCAATTCCTAGTACCACAGGGCAGGGGAATCCTGTGACAGACTGAATTTGAAGTTTTGATCCCTCTGAAGCAGAAATGGAAGAAATATACTAGTCAAGAGCATGGGTTCTAAACTAGAACACACAGGGAGCCAGTTGTACCTAGCAAATAGCCAAGTTATTTATGTGATTTCTAAATCGTGCTTCCTCATTAGTAAAACAGCACCTGCCTTGCAAGTGCAAGGTCCCAAGTTTGATCCCCTGTTCAAAAAAAAAAAAAAAAATGCTCAGACAGGGAGGAGCCTGATGGCCGGCAGCAGTGAGTCTGTCCTTGCGAATAAGAGTCGGAGCTCCAGCCCAGGCGCTCCGGACTCTCACACTCTTGCTGGTATACACAGGACTGAGAGTCCCCTATACAAAACTAACTTCCATCATCTCTTCCTCAGAGTGGCAGTTTAATTAAAATCACACAAAGGGAACAGGTCACATTAGGTTAAGAATGATGCAATCCCCTCAGATAATCAGCTGAATTCTTTGGGAGTGAGTCAAAGTTACTGTTAACACAATTGTTTTTCCAAGAGGCATCTAACAGGCTGTGGTCTGTAACTCTCCAAGCAAACCAGACTTCACTCAGATGGCTTTACAAAAACAACCACTTACAAAGGATTGACTACTTCTACAAACGCACATAATATATATTTACCCTGAAAAATATGTCTTCCCACAAATTTGTCTAAAATGGATGATTACTAGGTCCTAGAATGGAACATTTTCTTACTCTTTTTCTCCTACCAAACTTGGAACTTCTGACTCATGAAACAGTAAGTTCAATTTCTCTTTCCCGTGAAAGATCATGAGTAATTATTCAAAACATCTTCAATGAAGACAGTAAGTCATATAAGTCCTAAAACCACTCAAACACTTTTCTACTTATTCATTCCATAGTCAAAAAATTTAAGCATTCAAACATGAGTTCATAAAGTCAGGTTTGACTTCTCATGTGTACCAGAGAATACAGAATACATAAGCCACTCTTTTCCAATCCTGCCCAATCAGCGGCACAGAGCCTGCCTGGTAAGCATGAGGCCCTAAATTCGGTTTCGGTACAAAAACAAATAAACAAACAAATAAAAACAACCTAACCTTGCCTAAGGTATCTATATTCTAGGCAGATATCAAGATTATTAAACTTGGTGTGTCAGCACAAGTCTGTAATTCCAGCACTCTGGGAGAGGCTGAGGCAGGACTGAGATTCAACCCGAACCTGGCCAATTCAGTGACTTAACGAGACTGTCTCAAAAAATAAAAGTAATGAAAGAGCTGGGGATACAGCTCAGTGTAAAGCCCTAGGTTCAATCCCCAGAACCAAAAGAATATATTTTATTTATTTATATATATATATTATATATATTTATATATATAATATATATATTTTTTTTAAGAGCAAGGCATGATGGTACATACTTGTAATTGCAGCAGTGTAGGAGACAGAGGCAGAAGGATCACAAATTCAAGCCCAGCCTGAGTGATTTAGTGAGACTGTCTTGAAGTAAAAAATTTTTTAAAGAGTTGGGGATGTAGCTCAGTGCACAGGTTCTAGGGTGATCCCCAATATGAATGAAGAAATCAAGACAGAAAGACAGACATTTTCAACAGTGAATCAAAAAGAGTGCCGGGTGTGGCAGCACCCACCTGTAATCCCAGCAGTCCAGAGGCTGAGGCATGAGGATTACCATGAATTCAAAACCAGCCTGGGTGTCACAGTGAGTTCAAGGTCAACCTGAACTACACAGTGAGACCTTGTCTCAAAAAAAAAAAAAAAACCAAAGATTTCCATAACAAGCACAGATAACTACAATGTCTTCTATTTCCTCTCAGGATATGAGCACATAACCCCTCACACTGGTCAATCTAAAACAGAAATGATGTCACCACTGGTGATAAAATTAATTTTTTTTTTTGAGGCAGGGTCTTGGTATGTAGTTGGGGCTGACCTTGAACTCACTATGTAGCCCAGGCTGAGCTCAAATCACAGCAGTCATCCTGCCTCAGCCTCCAGACTGCTGGATTACAGGTGTATGCCACCATGCCCAGCTTGGAGACAAAATTAATTTAAACTAGAAACTCAACCTAAGAAAATCAAGTTACCGGGCCAGGGATTTAGCTCAGTGGTTCTGCCGCCTGCCTCACAAGCACAAGGGTTTGGTACCCGGGTTCAATCCCTGGTACCAAAAAAAAGAAAACCAAGTTACCATCTTCACACTTTAGCAAATCTCAGATTTTTAAATTCTCATTCATTCATTCAACATGTATTTGGAGTTCTTGGGCCCTTGGAATACAAAGATAAACAGAATACAGTGCTGGCCACTGAGAAAGAGGAATTCAGACAAATATTTCCTATAAAAAGTAATAAATGCATCAAGAAGTTTCTATAAAATGGTGTGGAAACAGAAACCCTTCCTCCAAACTCTTGCAGAAAAATTAAAATAATTGACCAATTCTCCTGGGCTAATAATTGGGTCCACCACCTGGAAACAGGAAACAGTCCATCTTCTCAGGGCTCTCGAAGCTATTCATTATTAAGCCATCAACAAGCCCTTTATTGCACTGCACCTCCTTTATAAAGCTCTTAAATGTCCTGTGAGTGGTAATAAGGAATTGTTTCAGAGGAATTTTATTAGCAACAAAATTTAATAAGGTGGCTTCTTATTCACCACATTCTAAGTTAAACAGCTTATTTTAAAAAGTAAATACAGTTAATTGGTATTTACCAAATACAAATGTATCCCTCACTTAAAACTGAATCACCTGTGGGGTGAACCAGCTGGTGTGGGTACTCTATGCCAGTGCAGGGGGACTAATGACTGCAAGTGCAGAGGAGCCCAGCAGTGAGTGGCTCTCCTGGGCAACTCTCCTGAAGAGAAAGGTAAAAATTTTCACACTGGTCATTCGAGAGATCCAGATGAAAACAATGCTGATGGCCGGGGATTTAGCTCAGTGGTTCCAGCACCTGCCTTGCAAGTGCAAGGTCCTGAGTTTGATCCCCGGTACCAAAAAAAAAAAAAAAAAAATTAAAAGAAGACATCTGTTGGACCAAGGATTTAGCTCAGTGGTTCCACTGCCTGCCTCACAAGCTAAGGACCCGAGTTCGATCCCCAGTACCAAAAAAAACCCAAAAAACAGAAAACAATGCTGAGATTCCACCTCACTCCAGAAAGAATGGCTGCTATCAAGAAATCAACCAATAACAAATGCTGGCAGGGGTGTGGGGAGAAAGGAACCCTTCTCCATTATTGGTGGGAGTGCAGACTGGGGCAACCACTGTGGAAGTCAGTATGGAGATACCTCAAAGAGCTAGGACTAGAGGTCCCATTTGACCCAGCTATTCCCCTGCTGGGTATCTTCCCCAAAGAATTAAAAGAATCATACCATAGTGATATATGTGCACCCGTGTTTATAGCAGCACAATTTGTAATAGCTAAAGCTTGGAAGCAGCCCAAATGCCCATCAACTGGAGACTGGATAAAGAAGATGTAGTTTTTTTTCTAAAATGGAGTACTACTCAGCCATAAAGAATGAGAAACTAGAGACAATTATAGCCAAATGAATGCACATTAAGGCCATACTCTTAATTGAAATAAATAGGTCACTCACGTGTAAATACCAAATAGTTTCTCTGGTGTGAGAAATTGAAAATGTAAGTAAGGATCAAAATGTGTAACAGATAATGTGAAATTGGAAGAAAAGCTCCAAAGGGGAGGGGGAAGTGGAAGGTATAGGGGAAAGGAAAGAAGGGAAAGGAATAAATATGAGAAAAGGAAAAACTGGAAACACTCTTTGTAAGTAGGGAGGAGCGGAGGGTTGAAGGGAGAGGAGAATGGGGAAAAAATAAGAACCAAGATATATTATGCAAAGGGTACAAATTCTCAATAATGGATGTCATCATACCTAAAATGTACCAATAAACTTAATGAATAAAAAAAAAAAATCTTCACTCCCAGGTTCGCAGACACTGCTCCTAAGCCTACTTCCTGTTCTCATACTTTACAGTTTTGTCCTCCCCTTCAGGGCATAATGTAGTAAGTAGGTTCAAAACCTTCAGGGAGCGGGAACATAGCCCACTGGCACTGCTCCTACCAGGCAAGCACAAGGTCCTGAGTTCAATCCCCAGTACCAAAACAAAACAAAATAATATTTAATGAGTTCCTTCTGCCGAGTGCTGGAGGGACAACAATGAATGAGGTAAAAGTCTCCCAGCTTTCATGGGGCTCAAATTCTGAAATGGACAACTGCAAGTAAATAAACACAAAGGTAATTGCCAATGGCCAAGAATGCTGTAGAAAAAAACAAAACAAAACAAAACAAAACAAAAACAAGGCTAAGTTGATGCTGCTGTGAAGAGTCTTTGGTTGGAGTGGCCAAGGAGGTGACATCTGAGCCATGATTGGATGACTAGCAGGCACCAGGAAAGACCTGAAAGAATATTCCAGACAGGAGAAACAATAATCCCGACATGGTATTGCATGCTTGTAATCCCAGAGCTCTGGGACGCTGAGGCAAGAAGATCCCAAGTTCCAGCCCAGCCTGGGCAACTTAGCAAGACCCTGTCTCAAAAAAGAAAAAGAAGACAATCCCCAGTACCAAAAAAGGAAAAGAAAAAGAAAAAGAAAGAGAGAAACTGCAAAGACACCAGCGCAGCTGAAGCAGGATGAGAAAGTTGGGCAGGAAAAGGAAACCTGGGCAGGGTCTGATCACATGGGGTCCTATAGGTCCTACGAAGAAATTTAGAGTTTATTACAACTCAGTGGGACACCTCATTCGATAACACTGTGTTGGTTTTGGTCACTGCCAAATCTACAACACCTAGAACAATGCCTGGCACATCCTAGACATCCAATATGTTTACTGAATGAAAATACAGCTGCAATGAAATACAGCTGCCATCTTGGTCACATTTTCTCTAGGCTAACTAAACAATCCCAGTTATTTTAACCATTCCCTTTTGATATCATTTTGTGTCTCCCAATTTATAACACGTGATATTAAGTAAACAGCCTTTAAAAATGAATATGTTAAGGCCGAGGATTTAGCTTAGTGGTTCCAGCGCCTCCCTCAAAAGCACAAGGTCCCTAGTTCGATCCCCGGTACCAAAAAACAAATTAAAAATAAAAAAATTTTTAAAATAAAAAATAAAAATGAGTATGTTGGGGCTGGGGATTTAGCTCAGTGGTTCCACTGCCTGCCTTGAAAGCACAAGGACCTGAGTTCGATCCCCAGTACCAAAAAAATAATAATAATAAAAAAAACCAAAAATGAGTATGTTGTCTGAGCATGGTGACGCACACCTATAATCCCAGCTCTCAGGAGGCTGAGGGAGGAGGACTGCGGTGAGTTCAAGGCCAGCCTGAACTTCATAGTAAGACCTTGTCTCAAAAAAATGAAATACATAAGTAAATAAATATTAATACCATATGTCAAAAGCAGGTGAGATATATATATATATAGATAGATAGATAGATAGATATTCTCTTATAACTCTAACTCTCCCTAAAACAAAGTAAACACTAGCTGCCATAATTATGCATAAACACTTTGGCAAAAAGATGAGAAAGTTACACTTGATTTGCACTTTATTTCTTGCAACTATTTCATCTTCCACCTGAAAAGCCTTCTGGGGGGTCCAGGACCCCCAGAATACCAACAAACAGAAGTGGGAGGCAGTTAATCAGGTTATCTCAAAGAGTGGGCAAAGAACTGCTGATTTAATGTACATGCATAAGCACCCAAAACCTCAATTTAAACTATAAGCTTGAATTCCTCTAACAAAAATTTAAAAGCAACAGGACTGGAATGAGGAAGACAGAGTGACATCAAAGGCATGGGATTCGATGGGCAGATGATTTAGCCTCAAAAAAAACCCCTGAGAAAAGCACACACATTACTCTGCCCTACAACGAGCAGGGGACAAGTATGGGCATCAGCTGTGACCCACTGAGATCTAACCCAAAGGAAGATGACGAAGCTGTAAAATACAGCTTCTCATCAGCAAGTGGGGTTCTCTCTAGTCCCCTACTAGACAACCCCACAAGGCTATGCCCAGTAAAATTTAGAACTTCTAGAAACAGAAAATGAAAAAAAATCAGAACTAAAATCAGAAAAAAAAAAATCTTTAGCAATCCTTATTACAGAAGAATGAAGCTAATGTCTATGGCGCTAGAAAATAGCTCAACATTAGCCAGCAGGGGTTTTTAACATAACATGAAGTCTTCTCAAATTCGAGCCACACAAAATCACAGAGTCTTTTACTAACAGCAATTGGGAAACAGGAGTTAGCATAAAGAACAACTTCCCCAAGCACAAACACCACCCACAGGGAGCACAAGTACCATCCAGGTAGAGGCTGAACAAACATGACGACCAAGCCACTAGTGAAAGAAATGCAAAAAACAGAAGAGATCTAAGTACTACAAAAGGTGTACTTGTACATTGCTTTTTGTTTTGTTTGCCATAATAGAAATTAAACCTAGGGTCTCAAAATAGCTAGGCAAGCACACAACCTCTGAGCTACATCCCTGGCCCACCTTTTTTGGTTTTTTGAGACAGGGTCTTGCTATATAGTTCAAGCTGGTCTTGAACTCAATATGTAGCCAAGGCTGGCCTCGAACTTATGGTGATCCCCCTGCCTGAGCCTCCCAACTCCTGGGATTACAGGTGTGTGCCACCATGCCCAGCTAAAAAAAAAATGTTTTTATTTTGAAACAGGATCTCAGGCTGGCCTCAAACTTGCAATCCACCTACCTCAACCTCCTGACTAACTGGGATTAGAGGCTTGTACCACCACCCCTGGATTGTACATTGTTTGTGAGAACATAAATGGTAAAAGCTTTTGGGCTGCAATTTGGTAATGCCTATTACCTTTAAATATTTATGCTCTCTGGCTCAAATTTCATTTCCAGGGGAGAAAACAGGAGCACTCTAACTGTCTATAATTAAATTAAGCTTAGTATAAACAGTGTAATATCAAATAGCTGCTTATTTTCTTAAGTAAAAGATCTGCATTTCCTCACATAAAAACATTCAAAAATCAACCAGGCATGGGTCCACAAACCTGTAATCCCAGCCCTGTGAGAAGCTAAAGCAGGATGATCACAAGTATAAGCCCTGCTTGGGCAAATTAACAAAATCTTGTCTCAAAACGAAAAACAAAAAAAGGCTGGGGGGGGGGGGTGCTCACTAAAAACAATCCCCAGTACCGGGGGAAAAAGAGAGAAAGAAATGCCCAAAATCTGTAAGTTTATTGTAGATATATATGTATGTGTGTGTGCCAATATAGTATGAACCTACTTTGTTTTAAATTTACATGTTACAGACAAATCTCACAATGTGGAACAAATGAAGAAAGACACCCAAACCACACATGCTGGATGACCTATAGGTATTTAAGGTTCAATCATAAGCAAAATAATTTTTTTTTGAGACAGGGTCTCACTATGTAGTTTAGAGTTTAGGCTGCTCTTGAACTCACTAAGTAGCCCAGGGTGGCCTTGTACTCGTGGCAATTCTCTGACCTCAGCCTCCCAAGTGTTAGGATTATAGGCATGTACCACCAAGTCTGGCACAAAATAAATCTTGTGAAGATTTTCCCCCCTTTGATAGTATCAAACAGAGCTACATAAGAAGTCTTGAAGCCAGATATGGCAGTGCAGGCCTATAATCCCAGCACTCCAGAAGCTGAGGCATGAGGATCGCAAATTTGAGGCCAGCCTGGGCCCAGGCCAGTCTGGGCTACAAGTTCAAGGCTACCCTATATGATAACAAGACCCTGTCTCAAAAAACCAATAAACAAATAATATGTGTTAAGAACAAGCAAAACCTGCTATTCTTGGTGGAAGAGCCCTGGAAGCAGCTCATAGAGAAAGCAAGCCTGTCACTTCAAAAATAAAAGATATGGGGCGGAGGATTTAGCTCAGTGGTTTCACCGCCTGCCTCGCAAGTGCAGGGACCCGAGTTCAATCCCCAGTACCAAATAAATAAATAAATAAATAAATAAATAAATAAATAAAAGATATGGCCATCTGCTCAGAGTTCAGCGAGGAACACAGTCCTAGCCACGCAGACAGCCATGCTGAAGCAACAGCTGGAAGTCAGTCACGTTATTCCAGAACCCAACATCACATCCTTGAAATACTAAATATACCTGAAAATGCAGCAAGACCCCCCCCAAAACATTCAGAGGGACGAGTTACCTGGGGCTCCCCAGATTGTAGAGATCTCTCTCTCTCTGAGAGTTAAATAAACAGCCTCACGCCCAAAAAGCTCTTTACCTAGGACAACAGTTACTAAAGAGAACCTCAACTGCCAAGACCCATGGAACATTCACACTGACAAATGGAAAAACAGAGGCAAGGAACACATTCGACAGGTTGGTCGCTGAGTCTCCAGACACTGCCAAAATCAGCACAACTCACTTTACAGCCAGCTCTTTACACCAATCCATTACATTTTTCTAGAAAAACACACTTCCATCATTCCTGTCATTCACATTTCCCACTTGTGCCTATAAGCACAGTGAGGAGAGGACAAGGAGACGACACCAAGTTTCCCAAGATTTGAGCAACTGGCACAGATCACAGGATCTCTATCTGGATGGTGGAGGTCACTGGCTAAACAGCTACTGTAGCCCAGGACTCACCTCTCCTCCTTGTGCTGCAGTGAAAAGAGGACCAGGGTCACACAGGCCACTGGGTATGGAGAAGAAAGAAGGCTCAATTGCTGCCCTGAGTTCAGTACGGCCCTGAGGAAATTCTGAACTAATGCTGGCATGACAGTGGTCTAATGACTTTAGTTTTTTTACAATCTTGGTGATCAATAATTTGCCCCTCCTGGGGACTGAACCCACAGCCTTTCTCATGCTAAGCACATGCTCTGCCACTGAGCTACACCGCCACTCAAATAATTTATTTTTAATTATAAAAATTCCAGTGTGTCTCAGTGGTTGGGTGCTTGCCTAGCATGTGCAAGGCCCAGTTCAATTCCCACCACTGAAAAAAAGAAAAGAAAATTCTAAATTAAACATTCCAGATGTCTAATTCCTTTCATTAACTTTGAAGCCAAAATGTTTTCTATTTCTAAATCAAAGAGTCCTATTTAAAAGAGCTGCATGTTAAAAGTTAAGGCACAGCTAGGAAGGCAGTGAGATATGCACATGGATGACTCACCAATACTCTGTCTCCGATTTTGAGCTCACGCTCTCCTTTCTTGATGGAGCCAGCCTCCGAAAGGTTGGAAATTGACTCACTGGTGGTTTTTGTAAGGTTGCTGACCTGAGGCATGGCTCCAGGTTCCTTGGCTGTCAGCTGGGAGGACTTATGGGGGATATGTGAAGGGGTGGCCAGGGAGGAGCCCGTCACGCTGGCTGTAGAAGTGGACAGAGGTGAAGCAGCTCTGGACGCGTGAGCCGTCTGGAGGCCATTGGCTTCATCTTCTGCTTGTACCTTCCGTGATAACTTCGAGGGGCGGGTAAATATGCCCTTTAGAGGTTCACACTGGAAATATCGAACTCCTGCCACTGAACCGTCGTTCTTGCCTATAGGTTCATCTAAAACAATCCCAGCCCACTGGCCTGGTGCAAACTGGGTTTCCCCAAGGAACTGGATATATCCAGGCTTGTTTCCATTCACCCACACACGCTCCCCCACTCTAAAGTCATCAACAAATTCCTCTTGAGTCTCAGAGGATGGAGTGCTTGAGGCTTTTTCACTGGATATTGTTTTTTCTACTGGAGATGCAACTGAAAACAAGGTCAAAAAGGTTAATTTCATATTCAAGAAGCCAATCTCTAACTTAATGTAAAAAAAAAAACTAGAAAAAGCAACAGCAAGACTAGCCCATACATAACTTACAGAGGAGTTCTAATTTTTTTTTTTAAGCAAAGAGGAAGAGTACTTGATCCATCACTAGCATTTTCAAAGCTGCCAAAACTCAATGAGCTGGAGGTGAGGTTTATCCTATTTTTAGTTAAAACTAGAAGTAGTTGGGTATGGTGGCTCACAACTGCAATCCCAGCACCAGAAGGCTGAAGCAAGAGGATCATCTCAAACTCCAGGCCAGCTTGGGCTACATAGTGACTTCAAGGCCAACCTGAACTACATAGGAAGACCCTGTCTCAAAAAAAAAAAGACTAGAAGTAGCCAGGATGGCAGAACACACCTATAATCCCAGCACTCAGGAGACCGAGACAGGAGGATCAGCCTGGACTACACAGATACTCATTTAACTTGTTCCGACTTCTGATGAGGTGTGCTTTTCACACTTATGACCCACCACTTGCATTTACAACCCATCTTTTTTTTGTACAGGTCTGTACATCTTAGAGCCTTAATGTCTTTCTTTTATACAGTACACTTTGTTTGTACATTACTGTAATTTTTGCTCATTGTACTATACAATATAGCAGTCTCACATTCTGTTATACATTACAGTACTGCTTGTAAGAGTTATGCAAATAAAAGCAAAGTCATCACGTTGGAGCTTCCCTTGACCATTTCTTTGTTTGTTTTTTTATTTTTTTAGTACTGGGGATCGAACTCGGGTCCTTGCACTTGTGCAGCAGGCGGCGAAACCACTGAGCTAAATCCCCAGCCCAACCATTTCTTTGTTCTGAATATTGTACTGTACATACTATATACAATTCCTCATTTAGTGACCAATCCATTTAATGACCTAGCCACAGGAACAGAATTTGGTCCTTGGCTGGGGATTTAGCTCAGTGGTTCCAACGCCTGTCTCATAAGCACAAGGTCCCGAGTTCAATTCCCCGGTGCCCCCCCCCCAGAAAAAGAATTCAGTCCTTAAACAAGGAATGTTTACCACCACCCCCCAAAAAAAGTATGTATAGTGAGTTCAAGGGTAGCTTGGACCACATAACAAGACCCTATCTCAAAAAAACCAAGACAACTAAGTCAAGAAAAGCTTACTCCTTTACCTAGATGTATATTTACAGGCCTGATATTCTTACTCCACCCTCTACCCTGCATATCATGAGCAAATACCCACAGATCCACTGAGATGAGCTCTATTCTTATATTGGAATAGTTAATTAAAGCAGACAAAATGGACACCATTTAACCACAGAGATTTTGCAATTAAGCTTGATGACGTAGAGGATGTAGTACTGTGGCCCCAGCCAACGTTACTGCAAGACTACATGAACTCTATTCCTTTGATAGAAGAAGTAGAAATCATAGCAAAGAAAAAAAAAGACAGCACCTGGCCAAACACTCTGTTAAGGCAATATAACTTCATGCAGTCACTATCCTATGGTAAAGACAGCAACTACAGTTTCCCAGAAATGGGATATTTACACTGGAAACTATCTATGCAGGCATCCAATGGCAATGTGTACATTCCTACTCTATCATTCACTAACCATAACCTGGTCCCAGGATGTGACATGACCTCTCTGCTTAATTTCCACATCCATAAAGGGACAGTAATATCTTCTGGAGGGCTTTTTTTTTTGGTACCGGAGACTGAACTCCGTACCTTGCACTTGCAAGGCAGGTGCTGGAACCACTGAGCTAAATCCCCGGCCCTCCTTTCCCTTCCCCTCCCACCACCCCTACCCTTTTGGACCCTTCCTTTCTATTTCAAATTATCAATTATTTGTTTTAATCATTTTAATCCTTATTTACACTTTCAGTTTCTCACACCAGAGAAACTATTCAGTATTTACACGTGTGTCCTATTTATTTCACTTAAGAGTATGGCCTCAATATGCATCCATTTAGCTATAAATGTCTCTAGTTTCTCATTCTTTATGGCTCAGTAATACTCCATTTTATAAAAAAAACCCTCATCTTCTTTATCCAGTTTCCAGTTGATGGGCACTTGGGCTGTTTCCAAGCTTTAGCTATAACAAACTGTGCTGCTATAAACATGGGTCCACATATATCGCTGTGGTATGATTCTTTTAATTCTTTTAGGAAGATACCCAGCAGGGGAATACCTGGATCAAATGGGACCTCTATAAAACAAGGTTGTTTTTTGGTTTTTGTTTTTGGAGCCAGGTACTCACCAAGTAGCCCAGCTGGCTTTGAACTTGTGAGCTTGTGATCCTCCCATCTCAGCCTCCTGAGTGCTGGGATTACAAGTGTGCAACACCATACCTAGCTAATTTTGGTCTTCTTTTAAAAAACAGGGCCTTACTTTGTAGTGCAGACTGACCCTAGGCTGGCCTCATACTCCCAGCCATCCTGCCTCAGCCTCCTGAGTGCTAGGATTACAGGCGTGTGCCACCAGGCCCAGCTCTTTTAATTTCTGCCTTTTAATCCAAACTTTTTTCAAATGTTTTCAAGAATACGAGCGATTAAAAGGTTTTCTTTCTTAAAGATTTCAAATTGAAGGCTTCATACCAGATAATTATCTGCTATTAAAGAAAAATATGGGTGTAAAAAAAAGAGAAAGAAGGGCTGGGGATTTAGCTCAGCAGTGCCTGCACCTGCCTTGCAAGTGCAAGGTCCTGAGTTTGATTCCCAGTACCCACCCCCCCAAAAAAAATAGAAAAAGAAAAAACATAAAGCATTACCAATAGCCGGTGTCTTCAAGGCTGTGCTTCCAGGCTTAAGGATCTTGGTGGGGGCCTTAAGCCCACTTGGTTTTAGCATGCTCATTTTTTTGTATTTCAAAGCTGTTTCTCCTGTGCCTGTCACCACTATCTTTCCCCAACCATTGATACAACTGTGTTTCTATAGTGAAGTCAGTCTCGGGGTTAAATCTGCAAAGGGAAACATTAAAAAACCTTTTAGACCTATATACAAAAGAACATAAGAACAACAGGTATTATTAAAGCACATTTCACAGTATAAACTTTTCCTTACCATAAGCATCTCCACATTGAACACAGGACTTTGTCTACTAAAAATGTTAAGATCCCGCTGAAATGGATTTAAAGGTGATTTACTATTCTAAAGACAAGCACTGAAGGATAGCAATATATTCACTTTGGTAAACATTAGCTGGTGTCACCAGCTCAGTATGGTGCCTACAAACCACATCAAAGAGAGTTCAGGAAAATTTACACCAATCTTACGGGGGGAGGGCAAGGGAGCTTTCAGTTTTTAATTTATTCACTTGTATATTCTTTAAATTGTATTACCACAAGTTGGTATTAACGGTGTATTTTTTAGATCTGCAGAAACTGTGCAATTTGTTGTATAAAATTATGTGTATGTTGAACTAGAGAAGGGTTCAGACTCTGGAAGATAAACCATCTAGGAAGAGAAGTAAAACTATCTTTGTTCTGCTTAGAGAAACAATATATTCTGATTTCATCAAGATCGAGTTTAAATGTTCAACTTTTGGGCTCAGGCAAAATAATATTTTGCCATAGCCTCTTCACCTCCACAGAGTGCACAGGAAACATTTCCAGGCATACCTAAAGACAAAACAATCCAATCAAAGAGAACTGCTCCCAACTGTCCAATGCTTGGTTTGCACATCTCTCTGCTAGTCTTGGGCAGTGAAGCACAGTCCTCACTCTCCGACAAGAATGCCAAGCATTTACAAGGACTCTGGCCAGAATGGCAGAAGAGCCTGCGTGGCCACTGCAGTGCGCTGAATGGTGTGCACCCAGCTCAAAAAATGTGACTGTGACCTTATGTAGAAAAAGCATCTCTGCAGATGTAATTAAACTAAAGATCTCAAGGTGAGATCAACCTGGGTTATCTGGGTGGGCCCTACACGTTTCCATAAAAAGAGAACACACAGGGCTGGGGATTTAGCTCAGTGGTTCCGCTGCCTGCCTCGAAAGCACAGGGTCCCGAGTTCGATCCCCGGTACCAAAAAAAAAAAGAGAATGCACAGAGAAGAGGTCAGCGAAAGTGGAGGGAGAGATGGTCTGCTATGTCTAAAAACTAAGAACTGCTGGTGTCCCCAAAAGCTAGGAGAGAGGCACGAGATGGATTCTCCACAGAGTCTACAGGAGGAACCAACCCTAGCAACACTTGATTGTGGATTTTTGGCCTCCAGAAGTTTAAGAGAACAAATTTCTGTTTTCTTAAGTCAACCAGTCTGCAATTTTTTTTTTTTTTACAGAGCTAGGAGAGAAATACAGCCATGTAAGTTTTTCTACTCATAGATAATCAGAATGATGTAGGCATGGTGGTAACGCCTGTACTCTGGGAGGCTGAGGCAGGAGGATCACAAGTTTGAGCCCAGCTTTGGCAAAATCATCTCAAAATGCAAAATGGGGCTGGGGGATGTAGCTCAGTGCTAAGGCCCTAGGTTCAATTCCCAGCAAAGGGGGAAAAAAAGAGAAGAGAAGAGATAATACAGAACAAATAGAAATCAAACCAAGACAGCTGCTTACATAAGCCTCACTCAGTAGTCTCTATGATTGTTGAGAGGTCCCAAAATGGTAAAAAGTATTTTTGGTTTGGTTTGTTTGTTTCTTTTTGGTACCAGGGATCGAACTCAGGATCTTGTGCTTGTGAGGCAGGTGCCGGAACCACTGAGCTAAATCCCCAGCCCATGTTTTCTTTTGTTTTGAGACAGGGTCTCACTGTGCAGTTCAGGCTGGCCTTGAACTCACTATGTAGTCCAGGCTGCCTTGAACTTATGGTGATCCTCCTGCCTCAGTGCTAGGATGTCAGGAGTGAGCTACCAAGCCTGGTTCAAGGTGTTTTTTAAAATATCAGAGATAATGCCAAGCATGGGGGTATATGTCAATAATCCCAGCACTTGGGAGGCTGAGGCAGGAAGATTGTGAGTTTAAAGCCAATCTAGGCTACATTCAGAGACCCTGTCGCAAAAAATACAAGAAAATGGGCCGGGGATTTTAGCTCAGCGGTTTCACCACCTGCTGCACAAGTGCAAGGACCCGAGTTCGATCCCCGGTACCAAAAAAAAAAATACAAGAAAGTAAATAAAACTGTAAAAGATCAGTTGTGCAGTTTGAGAGAAGATTCTGATTAAAAGAGAAAGAACTAACTTGAAGACAGAGGTGGCCAATCCTGATTATAAGCACAAAATTCCCCGCTCCTCATTACCCGCATCACAACCACAACCACTGAGAAAAAGTGGGGTTCAGGTGGTAGTCTGTGCCCCCTCAGAGGGTTTCAAAGCACTTGCTTTATTTACTGTCTCCATACTGGCTTGGACGCTATGACTCCCTTAGGATAGCCACGTCTCCTCTAGTCTCAGATGAGAAGGCTATCTATGTATCAAAGAAGCTGAGGAGGCTGGGAATGAGCCAAGGGCAGAAATTCCCTAGGCAGTCCTGCCCCTGCACCCTGCCCAACACCGTGGAGTAACAGGGTCAGGTAGGAAGAACAGAACAGACATGGGAGACACAGTTCTCCTAGAAATAAGTATGCTGACAAGAGGAAAGGACAAAGTGTTCCTTAAAATGTTATACTCAGGCAAAACAGCAAATTCTTGGGCTCAGGTTAAGTACTCATGAGAGAGAAATTTTGAAATTCACAATTAGTAACCAGAATAACTAGGTGAGCCTTGGCCAGGCTCAAATCCTGTACCCAACACCATGAACTCACAAATCTACAATCTACAAAACTCTGCCCAAGATACAGAACTGTGTGGGTATTATGCACAAAAGAATGCTCCTAAATTCAGCCTATGTCTTCCCTGACTAATTCTCATGCCACGGCTCTCGGTCCACCTGAGTTACTTGAATTCCAAAGCATGGAACTTCAACCAAGACCTAACAAAAGAGAAAATCAAGGCTGTTTCCATGAAAGAATTAGAACACCACCAATGTGAATTTTAAAACCTTCCATTTAAGTTTCTTCTTCGTACATTATTAATGAATGGGATGCCAGGCTTGCTTTAAAAGAGCAATTCATGGGCTGGGGATTTAGCTCAGGGGTTCCGCCACCTGCCTCGAAAGCGCAAAGTCCTGAGTTCAATCCCCAGTACCAAAAAAAAATAAATAAAAGAGCTGTTGGGGATTTAGCTCAGTGGTTTCGCCGCCTGCTGCGCAAGCGCAAGGACCAGAGTTCAATCCCTAGTACCAAAAACTAAATAAAAAATAAAAATAAAAACAAGGTCTCGGGCCAGGGATTTAGCTCAGTGGTTCTGGCACCTGCCTCACAAGCACAAGGTCCCAAGTTCGATACCTGGTACCAAAAAAAACAAAAACAAAAAACAAGGTCTCAACAAATTGCCCAGGCAGGCCTTGAACTTGGGTTCCTCTGCCTCAGCCTCCCAGAGTTCTGGAATTATAGATATGTACTACCACTCCAGGCTTGAAAATGCTCTTAAGATATGCTTTTCCTTTCCTACACATCTGTGTGAGGCCAATTATCTTTATATACTTTAACCAAAACAACTTCTTACTACAGATTAAATGCAAAAGTAGATAGAAGAGGGCCGGGGATTTAGCTCAGTGGTTCCACCACTTGCCTCAAAAGCTCAAGGACCTGAGTGCGATCCCCAATACCAAAAAAAAAAAAAAAAAGCAGATAGAAGAATCAAATTGCCTCCTCTTAAGCCAACTATTAAACAAATTTATAAAAAACAATGCCATCTTCTCACTGGTTTTGATTTAGAGAAGTTATTCTCCATTAAAAATTTATATAAAATAAAAATTTATATAAGATGGGTTAAGTATTTCTAATGAGTTAATATTTTTAAATATTATCAGTTTTACTTCCTAATATGGTAAATATCAATAGGTATAAACTACGTAAATAAAAGTTCTTTGGAGACTTCATTAATTTTTTTTAATTTATTTATTTTTGGTACCAGGGATCAAACTCAGGACTTTGCACTTTCGAGGCAGGCAGGGGAACCACTGAGCTAAATCTTGGGCCCTGAGTCATTAATTTTTAAGAATGTAAAAGTGTCATAAAAAATGTTTCCAAACTACACTATATTCATTTTTTCTTTATTTATGAGTCACAGTTGTCTAAAACCCTCATTTTTTAAAGGCTTCCAGAAGCATGTTCCTTCCAGTTTGATTTTTTCTGGGCCGTGGCATAGCGGGGATTGAACCCATAGCCTTCCCATTGAGCTACCTCAAAAGCCCTTTTTTTAATATATATTGAAACTAAATTGCCCAGGAAGGGCTCAAATTTGTAGTCTTCATGCTTCAGCCTCTGTCAGTGCTGGAATTATGGGCACACACCATTAGCTCCAGCTTCTAGTTGAGCTATTTTAAGAGTTGGGTGCCAAGTGAGCAAGTTCAGTATTTACTGCTTTCATTACCCATTGTCTGAGGATTTCCAGTGTCCTTTCCCCATCCAGTCTGCTTCCCCTGCAGAAGCCTTACCCAAGGGCACATGCAGGCATTCACCTCTTCAACAAAAACTTTTCCCACCCATTTCCCACAATATTGAGTCTGTATGTTTTTCACAGTGCCTGGCACTCAGCCTTATGTGTGTGGACTATAGATTCCACCAAAGTATAAATCCCTTGAAAGAATCTATTTTAGCCACCTTTATATTTCCCACATTGCTTTATAAACAATGCTCAATAAATAAAATTGAATGGTCTCAACCAAGCCAGCTGGGGTGCATTCAGTATTTTAAAATATATATAAACTTGTTGCCCACTACAGATAACAGAAAAATATGATAATAGATCTAAGCACAAGGAATTTACAAAGTAGTTGGAGAGACAAGACCCACATCTAAGAAAAATGCCTAAGAATACAATGCAATTTGTGAAAAATATTGAACCGCATGAGGGTCCTATAGTGTCCTGGGAGAAGGAAGGATAGAGTGGACTGGGGTAGAGAAAAGGCTCCTGAGCAAGGCAGACCTTGAGTAAGGGCTGAAAAGGAAGTAGACCCATTGGATAGAAGCTGACAGTCAGGCTTCTTAAAAAAGACAAGCTGGGTATGGGTGCATGCCCATAATCCCAGCACTGGGGAGGGTAAGGCAGGAGGATTGCCAGGAGTTCTAAGCCAGCCTGGGCTACATAGGAAGACTGTCTTAAAAAACCAGAAGTGGGGTGGGAGGTGAGTACTGCAAACCAGCCTGGAACCTCAGCGATCTCAGTCAAACCACTTGTCCTCTCCACATCAGTGTCCTCCCTAGCGGAGGCATCACCTCGAAAGACACATACTTAGTTTATAAACAGGACCAGGAAACAGTCTTGGGTGCTCTCCACTCACAGGCCCAATCCAGGGACATGGGGTGAAAACAGACCCAGCACTGTCTAGGAAGTGGCTCCACCCTCCCCCCAACTCTGGAGTGGGGAGTCCTGGACTGACAACCCACCAGGGACCGGCCCTGTCTGACTATCCTTTGAGATAGGGTCTTGCCACGCTGCCCAGGTAGGACATGAACTTGTGACCCTCTTGCCTCAGCCTCCCAAGTCCTAGGATTACAGGCATGAGCTACCAAACTTGGCTGGCCAAAATGTTTAATTCCTCTTTTAGAAGTAATTTCAGTTTTTGTTTTTTTGGTTTTATTTGTACTGGGGTTTGACCTTGCACTTGCAAGGCAGGTGCAGTGCCACTGAGCTAAATCCCCGACCCCAGAGATGGTTTTAAAATGGTACTTTAGCCAGGAATGGTGGTGCACACCTGTAATTTTAGCACTTGGGAGGCTGAGGCAGGAGGATCGCTGCAAGTTCGAGGCCAACCTGTGTTACATAGTGAGTTCAAGACTGGCCTGAACTACATAGTAAGGCCTTGTCTCCAAAAAAACCAATAAATGGGCTGGTGATGTAGCTCAGTGGTCCTGCACCTGGCAAGCACAAGGTCCTGAGTTCGATCCCCGGTACCCGGGGCAGGGGGGGATAAATAAATAAATGAATTTAAAACATTTGTCTTTTTTTTAAAAAAAGGGTGACTTTAGGGCCAGGGATTTAGCTCAGTGGTTCTGGCGCCTGCCTCACAAGCGCAAGGTCCTGAATTCGATCCCTGGTACCAAAAAGGGGGGGGGGGCTTTATAATATTGGTGACCCAAGATGGGAGTGACCAGCTCAATCTCTCAATGTTCTTCACTGGATGCGGCTCTAAAACACCACTGTTTCTAAAATCTGAGCAAAACACCAGTACCTCAAAAATATGAGGATAATGCTCACAGGGCAATTCCAACTGTTCCAAAATTTTTCACTATAGTAAGTGAACATTTTGCAAAATGAAAAACTCATGAGAATGTGTAAGAATTTTAAGTTTTTTGTTGTTGTTGAGACAATCTCACTATGTAGTCCACGCTGGCCTGGGCTTGAATTCACTACACAGCCCAGGCTGGTGTCAAACACAAAATCCTTCTACCTCACCCTCTTGAGTGCTGGGATAACAGGCATATGCCACCATTAAATTTATTTATTTTTTGGTTTTTTGTTTTGTTTTTGGTACCAGGGATCGAACTCAGGACCTTGGGCTTGTAAGGCAGGCGGCAGAACCACTGAGCTAAATCCCCGGCCATTAAATTTATTTTTAAAAGGCACATTGCAGTGCTTGCTTCGGCAGCACATATACTAAAAAGGCACATTGCAGGGCCGGGGATTTGGCTCAGTGGTTTCACCCCCTGCTGCGCTAGCGCAAGGACCCGAGTTTGATCCCCAGTACCAAAAAAAAAAAAAAAAAGGCACATTGCAGCCGGCAATTCAGCTCAGTGGAACCGTGCCTGCCTCACAAGTGCAAGGTCCTGAGTTCAATTCCCAGTACCAACTCCCCCACAAAGAAAAACCAAAAAAGGCACACTGCTTTATAATCTCACTTTCCAAACAATAATACTGCAACACATGACTATACAATAACCCCAATCCTGTATTTACACCACTGATCGATGACATAGTTATCTTTTTAAGCCAATAACTAATTGTAAAATGTTTATCTTTAGGGCTTAGGGATATAGCTCTGCAATAGAGTGCTTGCCTAGCATGTGTGAGGCCCTGGATTCCATCCTAGCACTGGGAAAAAAATTATCTTAAAGTTACCTCTGAACAGTTAAAAACAGCTACAATTTGGTTGTACTGTCTCAAATGAAAGAAGTAGGGAGCAAGCACCAACTCATACCAGGGAACCCGGCTCCACAAGGGGTTGCTTATCTGTGCAATTCCTCTTCTTCTTTCTCATGAAAAGATTTATCCTTCCTCCCTAAACAGGAAGCTTAGCTGTTTAACAACACCAGAGGAACGGTTTGCTGGGTAGTGTTTTGGGTTTTTTCTGTGTGACCGGCAGTTTTATTTTATTAGGGAGAATTTTTTTTTTGGTACCAGGGATCAAACTCAGGACCTTTTGCTTTCAAGGCAGGCGACAGAACCACTGAGCTAAATCCCCGCCCCTAGGTTTATTTTATGAGACAAAACCAAGGCCAAAATTAGCAAAACTTTTCAACTGAATTAATATCACAAGTTTGTGATTTAACTCATAACTAATCTAAGTAACAAAGGAAAAGGGGCAAGATACTTATTTCAGAAAAGAAATAACCATAGAAGACCTAACCTCTTTGGAATTTTTTAAAAAGAAGTGTTTTATTTCTTTCTTTTTCTTTTCTTTCTTTTTTTTTTTGTTTGTTTTGTTATTGTTGTTGTTTTGAGACAGGATCTTGCTATGTAGTCCACGTTGGCCTCAAACTCCCAGCAATCCTCTGCTTCAGCCTCCTGAGTGCTGGGATTACAGGTGCACACCAACAAGCCTGGCTGAGTTTCTGCTTTTAAATGTCTTGCCTGAGGATATCCACAATGATTGTCTTTTCATTACATAATCCCTTTCAGTAAGACACAAGGGCTTGACCTCGAGGTCTTTACATTTTATTCTAAGAACCATGAATCTAGACGTAAGAGATGAACTGGTATCTCATGGTGTCTGTGGAATTGGGCCAGGGCTCAGCTCACATCCTGTGAGATACTGGGCAACACATTGAGCCGCCTGGCCGTGAGGTCACAGCATGCCGATGACCTCACAAACAAAAGGAGTTCTGACTGTGTTCTGCTTCCGTGCTGCAGTGTCACCTCTTTAAAGAGCAACCAGCAGGCTGGGGACACAGCTCAGTGTCAGAGTGTTCATCTGGCGTGCAAACCCTAGCACATGCAACCAATCAACAGAAATGAGAAGGTTCTGTATTCTTGCACCTGGAGCTCAGGAATACAGCTTCTCCCAAGGCAGCATCCTCCCACTGGAGGTCAGCAGCAGAAGCAACACAGGTGAGCAGAGAAAAGCACGCACACCTAAGAGTCAGCTCAACAGTCAGTGTGCACACGGAGACCTCAACTTTTCAAGCTGTTACTTTGGTTCAGCTTGACTTTTTTCCTCCTGGAAAATTAGACTGTATTGAAGAATTCTAAAAACTGAGTAGGAAGTAAACCATAAACATAAAATGTTTCCCTTGCCTTGCTATTCTAACATACTGCTAAGATCATCAGCCCCAACATTTATTTATGTACTAAGAGAAGTGAAGATTAAGATGTGTAAGTGAGAAATTCATATTGAAGCCAGGGCTGGTGGCAAATACCTGTAATCCCAGAACTCTGGGAGGCTGAAGCAGGAGGATAGCAAATTCAAGCCCAACCCAGGCAACTTAGTGACTTGCTGAGACTCCATCTCAAAGTTTAAAAAAAAATCTAAAGAGCTGTGGATACAGCTCAATGCAAAGGCCCTGGGTTCAATCCATGGTACAAAAAAAGAAAGGAAATATTCATATTGAAAATGCCAAAAGGACAAGGACTCTACATAGGTCTAGAACAGTGTTTCTTTGCTAAGAATCGGTAAGTGCCCAGCTGCTTGTTGTTCTGCCCTCATGAACACTGGAGTTCAGGCAGCACAGACTAAAGACTGGTGAAAGTAGTTAAGTAGTTAAAATTCTTAAGCAGGAAAGGACTAATGAATAATTATAACTGTCTCCAGGGGATGGGATTATTGGTGATTTTTTTATCTACTTCGTATTTTCTTGGGTCTTTTAATTTTTATTTAATAAGTAAAATTAAGAAATTAATGGGCCAGGGATTTAGCTCAGTGGTTCCGCTGCCTGCCTCACAAGCCCAAGGACCCAAATTTGATCCCTGGTACCAAAAAAAAAAAGAAATTAATAAGCAGGAGGGGAAAATCTACTGATTCCTGAGCTACAGTATAGTGGCTTCAACAGAGAGAGGCAGGAAAAAGACTGCTGCACTGCCTTCTCCCCAGGATGTGACCACCACATGACAAACCAGCAGCAGTGGGCACTAGGGAGAGACTGCTGTCACCAAGCCTCTTCCATTCCTTCCTGGGTTCACATCTTACTCCTGGCACACTTGGCAAAGCGTCCAACCACGCGACTTTGTTCACCAGCAACAGAAGAGAAGCCTATGAGCAGGACTACTGCTCAGATTCAGCCTTCTGCATCCCTCAGCTCTGTCCTCTCAGGGGCTCCCCCAAAAGTATATCCCCAAAAGCACGTACTGTGGACGGTACAATCACAGGACCCAACCCCGAGTCACCTCTCCTGCTCTCCTAGTCAGAAAATACCTACCCTGGACTTTTCCAGAACTGAAAATAAACTTGTATCAGTTTAAGCACCAAAATCAGTGGGGCTACTGGTTACAAGGATAGTTTATCTGATGCAGCTGCAAAGAGATAAGAACTTGGCTTAGAGCTTTGGAATCATCTTGACTAAGTAACTGCTGAAAGAAATTAATTTTAATGACACAGTTGCTGTGGAAAACAATACAGTGGTGCCTCAAAGATCAAAAATAGACGCTGAGTGTGGCGGTACATGCCTATAATCCCAGCACTTGGGAGGCTGAGGCAGGAGTATCACTGAGAGTTCAAGGCCAGCCTGAAATACAAAGGGAGTACCTATCTTAGAAAAAAAAATTTTTTAATAGAATTACTATAGGAAGCTGCACATGCGCCTGTCAGCCAGCACTCAGGAGGCTAAGGCAGGAGGATTGATTCGAGGTTAGCCTGGGCTAGTGAGACCCTGTCTCCAAAAAAAAAAAAAGAAAAAAAAAACAGAAAAAGAATTACTATATATCCTGCAATTCCATTTCTGAGCATGTATTCAAAAGAATTAAAGAACTGAAGGCAGGATCTCTATGTACATCCATGTTCATGGAAGTATTTTTCACAATAGACAATGGGTGGAAAAAATCTAAGTGTCCATCCATATATGAATGGATAAACACAATGTGATCCCTGACACAAAAAAATTTTTTTAAAGCTTAAATTTACAGAATCACTGGGCATGGTGGTGTATGCCTATAATTCCAGCACTCGGGAGGCTGAGGCAAGAGGATTGCCGTGAATTCAAGGGTAGCCTGGGCTA
Organism: Heterocephalus glaber; assembly: GCF_053883595.1. Taxonomy (NCBI): domain Eukaryota; kingdom Metazoa; phylum Chordata; class Mammalia; order Rodentia; family Bathyergidae; genus Heterocephalus; species Heterocephalus glaber. The sequence continues at coordinate 22,323,455 of NW_028258412.1, forward strand.
CATAGTGAGTTCAAGGACAGTCTGCACTACATAGCAAGACCCTGTCTCAAAAAAACAAAACAAAAGGGCTGGGGATTTAGCTCAGTTGCACTGTGCCTGCCTTGCAAGAGCAAGGTCCTGAGTTGGATTCCTGGTACCAAAAAAAACCCCAAAATTCACAGAACCAAGAATTTCCTTAAATCAAGCAGTTCCCCAAAACAAGCATGGTATAAATTATGGCCAAATAATAATTATCCAATTTTTTTCACTTTTTGAAGTTCGTTTCTTTTTCTTAATCTTATGCCTGGACCTTCTAGAAGGCCACAAATATAGACATGTACCACTCCACCCAGCTTATTTTTTACTTTTTTAGACAAGGTCTCCCTGTATCACTAAGTCACCAGGCTGAGCTCGAATCTTACTTGATTTGTTAAGGTTTTTGCCCCCTCTTATTTTTAAAATGTCATGGCTCAAAAATAAATAAATACATAGATGTAAGAAGTGAAAGCTAGACTGGAAAATTAGACACAGGGATTCTGTTCCAGCTTGATGATCTTGAACAACTGATTTAATCCCTTCCCAGATCTAGGGGTATGAATCAACTAAAATCAGTGTCCAACTCTATCCTTTTTTTTTTTCTGTTACCGGGGATTGAACTCAGGACCTTGCGCTTGCATGGCAGGCACCGGAACCACTGAGCTAAATACCTGGCCCTCTAACTCTATCCTTTGTTGTTCTAGTAAGTGTTCAGATTTCAAATCCAAACTCCATAAGTAAAAAGCAAAGGATTCAAAAGTGAAAGGAGGGCTGGGGATTTAGCTCAGTGGTTCTGCTGCCTGCCTCGCAAGTGCAAGGTCCTGAGTTCGATCCCCGGTACCAAAAAAAAAAAAGTGAAAGGAAAGCTACTGTGGCTAACCTTGCCACAGTAAAAGTACTCCACCATGGGCCGGGGATTTAGCTCAGTGGTGCTGCAGCTTGCCCCGAAAGAACAAGGACCCAAGTTTGATCCCCTTACCAAAAAAAAAAAAAAAGTACTCCACCACAAGAGGAAGGAACCTGTATCTGAAAGATCAGCTTCTGAGGACTCCTGGCACTGCACTGCCCCAAGCAAATCACACCCTACACCTTAGCCCAGACCCCCACCCCCACCCCGCCCCTCTGAGAGTCTCCTTACACGTGTAGCCCAGGCAGGCCTTAAACTCACTGTGATCCTCCTGCCTCAGTCTCCAGAGTGCTGGGATCATAGACACACAACACTGTGCCCAGCAAAGCCCAGGCCCTTTATAGTTCAGTTCTACTCGTCAGCAGAATGAAAACAATTCCTTATTTACTAAATCTGGAAATTCTGGTGGGAGGCAAAGCAGAGCTGAAGAATTTGCAATGAATTTAACCTGCCAGGAGAGGGAGTTTAACAGGGAGCTTCCAGAAATTGGCACAGGGAGCACAGACAGACTTACCTGGAAACAGCTGTCCCCTGAGACCTGGGAGTGCCCTTCTATTCTAAAACATGACCGTACCTGAACTTGATGAAAAGGAAAGAAGAAGTTCTGAGGACAAAAGAGTAGTTTGAGAGAAAGACGCTCCTGATTTTCAAGTCAAGCATGACAGAAAAATTAAATGGCTGTGTTCTAGTATCATCTTCCTGGGGCTGGGAGGTCCATTCAGTTTGATCCTGTCCCCTGAAGTCATGGTTATGAAAGTGTCAGTTGCATCCTATGTCACTCCACAGAGTCCCCCACCCCCAACAGAGCTCACACAGTGTAACCTGAGCTGTTTGGCCTCATCACCAGAACACTTGCCCAACACTGGGCAGCTTCCCACACTCACTGGTACTCCAACAAAACAGCAAGTTATTCATTCGCTTCCTTCTTTCAGTTTTATTCACATTTGTATTTCTATAAATTAAAAAAAGACTGGAAAAGACAAACCAGAGAAAGTCAAGTATTTCAACCTCGTAGCAGACCAGCAAAACCCCATCAAGCTTAGGCCTGCTTGGGTTAAGCACCTCATCTACATGAATGGAGCTCAGGCACTTGGATGGGAAAGACAGTCAGGCCTGTCTCCCACACAGGGTTGTGCACAGGCCTAGGTCCCATCCTCTGCTGCCGCTTGCAGCAGATCCTCACACAAAGACTTCCGGGGACACAAGAAATGACTCCAAGAGAACACAGACAGAGAAGCCCAGAGCTGCAGTCTTTTCTGACTACCCTTTCTACCCTATCTCATCTTTCTCCACACTCCTGGGGCTGCCGGCTGAATGCCAGATTTTAAGCTCTCCCGTCCGGTTTGGGAATCACACTATGACTAAGCTCCTCGTGGACAGGGGTGAAATCGGACTGGTCGTGGCATCCAAAAGACCTATGAGAGTATTTACTCCACAAGGGCTCAAAAAAGTTCTGACCTGGCTCAACTTTGAAGCAGAAACTCAATAAGTGATCCTGGATGCTGTGATTTTTCAAAAGAAGGATCAAGTAACTGTACTTTACCCCCAAGCACCTGATGGTGACGGCCACAGTGGAGGGCTTTGGAACCCTGGAGCCCCTTGTACAAAGTAGGCCAGTGAAGCTAAGAGCCAGCTGCTCAATTACTACCTCCACTGAGTGACATTTAAGAGCTGTAAAGAGTGAGACTCAAGTTAGACTATTACATTTGTTGACACCACTCTACTTTCTAAAGTGCATTGTCCAACAGAAATAATTGCAAGGCAAATGAGTAATTGTGAATCTTTTCTTTAAAATTGTGAATCTTGGCCAGGGATTTAGCTCAGTGGTTCCGGGGGCGCCTGCCTCGAAAGCTCAAGGTCCTGAGCTTAATCCCCAGTACCAAAAATAAATAAATAAATAAATAAATAAATAAATGAATGAATGAATAAATAAATAAATAAAATTGTGAATCTTGGGCCAGGAAGCTCTGCAGCACAGCACCTGCCTAGCAAGAGCGAGGCCCTGAGTTCAATTCCTGTACCCCAAAATAAACAAACTTGTGAATCTTCTAGTAACCACACTTTTAAAAATTAAAAAGAACAAGTGAAATAAATTTAATACTTAGCCCAATATATCAAAAATATCATTTCAAAATGTAATTAATATAAAATTAACAATATATTGCAATCTTTTTTGTCATACTAGGTCTTTGAAATGTGCACTTCTAGAAAGTATACCTACAGCACATCTCAATTTGGACTTGCTACATTCATATGCTCAAAAGATTTATGTGAACCAGGTGCAATGGCACATGCCTATGGTCCCAGCTATTTAAGAGGCTGAGGCAGGAGGATCACTGGAGCCCAGGAGTTCAGAGACATCCTGGGAAAAATTTCAAGACTCAAGTCTCCAAGGAAGGAAGGAAGGAAGGAAGGAAAGAAGAAGAGAGACATGTAGCTTATGGCTACTGAATTAACAGCAAAGGCCTAGAATTCACATTTAATACAAAAAATAAAGTAGCTCCCCTCTTGATATCAATAATATGCCTACCAATCAAATACCTCAGGTTTCCCTGGGCATGTGACATTTGTCTTTCATACTCCATTACAACATATATGTGTGGGAAAGGGCAGAGAAATGTAAAACTCTTGCATATAAAACATGAATAATTTCATTGTTCTTAGGACAGAAAAAAACAGCACTTACAGAAAGAGCAATGTCAAAATCTCTACGTGACAGGTGATGCATAATGTATAAGGAAGCCCTGTGAGTAGCATAAGGCACTGCCCAGTAAAACTAACAGCTCAACGCTGAGTCTAAAAACACACCCACACAGAACTCAAAGCAAAGACTGACTGAGTTATGGATGAAAAATCCAGTAAGTATGTCTCAAAATACAAGAAAGGAGGGCTGGGGATTTAGCTCAGTGGTGCCACAGCCTGCCTCGCAAGCACAAGGCTGTGAACTCAGTCCTGAGTTCAATCCCCCCATACAAAAAATAAATAAATAAAATACAAGAAAGGAACCTGAGGGCCGGGGATTTAGCTCAGTGGTTCCACCACCTGCCTCACAAGCGCAAGGACCCGAGTTCGATCTCCGGTACCAAAAAAAAGAAAGGAACCTGAGAGTTAGCAGCTGGCAGATTTAAAGTCGATACAGTAGGAGGCAGCATTTCAAGTACAAAGTAAGGGTCACCATTATTCTACAGGTGCAGCATCATGCTTAGGTTTTGCCTCTTGTCTGCAAACCATGCAGGAAACCATGCAGAGCAAGGGATGGTGTGGAAAAGACAGGCTTTGGGGCTGCCAGGGGAAACCGTGAAAAGAAAGCTGAAGGATGTGACTGCAGTGTCAGTTATTCACGTCTTGGGGGGGGGGGTACCGGGGATCAAACTTGAATCCTTGCACTTGCGAGGCAGGTGGGAGAACCACTGAGCTAAATCCCTGGCCCAGTTATTCATGTCTTACTAGTATCTGATATCTCCACTCCCCAAACTCTAGCACACTGCCTTGGACTTAGAAAGTAAGTCTATTGGTTATAATTTCAAAGGTAAGGTCCAGGGAAGAAAAAATTTTAACTGTTTTATTGTCCTAAATTTTAACATCTGGAAACTTGTCAGGCTTCTGAACGGAGATACAGAATACTTCTTGTGCATACATGAGAGTGGTCAAATGACAGGATAGTATCTGTGATCGATCAGTGTTTGCCTCGACAACAATCCAGTGAGTTAGAGGGCAAAACAACGGGGTCTGGAGAGAACAGTGTCCACTCTAAGAGAGACACCTGGAAAGGGTATGAGTGCTCAGTCAATTCAAACAGATGCTGGGTAACATAAAGCCATCTCAGAGCAGGGTGTGCTGACACATGCCCAGAATCCCAGCACTTAGGCTGAAGCAGGGGGATTGCGAGTTTGAGTGTTACTTGGGCAACTGAGCAAGACTCTGTCTCAAAATTTAAAAATTAGGGGGCCGGGGATTTAGCTCAGTGGTTCCACCACCTGCTGCACAAGCGCAAGGACCTGAGTTTGATCCCCAGTACCAAAAAAAATTTTTTTAATTAAATGGGCTGGAGATGTAACTAAGTGCTAAAGCCCTGGCTTTAACCCTTAGTACCACCAAAAACTACAGCGCCACCTCCAGTCATCATCAGCGCTGGCCTCCCAGAAGCTCACCCCTTAGACAAAAGAAAACATGTGGAAGCCGCCAAACACAGCTTTGGGTAGAGGACACAGAAAGGCCACTGCTTCAAATCAATGTAAAACCTGCAAGATCAACTAGGGAGATGGTAACACTGGGCACTGGAGCCTTTTGGTTTCAGCAGAAACTAAGAGGCTGATTTAAGGGTTGCAGGGTAAAATCTGAAATGTGGGTGGGATGTCTACCATGGCTGGTGCCTGTTGGGATAAAAGGGAAAATTGCAATCTGCCCCGTTTCCTCACCCTCCATGACTAACCCAGCATTCCAAGACTCAGGAAAAGGCCACACAGCTCTGCCAGAAATAACCATATATAAGTGAAAGAAAGTTATGTTCCAAAGTAGAAAAAGATAGAACCTATTTTCCACAGTTAGCTCTGCTCTTGAGGAATATGCCTAAAAGGGTAGAGTAATGTCTCCAATTTGTCCAGAAAACGTGGCATCTGGAAATAATGGTGCTCTTAATAACATAAATTAGTGAGATACAGCACAAAGTCTAAGCTTTACAGAAAAGGAACCTACAACTCAGAACAAACTAAACACCTCTATACAAAGTGAAACATGAAATTAAGAATATTTCAGGGCTGCGGATTTAGCTCAGTGGTTTCACCGCCTGCTGCGCAAGCGCAAGGACCCAAGTTCAATCCCCGGTACCAAAAAAAAAAGAACATTTCATTATTTAATTTCTCATAGAGAATATAAAAAGCACCTTCTTAATTTAGCTTGAAGATAACCCTCAAGACCACCTGGCTGAAGAAACAGAACTGTCAGGCACTGAAAGTGGCTTCTGACTCCTCTCTCATAGCTCAAATTACATGTTTTTTATTACTTCTTTTGATAAACTTATAGTTAATCCACAAGCTAAAAACAGAGCTAGTAATAACATTTGTGTAGTTGTAAATTAATGCACATCCAAAATCATGCCAGGTGTGGTGGTGCACACCTGTAATCCCAGCACTTGGGAAGCTGAGGCAAGAGGACTGAGGCCAGCCTGTGCTATTGAGTCCAAGGCCAACATGAACTACAGTGAGACCATGACTCAAAAAAGCAAACAAACAAACAAACAAATCACATCCCAAATCACTATATTATTAGATAGCTGAGTTAGGTAGAAATATTGTAGCCAGTCAGACAAGGCTAGGTTCTCAAGAGAGTCAGGAAAAAGGTGAAATACATTACAACTACCGCCAGAGACATGTCTGTTGGAGATTGGGCCTGAAGAGAAAGACAAGATGGGGCTGGGGATTTAGCTCAGTGGTTTTGCCACCTGCTGCACAAGCACAAGGACCCGAGTTCGATCCCCAGTACCAAAAAACAAAAAAGGGAGAAAGACAAAATGACCAGACCTGTATACTTCCTCAAAGGATAAACACTGGACCTAATGAAGTCTAGATAGCCACCTCGGTGGGTGACCAGGACCTCGGACCCACCGTTTCCTAGAAGTCTTTGTTCTTTCCATCCACGCTTGTTATGTGGCTTGTTTCCAACTGGATCACTATTACCTAAGTAACTAGACTTGTAACCTTATTGGATGTGCCCCATGTTGTACCCACATGAGTTTTACTTCATAAAACTCCCCTATATGGTGGGGTCCCCAGCTACTCATTTGGGATCCCTCCCGCCTCTCAGGAGCTATCCTTTCAATAAATAGCTTCCTACTCTTAACCTCTGCTGTTCCTAGAATTCATTCTTTGATTTTCAGAGAACACCAGCTCAGCGTATCAGACTTCTAACAGGTTGGGAGATATAATATTTCATATTTCATCTCCGTTATCATTTCCTGTATCAATTATAAAGCATGCCACAAAATGACAAACTGTGTTAACAGAAAGGAAAAGGAGATATGGGGAGAGCCAAGGAAAATGATGGCACCATGTGTCCGGACTTGGATTCAGTTCTACACATCACCACCATGTCTGCAACTTCATCTCTAGCAGAGTTACTTATTATACCAACTCTACCGAGCCAGATGTGAGGATATGCATGCAGAACTATCTCCCAAAACACGGTCATCATCTTCCCTCACAACAAGGGAAGGTGTCCGCTAAGTTGTGATCAGTGAGCCTTCCCAGGGTGGGTTACTGAAGAACAGTCATGGAGTCTATCCTTTTCCCATTCTATTGTCTACTATTCAGACACCAACACTTCTTCAGCCATCTCTAGGCCTGTGTAACCCCACAAAGCGTCCTATCGCCTCTGCATGGCCCCCACTGTCATCACCCTGGATTCATAACCAAAGCCCTCACTTATCAAAACAAATGTTAGCATGATTCCAGGGGGCAGCATTCTGCATATTCTTTAGACTCTGTTACCTTGCAGAACTGGGACCACTAGATCTAGTGTCACTGCTTTTTCTCTGTAATAAGTACACGTGTATATTTCATATACAATATATAACTTTTTTAAAAGGTCAGTCTCAAATAGGTACAATTAACAGATTACAACAGCAAGCTTCCAGGTGTGGCAGTATATGCCTATAATCCCATTTCAGGATAGTCTGGACAATTTAGTAAGCCCCATACCCCAAAAAGAGGCCTAGGGGGTCAGGCATTTAGCTCAGTGGTTCCGCCACCTGCCTTGCAAGAGCAAGGTCCCAAGTTCGATCCCCGGTACCAAAAAAAAGAGGCCTAGGAATGTAGCTCAATAGTCCCTGGGTTCAATCTCTAGTACTAAAAACAAAAACCTACTTATTTCTAGTAAAATTAAACTACAAAAGATAAAAGATAAGTGCATAGAGTAGTCAATGTTTAAAATGTGAAAAGCCTAAGGGCCGGAGATTTAGCTCAATGGTGCCGGTGCCTGCCTCGCGCAAGGTCCCATGTTCGATCCCCCATACCAAAAGAAAAACAAAGCCTACTAAAACAGTAAAGGACATAAGCCAGTAAGGGTCAGAAAATTAATTGGCTCTTAATTCAAAAGATGTCACAAGGGAGTTTTACTTCCAATTTCTTTTTCTTTTTTTTTTTGGTACCGGGGATGGAACTCAAGACCTTGGGCTTGTGAGGCAGGTGCGGTGCCACTGAGCTACATCCCTGGCCCCAAGGACTTTATCTTTTCGAAATTGGAAGTAAGGGCCGGGATGTAGCTCAATGGCACCGCGCCTGCCTTGCAAGCACAAGGTCCTGAGTTCAATGCCTGGTACCGCAAAAAAAAAGTCTTGTTGCCAGGTGTGGTGGCGCACTTCTGTAATCCTAGCACTCAGAAGGCTGAGGCAGGAGGATGGGGGTAGTTGAAGATGAGACTGGGCAGACAGGAAGTTTTAAGGGTGGCAATGGAACTAAATTATGTACAGTTATATATGCTATGCAAAATACTTTAAGGTTTCAATGTGATAAAAGGAGTCAATAAATCTAAACAGGAGGGGAAAAAAGGGTTTTGCTAAGTTGCCCAGGCTAAACTCGAGCTTATAAACCTCCTGCCTCAGCCTCCCAGAGTACAGTATTGGGATTACACCTTGCACTGTCAAATCTGATTTGCCAAACAATTTAATTTATAAAATCAAACTGTCAATATTAAGGGTTGTTTTGAGAACATCAGACATAAGACACTAATGGCAAATAGTGAAATCCATCCATCAACCAGAAATAGGCATAACACTTTGAAAATTATGTTGTGCTTGAAAATTACATGTTTTTAAAATCTTAAGTGTATATGACACTGTACAGAGTACAAGCTGTACCCAGAGGAGTTCTAAAAAGGAATGAGGGAGAGTTAAAGCCCAACCCAGGCAGAGGGCTGGGACATTAGGCAATGTTTTTTTAACGACAGAACTCTGTGCTATGATGCAACTGTCTGCAATGAACATCTCTGCATAGCTCAGTTGCAGTGAGGATTTATTTTGCTCGTATGACTTACATATACAAAAATAAGCAGCCTCCCAAAGTTCTTCCATCTGCAAAAGAATTTAAAAGAAAAACCATGGAAATCTGAATAATTTGAGCTATTCTGCTCATTTACACAACATTCTATAATATTCTTGCAACTTTGTAATTCTAACATATACCTCTGGTTTAGAGACAGATCCTAAAAGAGATAAAAACTGTGTAAATGCCACATACTTGTAATCCTAGCACTCTGGGAGGCAGAGGCAAGGCGGATCACAAGTTCAAGCCCAGGGCCAGGGATTTAGCTCAGTGGTTTTGGCAGCCTGGTGCCCAAGCGCAAGGACCCAAGTTCGATCCTCAGTACCAAAAAAAAAAAAAACAACAAGTTCAAGCCCAGCCCGAGCAACTCAGCAACTTAGAAAGACCCTGTCTCAAAAAAAATAAATAAATAAATAAATAAATATATATATATATATATATATATATATATATAGCTAGGGATACAACTCAATGGAAAAGCCCTGGGTTCAATTCTCAGTACCACAAAAAAAAAAAAAAAAAAAAAAGACTGAAATTACTAGCCCTGGTTAGTATCTCCCAGAACAATTTACTTAATAGTCAGAAGTATTCGATCCCCGGTTCTAAAAAACAACAACAACAACAGGTCAGAAGCAGTCAATTACACTAATGTGTAAAAAGGAGCAATGTGCTTTATATAACAACATAAAATTTTAGAATAAGGAGACATCTTCACAGATTCACAGATTGACCTTTTTTTTTTTTTTTTGAAATAAGAAGAGATCTTACCGATCCAGTACAACTTCCTCATTTTACTACCAAGGAAAGTGATTCTAACAGTGAAGTCTCTTGGCAAGGTCAGTTACTATACAGTCTAGGCCTAGGGCTTAAAGCCCCATCTCCAGATTAAAGACTCCTGACCCCAAAGCATACTGATGAACAAAGGTTTTTAATCTGCACAAGTTCAAGCTTACTCTAAGCAACTTAGCAAGACCCTGTCTCAAAAAAAAAAAAATGTTTTTTAAAGGCTGGGGATGTAGTTCAGTGAGAAGCCCCTGGGTTCAATCCCTAGCAGCACCAAGAAATAAAGAAAGGGAAGGAAGGAACAAAAGATGTCAGAAGAAAAACTTTCTGATCTGTCATAAATAGCAGCAAGATGAAAGAGTCACTCTCAAAATATATTAAAACTGGCTTCTCTTTCCAGTCTTCCAAAAGGAAGGCACATTGTTGCTTGCCCTTTAGCAGACAGGCATGGCCCATACTAAAAGCCAAAGCACACCAACTGCTTGTTCTGAACAAGAAAAGAACACAGACAACCCATAGAAGAATCAAGCAATTCCTTATTGGTTTTTTTCTATATATATATATAGAAAAGCTTTGTTTTTACTCTGCAAATAAGCAAATGTACTAGCTGCTGCAGGACCTGAGATTCAATAGAAAAAGTAACATTTCACAAAACTACAGGTCACCTGGCTATTCAAGAGATGAGATCAGTCTACCAAAATGCATTCACTAAACAAAAAATAAATAAAACAAAATACATTCACTAATCCATAAATTTCTGAGCAACCATTGATGTTGTCAATGGTATCTAGGATTTGGTTTCATCTAGACTTTATAACCAACTTCAGTGTTTGTTGCTGTTTTCCAATACTGGAGATTAAGGCCAGGGCCTTTGCACTGAGTTCAGCCACAGCACCTCCCCACCTTCCTTTTTTATTTTGGGATAAGGTCCCACTAAGTCAATAAATTGCCCAGAATGGGCTCAAACTGCAGATCTTCCTACCTCAGCCTCCCAGACTGCTGGGATTTCAGGTGTGTGCCACCATGCCCAGCTTTATTTTTTGAGACAGGGTCTCACTAAATTGCCCAGACTGGACTTAAACTTGTGATTTTCCTGTTTCAGCCTCCCAAATAGCTAGGATTATAGCTATTATGCACCACCACATCTGGCAGAATTGGTTATTTTCACATGCTTAGGTAACCACCCACACAGACACACACAGCAAGTACTATCAGACCTTAGAGAAAAAATACCCACCTTTAATTAAACTGTAGGAAATAAAGCTGACAAACATACAAAAGGCCCTGAAAGTTGGAAAGGCACAAGTTCCAACATGAGGGACACAAGTTGCTTTTCCACGCTAAGTATGTAACACCTCATAAATTACAAGTCTTTGCTGACAACTGTTCATTAAAAATATGCCCTTCAATAATGGCAAGACACTCCTACTCAAATTAAGTTTCTAAAATATGGCAGGAAGAAAGGTTTTAATTTCCCCTACCAGGAAAAGTATTTTATCCCAATTCTTTGGGGTTTTTTTTTTGTTTATTGAGACAGGCTCTCATCTATAGTTCAGTCTGGCCTCAAACTCACTGCAACCATCCTACCTCAGCCTCCGAAGTGCTAGGATTTCAGGCTGTGTGACACCATACCTAGCCCAATTTTGATTTAAGTGAAAGATTAAAACTGAGGAGTTGAAACCTAACTTCCTTTCACAACAGAAGATGAGGAAGACACAAGGATTACAGGGAAAAGAAAAAGAAGAATTCTAATAATTACTGAATTTTAGGAGGTTTTTCTTTGTGTGGGGGAAGGAGGATATTGGGGACTGCGCCCATAGGCTAGGCATGCTAAGCCAGTGCTCAACCACTGCACTGTATTCCCATCCCTTTATTTTAAGACAGTTCTACTGGGCACACTCATCTGAAAAGCTTTACTGTCAATGTAACCCTGCACAGAACAAATGCAGGGGATCCAAAGGCAGCCAGAGATAGACCTGGCCTTCCTCCACTGTCCCCTCCCCTGGCCTCTTGGGTATTTGAAAGCATGAAGACTGCCTCTATACCACCCATCCCACCTTAAAAGATAGCCAAGGTTTATCAGGGGCAACTCATCCATTACCCCTTCATCAGTCCAGTAAACCCATGGCAGAGAGGGCAGGGTATGCATTACCCTACTGGACACAGAAAGCAGCAGACTGACAAAGGACAAACAACTTGCCCAAATTCATATGACAAGTTGGGTGTGGTGGCGCACACCTGTGATCCCAGCACTCTGGAGGTTGAGGCTGAAGAATCACTGTGAGCTCAAGGCCAGCCTGGGCTACACAGCTAGTTCAAGACCAGGCTGAACAAGACCCTGTCTCAAAACAACAACAAAAGCAAGTTCAATAAAACAGAAGTAAGGCACTGGCAAATCCAGGACCTCATACTTAGTAGTTCTTCTGATTCCCCACACTAACTTGCTAAGATACTGCTAGTGAAAACATTATATTCTTAATTCTTTAAAAACAGAAATATAGACTGGGGTGTAGCTTAGTGATAGGGTGCTTACCTAGCATGCATGAGGCCCTGGGCTTCATCCACAGCTTAAAAAAAAACCCTGAAATACAGGTCCAGATGTGAATATTTTTTTTAAAGTATAAAGAAAAAAGACTGGAAAGAGCAGATATGGTGGTGCATGCCTATTATCCCAACACTGTGGGAAGCTGAGGCAGGAGGATCAGGAGTTCAAGCCCAACCTAGACAATTCAGCAACTCATTGAGACCCTGTCTCAGAAAAGTAAAAAAGGCTCAGTGGCACCACACCTGCCTCACAAGCACAAGGTACTGAGTTCAATTCCCTGGTACCAAAAAAAAAAAAAAGTAAAAAAGGCTGAGGATGTGGCTCAATGTGAAGGCCCTATGTTCAATCTCCAACAAAAGGAAAAAAAAAAGACTACACAGATATACTTTTTTTGGTTATTTATTTTGAGACAAGTCTCACTATGGTTTTTTTGTTTTGGTACAGGCAGTTAAACTCAGGACCTTGCGCGGAACCACTGAGCTAAAAATCCCCAGTCCTCACTATGATTTTTGGGTTTTTTTGGTTTTGGGGGGTTTTTTGGTACCGGGAATCAAACTCAGGACCTTGTTCTTACAGAATAGGCAGCAGCACCACTGAGCTAAATCCCCAGCAAAGAGACAAGTCTCACTATGTAATCTAAGCTCGCCTTAAACTTATGATCTTCCTGATTCAGCCTCTGGAGTGCTGGGATTCGAGGAGTGTGTGACCAGGCCTAGCTTAGAAACATACACTGCAGGGCCAGGGATTTAGCTCAAGTCGTTTTGCCGCCTGCTGCGCAAGTGCAAGGACCCGAGTTGGATCCCCGGTACCAGAAAAAAAAAAAAAATACACCTCAAAATAATGAAATGATTACCTCTGGGCAAGTACAACTATGAAAAATTTGCTTTTGCTGTGTTTACATATATGTGTATGCTTTATAATTTATACAAAGAGGGCCAGGGATTTAGCTCAGTGGTTCCACCGCCTGCCTCGTAAGCGCAAAGACCCGAGTTTGATCCCTGGTACCAAAAAAATAAATAAATAAATAAATAAATAAATAATAATAATAATTTATACAAAGAACCTACATACAGTGAGAGAGAGTTTTGGGATTTTGGGGGAGAGAAGTTATTCGGGTTTTTTGGTGTGATACTAGGAACTGAATCTAGGGCTTCATGAGTGCTAGGCAAGTGTTCTATCACTGAGCCACATTCCCAGCCCACCCCCCCACTTTTTTTTTTTTTTGGTACCGGGGATTGAACTCGGGTCCTTGCACTTGCACAGCAGGTGGCACCCAGCCCCTTTTTGAGACAGGATCTCACTAAAGTACTCAGACTGGCCTTCAATTTGCAATCTTCCTGCTTCAGCCTCCTGAGTAGGTGGGATTACAAGAATGCAGCACCACACTTGATAAGAATTCATGTTTTTTGGGCCAGAGATTTAGCTTAGTGGTTCCACCGCCTGCCTCGCAAGCAGAAGGTCCCAAGTTTGATCTCCGGTACCCCCCAAAAAAACAAAACAAAGAATTCATGTTTTTTATTTGTTTGTTTTTTGGTATTGGGGATTGAACTCGGGACCTTTCACTTGCAAGGCAGGCGCTAGAACTACTGAGCTAAATCCCCAGCCCAAGAATTGATGTATTTTAAGAGACCATGTATTACTAAAACGTAAGGGCCATTATAAAACTGATACATATAAATCTAAGCACCTCAAAGAAAACTTCACAAGAAAATATTTTCTAAAAACCAAATTTGATTCTAATGCTAGATTCTCAGTTGTAACAACCTAAACAAGCTACATATTCCTTACAACAGAAATTAGAGATAGGGTGATAAAGAAACATACACTTTTATCTAGTCATCCATGACAAGGAAACACTAATAAAGTTTTCTTTTCTTTTTTTTTTTTTTTTTTTGGTACTGGGCATTGAACTTGGGACCTTCCGCTTTTTGAGGTAAGCAGCAGGACCACTGAGCTAAATCCCCACCCCTAATAGTTTTCTTTCACATAGGCTATAAAAAAACTACCCTAGGGCTGGGGATTTAGCTCAGTGGTTTCACCGCCTGCTGTGCAACCGCAAGGACCCCAGATCGATCCCCAGTACCAAAAAAATAAAAATAAGTAAACTGGGATCTAAACTAAGCTATTCTTAGATACAAGAAAGCAAAAGAGAATACAAATATCAAGCTACCTGTACTTAATTAGGTATAAACTTATGCTTATATATAGCATTAGGGTAGCAAAAGGTCTGTCTTAGTCTCACTATGATTTCTGAGAAGCCACAGATGAGAATATATATTTCCCCAGGGCTGAGATACCAGATAGACTTTCCAACAGGGATTCTGTAATAGGACTACTTACTCTTTTCAGAGGTCTTACAAAGAATTTTTTTTTTTTGGTGGTGCTGAGGCAAAGGATACTTTTTAAGATTTATTGCTGGACCACAATAAACAGACAATTGAAAAAACAGACCCACACAGGGAGTTACTGCTAGTGGAATCTGTCCTTTTGGAGGTGCCAGATGGAGATTTAAAAAAAAACAAGCTCTTGACTAGTTCTGGCCAAGATTCCTTGGTACTTGGTGCCAGGGCCAGGATATTAACCCAGATGTCCTAGCCAAATTCAAGGTTGGTTAAGTACAGGGTGCCAATCCGAAAAACAAAAAGTCTCCTTCTGTTCCCTTGATTGGATATGAAAATGTTCCCTGAAATTTTTGTAGAGTTCCATCAGTCAATGTCTTCCTTTAAAAGTGCACTGTAACTCCAGTGCTGATTTAAAGTATATACAAAAGGGAGCTAGGCGTGGTGCCACATGCCTGTAATCCCAGCACTCAGAAGGCTGAGGCAGGAGGATCACTGTGAGTTCAAGGCCAGCTGGGCTCCGTAGTGGGTTCAAAGCCAGTCTGAATTGCATAGCCAGACCCTGTCTCAAAAAATATATATATAACTATGCAAGATGCCTAATAGTTTAAGGCCTCCATAAACAGCTATCTAAAAAATTCATATCCAGAATAATATTGACATTGCTTCCAAATTAAGATGGAAAAGACTTACATAAAGGTCTATATCAAATATACAGTTTGAACCATGAAACTTAAGACTAAAAAAACTAATTGCTGCCAGCAGCACAATTCTGGAGGAAAGCTATATATGCAAATATCATAAGGAGGTCTCTCAAAGACACAAGGACCCTGAACAGATGCACACAAACAGGAAAGTACACACTCAATATCAAGACTGAACATGGGCTGGCCTAAGGCCAGACGCTTCCTGAGATTCTATTACCAGAGTGTTCTTCTGCACACTGCTTAAAATAATACAAACCAGGGTTTGATTTCTATGTATTCACTAGCTGTGTGGCCTTTTAGGCAAGTTAGTAAAATTCTTTGCTTTGTTTTTTTGGTACGGGGGATCGAACTCAGGACCTTGCACTTTCGAGGCAGGTGGCAGAAGCACTAAGCTAAATCCCCGGCCCTTTAGTAAAATTCTTTTAGCCTTAGGCTGCAGTACCCCTCCTCATCTTCATCTTCATCAAAATATCAATGATGTGGTTTTAAATTATTCTGCATCTTTTATTATTTTTAAATAGTTTAACACACATTGTCTCCTAGATCTTGATATTGTAATTTAAAAAATGTATAATTGATATTCTATAATAGGAAGTAAAGGTCTAAAGGAGCAGGGGAAGTGGGAGGGTTAAGGGAAAGGAAAGAAGGGAAAAGAAAAAATATGAGAAAAGGAAAAAAATGGAAACAAAGTCTTTGCAAATAGGGAGGGGTGGAGGGGGTGAAAGGAGGGCAGGGGAAGGGGGAAAAATAAGAACCAAGATACTCATGTAATGGTACAAGATCCCAGTGATGTACGTAACTGTATTTTACACCTAAAATGTACCGGGCTGGGGATTTAGCTCAGTGGTTCCGGCGCCTGCCTCGAAAGCGCAAGGTCCCGAGTTCGATCTCCGGTACCAAGAAACAAAAACAAACAAACAAAAAACAACAGAATGTACCAATAACCTTAATGAGGAAAAAAAAATAGTTTAACACACATATATTTTAACAACAATAGCCTGTAAGGCCTTAAATTCTCTACCCTTCACAAACTTTTCACCCGAAGACATTTGCACTTGTTCCTTCTTCCAAGTATGCACTTCCCTTTGGGAGCAACATTCCTTAACTTGCTTTATGTCTCTATTTGCAGGTCACATTTTCAGTTAGATTTCCATTACTATAATCTATCCCCCAAACCATATTTCTCCTTACCTGACTTGTTTTTGTTCTTATCATGTATCACTTTTTTTTTTTTTTTGGTACCAGAGATCGAACTCGGGACCTTGCGCTTGCAAGGCAGGCGGCAGAACCACTGAGCTAAATCCCCAGCCCTCATGTATCATTTTCTAACAGACAATATAGCTACTTAGTATGTTTATTGTCTGCCTCCTTTAAATAAAAGGAAATTCTAAGAGAACAAGTATTTCTGTCTGTTTTATTCAGGGCTGTGTCACCAGCCTCTTGACTAGCACCTGGTACACAGTAGATGGTTCAATAAATATCTGTGTGAATACTAAACGAGAGCTCATTACAGCCCATAGACAGTACTCCACAAACTGCTGTTAATGGGTGGGGGTAATCACAATGCAACAATACTGTAAAAAGAACTACAGACTGGCCAGGACTCATAAACACTGTCTACTCTTCTGATCAGAGAAAAACACACTTGACCTTCTACCTCAAGAAGGAAGTTGGGCTGGCGATTTAGCTCAAAGGTTCCAACGCCTGCCTCCAAAGCGCAAGGTCCGGAGTTTGATTCCTGGTACCAAAAAAAAAAGTAGGAAAGGTTACAGGTATTTGGATGGTGGAAATTTATATGAGGTAAAAAGTCTCACTCTGGGCCGGGGATTTAGCTCAGTGGTTCCGGCACCTGCCTCAAAAGCGCAAGGTCCCGAGTTCAATCCCCAGTACCAAAAAAAAAGTCTCATTCTAGTTAACAATATAAAAAGCTTTCTCTTACTATTAAAATTAAACCATCATCTTGTATTACTACATCACCTTGTTTTTGTCTCTAGCTTTGACTTCTATAAAGCTAATCTTGAGGGGTTGAAGATGGAGCTCTGGGGCAGAAGTGGGCTTACCATGAGCACAGTCCTGGCTTTGATCCCAAGGACTACCCAAAAAAAAAAAGCTTTATGGTCTTCATACTTTTAATGATCTAAATAAACATTTATTGAGCATATAAAAGTCTGCAAAGGGGCCAGGAATTTAGCTCAGTGGCACTGTTGCCTGCCTTGCAAGCACAAGGTCCTGAGTTCAATCCCCGATACTGCAAAAAAAATAAAATAAAATAAAAAGTCTGCAGAATTCTGCAGAGGAGCCTGTAACATGAAGCACAAGTCTCCATACCATTGATAGATATTCTAGGAAGACCAGAAGTTCACCTTAAATAATAATAATGAACGCAGCCAATACGAGACAAATTCAAAGGTGCCTACTTTTGTGAGAGATGAAGAGGACCAATCCCAACAGACAACACTTAAAAACCAAGAGCCAGGGTGGGGGTATAGCTCAGTGGTAGATCATTTCCATAAAGCCCAGGGTTCCATCTCCAGTACCATTAAAAAAATAAAAACAAGGGGCCAGGAGTTTAACTCAATGGCACTGTGCCTACCTGGCAAGCACAAGGTCCTGAGTTCAATTCCCAGTACCAAAAAAACAATTAAAGACCAACATTACTGAGTTAGTTCTCATGCATCTTGGGTTACACAAGACATGAAAGACTCAATTTGGACACCAGGTTAAAGGCCAAGAGGAGGATGGCAAGTCCAAGGCTAGCCCTGGCAACCTAGAAAGACCTTGTCTCAAAATTTTTTGTTGTTGTTGTTGTTTTCTTCCCAGTACTGGCCTTGACCCTTGTCTCCGGCAAGACCCAATCTTGTCTCAAAATTTAAAAAAAAAAAAAAAAAAAAGTTAAAATGTTCAAATAAGGAATACAAGGCAGGGAGAGGGGGAAAGGAAGGAAGGGAAAAGGAAAAAAAGAATAGAAGGAAAAAACAGAAACAAAGCTTTTGTAAATAAGGTGGGAAAAGGGGGTTGAAGGGAGGGGAGGGGAATGGGAAAAAAAGAAGCAGGATATATCATGTACACATATAAATTCCTTATGATAAATGTTATGTATATCTAAAATATGCCAATTAAAAAAATAAATATAAAGATAAGGCCTGGGGATGTAGCTCTGTGCAAGGCCCTGGGTTCAATTCCCAGCACTGCCAACAAAAAGATAAACAGAAAGACAAATTCTTAACTCCTTGAGGACTGAAACCAGATTGGCTTATGTTGTGTTCAAGCAATGCTGAAAGAGTAGGGAAGGCAACAATTCTGATCTTCAGATAGACACCTATGCAGGGTCCCACCCAGTTTCAGTTTTCACAGTTTTGAACCAGGCCTGGTGAGAAGCCTAAGCCTACTACTTGTCTGCTTTCTCTGAATCTCAAAATCTGGGTACAAGCCCTTGGCCAAGCTATCGCTCACTTCCGCTGCTTTAATAAAGGCTGGCCTTGCTCCCTGCCGGAGTTTCACACTGGTGAAATAACTACGACCCTGGAGTCAGAAGACCTGAGTTCAAATCCTGCAACATCACTTATTAGCTGTGTGGCTCTCAAGTTCCTTGACCTTTCTATGCCTTCTCTGTAAAATGAGAATAATGACAACAACCTTGATTCAAGGAGATAAAACACAGGTATGCAAGACTTACCCAGAGCCTGACCACAAAAACCCTCAATAAATGTTAATTGTTATTATTTCCAGACCTGGGGGAAACGCCTGCAAGGCTGAAGAACATCTGCAAAAAGGTAATCATTAAATCAGAAAGTCAAACGTTGCTCTCCTGACTTCTGGATACTATTGGTAATAGCACTAATAATAAAAATCTCAGGATCATCACCATAAAAACAGCAGCTGACACAGCAAGGATACTTACAGCGCTGTAACGGCCCAGCCAGTCCTAACCTAAAAGAGGAAGGAGAAGGCAAGGCTGCTGAATCACACACACAAAGAAAAAAATATTACAGAATCTTCTCCACCCTCTTTAAAAACAGTAATCGGCGCCCAAGTTTTGCTAAAAACAGGTATCTCCACTGAAAGCAGACTTAAGGTGTAATTTCTTCATACCAAAGAGGTGGGGCTGGGAAGAAGGGAGGAGGGGTGGTGCTTGGTTCCTGCCAGAAGGAAAAGCCACACGAAGTGGAGAAACAGCCGGATTCAGGGTTCACCCCCCGCCCCGCATCCAAATCAGATTTTTGCAGCGCAGGAGGTCCAAATTCGGGGAAATCAAAAGGCTCTGCTTTTCCAATTTTCCAATAAGCTCGGAACAAGTGTCATCTGTCTCCCGAGCCAATCCCCGGCGCGGTAGCAGGTTCGAGTAACCCGGCAGCGGTGATTTCAGAGATCTGACCCCTCTCGCCTTCCTTCCACCGTCTCCGAGAACCACAGCCCCGCTCCGGAGGAAAACAAAAGCCGAGCAGGTCGGGCTACGTCCGGCTCTCGAGGACTGAGCACCGGCGCCAGGGCCCGAGGGAGGGGCGGGGCGGGCGGCGGCGTCCGGGGCAACAGGTCTGGCCGGGCTGGACGCCCCGGGACCTGGTCCCCCAGAGCCCCTTGGGCGGAGGAGAGGAACCGACGCGGGCAGGCGCTACGCTCCATCTTGAGGCGCGTGGAGAACGGAAGGCCCGGTGCTCGCTGAGGGCCGGCTCGGGGTGGGCGCGCGTGCCGGGGAGCCCTGCCCTCCAGGCGGCCACTGTCCCCTCAGGGCCGCCAGGCGCGCGGGGCGCGGGGCTCGGGGCCCCCTCCAGACGACGGGCCCAACCCCGAGCGGGCAGCGGGGTGACGGGAGGCGGGAAGCGGAGACGGTCGGGAAGGGGGAGGCCGCGCGCCCCGCTCACCTCAGACACCGCGGGTCGCCCCCATCTGCCACCGCAGCAGGAGGAACGCCAGCCGCGGACACTGCCTCCCGGTTCGTCGGCTCCGGCTGGGGACAGCGTGACGCGCCACAGCCGCCGCGGGGCCGGGCGGGCGCGCGCCTCCGCAAGACGACACCGCACGGCTCCTCCCCTCCCGCGCCCGCGCCCGCGCCCGCGCCGCCGAGCCCTCAAGCCCCGCCCCCGCCAGCCGGCCCGCCGCCCCCTCCCGAGCCCGGGCCGCCAGCGACTTTCCCGGTCCGCCCCGTGCGGCGGGACCCGCGGGCCGCGCCGCGCGCGCCCCCAGCTCCTCACCAGCCCGGGAGGAGGGCAGCAAGCTGTGAGGGAAACCTAGGCCTGCGCCGAGGGGCACCTCGTCAGCATTTCGCCGGGTTCCCGCTCTCCGGCCAAGAGTCCCCAGAATTTGCACGGTCACAGCCCCGCCAGCCCGCCGCCTTTCGGGGCCACCTGTCTGCCCGCCGCCGGAGCGAGCGAACCTCGGAAACGAGTTGGCAGGCGCTGCCCACGGCGGGTTAGGCTGGGGGGAACCACGTCTGCTCTCCAGGAAGACGCCGCGGTTGAACTCTTGGAGCGAGCCCAGAGTGAGAAAAGCCTCTCGCATTCGCCGAGTGGCTTCTGGGCCGCCTGGACAGACGCCCGGGTTCCCGTCTCGTCCCCTCCCCCACCTTCTTGAAGAGCTTTTGAAAGGAATCGGAGAGGACGCTGCGACAGCCTGCTAGGGCCCGGGAGCAGGCGGCGGCCAGCATTTCGCTCCCACGGACCATGGCAACCCCAGGAGCTGTGAGCCGGGCGGGGATGTGCGCTGCCCGGGAAGCCCGGGCTGCCTCCTCCTTCCCGATAGAAGGGGATCATCGAAAGGGTCACCTCCCCGGCTGACCTTTATTCAAAGCACAGTTCTGCCGGGACCTCAGCCACGCACAGAGCAGAGGGAGGAACCACGCTGGAAACGAGGAAGTCCTGAGAAGAGCGATCTGCGAGTCGCCCCGCCATTCCGGTCTTAAAGGACAGACTATTCTGGGACCTAATTCAACATCGCCCTAATGTACACGCCGCACGGTCAGGTGGCAGTGGTGCCCACGGATCTAGGATCCGTGTTCCTGATCTGAAAGACACCTCGGTCACGCATCTGATCACTTTTTAGCTCCTGAAAAAGAACCGATGTATTCACAGATGCCAAAGAATAAGGCCAAAATGCTAAGATAGAAGACATAAACACAGGTGGAAAGGAGACAAGGAAAATCATAACTAAAAATTATACTTTTTAAAATTCTTTCGCTATGTAGTTCAGGCTGCTCTTGAATTCACCATGTAGCCCAGGCTGCCGGAGGCCTGGAGCGCTGGGACCACAAGTGTGCGGCAGCCCACCCAGCCTTAAAAATTGTACTTTTTTTTTTTTTTTTTTTTTGGTACCGAGGAGCGAACTCGGGTCCTTGCGCATGCGCAGAAGGCGGCGAAACCACTGAGTTAAATCCCCGGCCCCAAAATTGTACTTTTTAAAAGACTACAACTGCCGGGACCCAGTCGAAGTTATTCAGGGTGATCCATATCCCCATTCCCTTGGTTAATTTAGGGTTCTTTCCTTCTAGACCCGTCACACTAAAATTCCTCAAGATGGGCTGGGGATTTACCCCAGTGGCTTCGCCGCCTTCTACGCAAGCGTAAGGACCCAAATTCGATCCCCAGAACCAGGAGGAAAAAAAAAATTCCTCAGGAATGCTGTAAATTCGCTTTGGCTTAATTGACAGCAGAAACGTGACCCTAAGATTAAGGAACAGATTGAGAGACTTCAAAGAATGCTTAGATTATTCATTTTAAGGAGAAATAAAACGAGGCTCATACCTGTGAAATGGGCCGGTACCGTTTTTTGGAAGTGGCCCACTTTTTCCTGGGGTTACCAGACCCTCAAGAAAACCCTAAATGTCCCAGTTCCAGGAAATAATGCGCCCCTCTCAAGGCCTGCACTCTATTTCTTTGAGTGTGTACTTTTAAATTTCTGCCTAAAAAATACTTTTATGCTTCTGCATAGACATATTACCTGAAAATTCTTTTTCCAGTCAGCAAATGTGGAACTTATCCTACAGGTAGCATGGGTTTCAGTGCCTTATCTTGGTGGGAGCTGCCTCAGACACTGGTGAGCCCTGTTAGTAGTGAGGTGTAACCATAAACACTTCTCCTTTTGCTCTATTCCCCTCTTTTCATTTTGCTAAGCATATCCTTATTAAAAATATTATTGTGAGCTGGGCGAAGTGGTGCACGCCCCAAGTCTTGCCTCTGGATCCTGAGGCAAGTGTATTGCCATAGTTTAAGGCCAGCCTGGCTACATAGTGAGACCCTGTCTCAAAAAATATATATATATATGGGCCAGGGATTTAGCCCAGTGGTTCTGGCGCCTGCCTCGCAAGCACCAAGTCCCAAGTTCGATCCCCAGTACCAAAAAAAAGAACAACAACAAAAACATATATAGTGTGTGTGTGTGTATATAGATAGATAGATAGATAGATAGATAGATAGATAGATAGATATAAAATTGTGTCCATTATGTGTTAATTGCCATTATGTAATTTTGTTGTTTGTTTTTTTTTTCTGGTACCAGGAATCAAACTCAGGACCTTGTGCTTGCCAGGCAGGCATGGAGCCACTGAGCTACATTCCCAGCCCTTCTAGTTTTGGTTATTAAAAACCTGCATTCCAATCTTACTTACCTGCACTGCTGAGTTTTTAGCACCCCCTTCCATATTGTGATCGAGGTAGAATTGTAGAATCTCAAGCCTCTCACCAGGAAGGTGACAGCTCAGTCCCACAGCAAGGCCAGGGTTAGGATTTAAGTTATTCAGCCCTAACTGCGAAATAAACACATTCTGGTTTTAGATGGATTCACTGTGCTTGCTTATTTATTTATTTATTTTTATGTATTTATTTTTTGGTACCAGGGATCAAATTCAGGACCTTGTGCTTGTGAGGCAGGTGGCAGAACCACTGAGCTAAATCCTCAGCCCTCACTGTGCTTTTTAAAAATGCCTGTGCAGAAGAATGCTGTGAGCCCAGCCCTCTGAGGGTCCAAAGTTCAAGCCCAGCCTGGAAAACTTAGTGACTTAGCAAAATTCTATCTCAAAAAAAAGGTGGGGGGGATGAGGGAGGAGGGGTCTAGGATCTGGCTCAGTGTGAAGGACTTGAGTTCAATCCCCAGTACTGAAAAAAAAGGCCAAGTAGGTGTTCCCCATATCTCTTTATCGTTTTCTTGGCCAGGGTGAAACCCAGGTGCTCTCCCATCATTCATGAACCGAGAGGCTGGCTGTGTTGAGCGGAGTAGTTGGGCCTCTGCCACAGCAGAAAGTCAATAGACAATGCCTACAGTTGATTCATAAATAATCATGCAAGTGTATTTTTAGAGAGACAGAAGTTAACTGCAAAAAGAAGTAAAAGCATGGGCTGGGTATGTAACTCAGCAGCACAGCACCTGCCTGGCAAGCCTGAGGCATGAGTTCGATTCCTGGTATCAAAAAAAAAACAAATGCAAAAGTTTACTGGTTTTGAGATTAAGAGTAGGGAGGAGTAGGGCAGAAAAACTTATGTCTAAGAAACTCTGATTTTAGGGCTGGGGATTTAGCTCAGTGGTTTCGGCGCCTGTTGTGCAAGCACAAAGACTAGAGTTCAATCCCCGGTACCAAAAATAAAAATTAAAAATAAAATAAAATAATAAATAAACAAAAAAACAGGGAAAACAGAACTAGAGGCACCAGTACACTGCGCATCACAAAAGGTCAAAGGTGGGGCTGAACTATGGGCCTGGCTTTATGTCATGGAACCCTAGTGGCCCCTTTTTCGGAATGTTGCCCCTGCTGCAGCCACAGGGAATTTTCTCAGCCAAATTTTCATTTTTTCCAGGATTCAATCTTCCTCAAGACAGGGTGGTCCAGTCACCCACCTTGGGTGGGCCTGAGCTGTGGGTGCTGAGGGTCAGGAAGAGGAAACAGCATTGTCTCTTGGCCTCTGGACTAGGACAAGGGGCTCAGAACCTGTCCCTGGTTCCCAGAGCCCCCCGATTGGAATGTTGTCTAAGCAGTGACAAGTGACACATGCCCACTTGCCCTCTTGAGGCTAAAGCTTTTCCGTGCTAAGCAGTCTCAGGACAATAGCTGCTTTGAATTATTATTATTATTTTTTTTTATGCTTTGAATTATTATGTCACCAGTCAAAGTGGCCAGAGTGCTGTCCACTGTCCCTACATGGTGACAATAACAATAGCAACTCAGTGATTCTCATGTTGTAATCTTTAAGAAAGGACTACTGGGGTGGGGATTTAGCTCAGTGGTTCTGCCGGCCCCCTTGCAAGCGCAAGGTCCAGAGTTCAATCCCTGGTACCTAAAAAAAAAAAAAGGACTACTACAATTCTTTAAAGTAATGAAATTTTTTCCACTTCTTTTTTTGTTTGTTTGTTATAGTTTTGTTTTGTTTTGTTTTTGTTTTTTTGGTACCAAGGATCATACTCAGGTTCTTGCGAGGCAGGGTACGGAACCACCACTGAGCTAAATCCCCGGCCCTGTTGTAGTTGTTTTTGAAACAGGATCTCACTATGTAGCCCAGGCTGCCCTTGAACTCACTATGTAACCCAGGCTGCCCTCAAACTCATGACAATCCTCCTACCTCAGGCTCCCAAGTGCTGGGATTATAGGCATGCACCACTACACTGGGGTCCACTTCTTATATTGTCATTATTCTATTGGTAACTACAAACAGGTATTACAACTCATTATCTTAGATCTTCCTCTTTCGGCTGGAGATGTAGCTCAGAGATAGAATGTTTGTTTGCCTAGCATCCTTAAGGCCCTGGGTTTGACTCTCAGCATAGCAAAAGATGGAAAAGAAAGAAAATCTTCCACTCCATTCCTAGTTCACTGGGCCCTAAGCCTGTGAATTCTGTTGGCATCTCAAATCAGTTTTCTATGTGTTACAGTACTTTTTCTTTTCTTACTTTGTAGGTATGTGAAAAGCATAAAAGCAAAAACTGGCACCTTTGGTGTGAAAGTTAATTTTAGTTTAATACACTTCTTTGTCAGTATGATGCAAGGCTTCAGGCTGCTAAGTTAACTTTCTCGGTTTGCTTCAAGGATCTTAAGTGCAAAAGAAAATCAGTTTGTATTTTTTTCACAATACAATCTTTTCTTTTCTTTTTTTTCTTTTCTGAGACAGGGTCTCATTATGTAGTCCAGGCTGGTCTCAAACTCACTTTGCAGCCCAGGGTGTCCTTGGATTTGCAGGGATCCTCCTGCCTCAGCCTCCCACACCCAACAGTCCTTTCTTAAATTTTGATTTTGCGATAGGGCCTCACTAATTCACTAAACTAGCTGGGTGTGGTGGCATATGCCTGCAATTTCAGTACCTGAGAGGCTGAGGCAGGAGGATCTCCTAAATTCGAAGCACAAATGCCTGGGCTACAGAGTGAGTCCAAGGCCAGCCTGGGCTACATAGCCAGACCCAGTATCAAAACAACAACAAAAACCAAACACATACAGGCCGGGGGTTTAGCTCAGTGGTTTCGCTGCCTGCCTTGCAAGCCCAAGGACCTAAGTTCGATTCCTGGTACCAAAACAAAACACAAAAAAAATACAATTGACTAATTCTCTAATTTGCTTAGACTGTGTTTGAACTTGTGTTTTTCTGCCTTAGCCTCCGAAATGCTAGGATTACAGGTTTGTATTACCATGCCCGGCTGACATTAAGTAAATTATATCTGAATTAATTTAATCACATATAATGTCTCCATCAGAATGCAAAGTAAGATAGTCAAAATATCATTGCTAAAAAGAAGGAAAAATACAATCTTTTCCTTGGGGAATAGTTAGTCTTCCAAACTGGGTGAGGTGCACACTCCTGTAATCCCAGCACTTTGAGGGCTGAGGCAGAAGGGTTGCAAGTTCAATCCCAGCCTGAGCAATTTAGCCATTTAGTGAGACCCTGTCTCAAAATAAAAAGTAAAAAAAAGGCTGGCGATGTAGCTCAGTGCAAAGGCCCTGGGTTCAATCCCCAGTACACGAGGGGAAAAAAAATGGCTAACAAATGTAGACTCTGATGCCTGTAAAATGTTACTTAGGAAACTGCTGCTGGGCAAACCAGCCACTTAGATTTTCCATGTCTTCAAGCTAAAAATATGCTGGGTAATAACAAGCCACAGAGCTTGGCTCCAGACCCTGTGTCTGAATAGCAGAGACTAATTGCTCATTACCACACTGTGTCCCGGCACAACAGAAGGCAAAGTGTTATTATCCCCATTTCACAGTCGGGAGAACTGAGACCAGATGAATTCAACGCTCCAGGTCATTGGACTGAGCATCAAGTAAGATTCAAATTAGAAGTGCAGAGGCCTTACTCTAAAATGCATGGCTGAGCCCCATGGGGGTGCACAGGCCTGTAATCCCACAACTAGGAGGCAGAAGCAAGAGGACTGCTGGGAGTTTGAGACTAGCCTAAGCCTTGTAGTAAGTTAGAGGCCAGCCTAAACTACATAGTGAGACTGTCTCAAAACACAAAACCAGGGCTGGGGATTTAGCTCAGTGGTTTTGCCGCCTGCTGCGTAAGCACAAGAACCCGAGTTCAATCTCTGGTACCAAAAAAAAAAAGAAAGGGCCGGGGATTTAGCTCAGTGGTTCCAACGCCTGCCTTGCAAGCTAAGGACCCGAGCTCAATCCCTGGTAACAAAAAAACAAAAAAACAACAAAAACAACATCAAAAAAAAACCCCAAAAAGCGCAAGGTCTTGAGTTGAATCCCCAGACCAAAAACAAAAAAACCACAAACAACCCAAAATGCATGGCTGTGTGTATCTGCATTCAGACACTTGGCAACTCCTAAGTTGAACGCAGTGAAATTGCTGCTAATCAATTTTTGTCTGAAAAAACTGCAGCTTCATATTGTTCAACCTGATGGTTTGTTTACATTTATTATGGTAGAGGACCTGCATGAATCCAAAAGTGGCCCTCTCTCTCTCTCATCACTGGGGATGGAACCTTATCCATGCTAGACAAATATTCTATCCCTGAGCTACGTCCCCAGCCCCCCCTTTTTTTGTCTCTTTGTAGTGTCATCCAAAACCAAAGATCCTTCACAATACAATGTTTTATTTATCTATCCATCATCTATCTATCTATTGGAGACAGGGTCTCATTAAGTAGTTTAGGCTGGACTTGAATTCACTATGTAGCCCAGGCTGGCCTCAAACTTGCAGTGATCCTCCTGCCTCAGCCTCCGAAAGACTGGGCCTACAGGTATGCACCACCACACTGGGCATAGGGACAGTTCTAATAGTTAAAACCATTTCAATGCCTGGCCCTTACACTATATTATGACTTCAAGAAATTTAATGTTATTTTTATTGTTTTGTAGTACTAGGGTTGAACCCAAGGGCACTCTATCTGTAACCTACATCCCCAGCCCTGAATATATATATGAGAGAGAGAGAGAGAGAGTCAGTCTTCCTAAGTTACCCAGGCTGGCCTCAAATTCACAATCCTCCTGCCTCAGGCTCCCAAGTAGCTGAAATTACAGGCATGTGGCATCAAGAAGTTTAATGTTTTTTGAAACACTTGTGCTTCTCATCGCTATTTGCCCACAGTCAAATGCGTCCTCACAGGTAGTAGAACTCTCAGCCTGCCCTGATCTTCCTAGAGCACTTCGCAGTAGATGTATGGTTTTGTTTCAGGTGTTGGCAATGGAACCCAGGTCCTCCACACACGAGGTGTTGTAGTCAGGGTTTGCAAGGGAACAGATTTAATACAGGACACATAATTTACAGGTTTATTTTATAATATTCTCCCAAAAAGTCAAATGGAGAGGAGTGAAAGAGATCTATTGACACACTAGAGACCTGAAGAATCCAACCAAGGGCCTGGATCCAAAAGCAATGTCCAACACAAGTCCAACTGAAGGTCTAGAGCCCTAGGCAGTGTCCTCTAGGAGTCCAGCCAGAGGCCTGGAGCCCACAGCAGTGTCTCATGCAAGTCTGAATGGAGGATCTGCACCGGGAAGGCCCAAAGGCCAGTGGTGGAAGCTACAAAGCTTGCGCTTTGGGGTTGAAGGGTCTGTGCCACCAGGCTGAGGGATCTGCACTGGAGCCAGAAAGCAACACTCAAGGTGAAGATCAGAGCTTCCCTGACACAACAGCCATTCCCCAGGGATGGCGAGGACCTCTGAACAATGGAGTTTGTATCAGGAAAACCAACCTTGACAAGCTTCTCCAAGAAAATCAACAGCATCTAGTCTTCCCTTCCAGTTCTCTTTTTATGCCATTGGCAATAATCCTCAGGTGGGTCTTCCATGCCCAGAACCAAGCTGACTCAGTTCAGCTGGGTTCCAAGTTGACCATTAGTTAATCCACCACACTAGGCAAGCACTCTGCCGTGGACCTCTGCCCCAGCTCTAGACACAGGGTATGGACCATGGATTGCCTCCTCTATTAGTTAACCATATTCTTTCTCTTTCCCCCTAGGTCTGGAGGACTTACTCCTTTCCTGTGTCTTTCAGCAAAATAGATGAAATAGGACAGGTTTCTATTAGTGACAATCAATCAATCATGACACACATCAACTTGAACTTGAACTTGACGGTCTGGGCCAGTCATAAGACAAAATCTTGGAAGAGCATTCTGTTCATGGAGGCCAAATGGATAAGATTAGAGTGTTTTAAAAATTCAGTGTGCTAAAAATAGATAGGTTTGTTAATATTATTATTTGACATTCTTATCCCAGCAGTTTCTGATTTCAAACAGTATCTCATTTCACTTAATTTTTTGCTATTCTAGAAGTTACTGATTTTTAATCTCAGTTCTAAAATAGGTAAGATTCAAAACAGTTTTAAAATATATGAATATTTAAAAAATATATTTCAAACACTCATGTGGTAGACTGAATAGATTCCTCTAAAAGATCACAGGATATATGAGAATCTCCAATTAAAGAATAATATTTTGTTTGAAATATACAGCACATGGCAGCAGACTGGACAATGGAGCCACAATATTTTGTAGCTCATCTCATCAAGACTGAGAATCTGCTGGGCATGGTGGTGCATGCCTGTCTCAAAATAGAAAGAAAGATTGCCAGGCATGGTGGTGCACAGCTGTAATCCCAGCACTTGAAAGGCTGAGGCAGGAGGATTGCTATGAGTTCAGGGCCAGCCCAGGCTACGTAGTTCAAGACCAGCCTGAACTACATAGTGAGACCTTGTCTCAAAAAACCAAAAAAAAAAGGGCCGGGGATTTAGCTCAGTGGTTTCGCCACCTGCTGCGCAAGCACAAGGACCTGAGTTCGATCCCTGGTACCAAAAGAAAGAAAGAAAGGAAGAGGTAGGCAGGCTAGGGATGTAGCTCACTGTAAAGGCTCTGAGTTAATACTCAGTACTGCAAAATAAATAAACAAACAAACAAGTAAATAAAAGAATTATACAATCTGACCAAGTAAGGTTAATCCAAAGAATGCAAGGTTGGTTTGTCAACTAAAAATCCATTAATGCGGACTAGGGATGTAGCTCAGTGGCACCACGCCTACCTGGCAAGCGCAAGGTCCTGAGTTTGATTACCAGTACTGGGCGGGGGGGGGGGGGGGGGGATGTAACACACTTAATCAATAGAATAAAAGTCAGAGACTACATGTAATTTTGAAGTAGATAAAGCATTTGACAAAATTTGATACCCTGTTTATATAAAAATACTCAGCAAACTTCTCACTATAACTGATGAACATTCAATAGAATCTTTATGTTTTGTGCCTGTAGTTATTTATGCATTCTCTTTCTAGAATACAACTGGTTTTGATGTTTTCTTAAAAACACAAGAAGGCCTACTGACGTCCTCAACATGCCCCAGGAGCGAAGTAGTCACACAAACCAGACGAATGTATTTGTAATTTCACTCTGAACATCACGGTCCAGAATGAATCTAGAAAACAGCTTCAGTGCCGGGGATTTGGCTCAGTGGTTCCACGGCCTGCCTTGCAAGCACAAGGTCCCCAGTTCGATCCCCGGTACCAAAAATAAAAAGAGGGCCGGGGATTTAGCTCAGTGGTTCCGCCGCCTGCCTCACAAGCGGAAGGACCTGAATTCGATACCCGGTACCAAAAGAAAAAGGAAAAGGAAATGGCTTCAGTTTATCCGAAGTGAAATGCAGTACATGGTGAAGAAAACTTAAGAGAGGGTAAAACACAGAATCAAGAGTTGGAAGCGGGGTGCAGCAGTACACACCTGTAATCCCAGCACTCTAGGAGACTGAAGCAGGAGGATTGCACGTTTGACCCCAGGCTGGAATTCAAACTCTTACCCTGTGTTACAGTTTGGATCTACAAAAGCCTGGTGGGTCTGTAAGGTGATTGATTGGATCACTGCGGGAGACAGCTGATTTGCTGTTAGGAAGTGGAGCCTGGTTGGAGGCGGGTCTTTGGGGCGTGGCCTCGAAGGCTTTTCTCCGCGGGGCTTCTCCCTTCTCTCTCCCTTCTCGCCTACCATAATGTGAGCTGCTGCCTCTTCCGCCTCGCCTTCCTGCAATGGAACCAGCAGACCAGGAACTGCAACCCATAAACCTCTCCTCCTTTAGCTTGTGAAAGAGCAATGAGAAAAGCGACTAAGACCCGCTGTGCATGAATTCTCTTCTTTACCAAGACGTCCCAACCTCCAGGCCAGGGTGTTAGCACTGAGCCACACCCCTACCTCACCAACCTCCTGTCAGTGAGGAGCAAGGAGGCTGTGTCAGCATTTAAACGACTCACTCACCCAACAGGACTGTAAGGAGCACTCGTTCCTGTGGCAGGCATTGTTCTAGGCACTAGGTAGTTTCAGGGGAGGAAGAGAGTCCTGCTCTTGCGCAACTTAGACTCTGGTGTGGGAATGCAGAAAATAAACAAAAAGTAGTTGACGTCATGCTATGAAAGGGAGAGGATAGATTTGGGGGCTTGGGGAGTGGTTGAGGTGTGTTTGTTTACGTGTGAAAGGGACTGGCTATGTAGCCCAGGCTGACCTTGAACTCGAGGGGATCCTGCTGCCTCAGCCTCCGAATGCTGGAATTAGGCATGCATCACCACACCCGGTTGTCCAGTTTAAATTAGGAGATCAAGACAATCATCAGTCTTTTGGTAATGGTGAAATTTAGGCTCAGGCTTGAAGGTGAAGGACTCAGCCAATTGATTTTCAGTTCAAAGTGGTCCAAAAAGAAAAGTGATCCAAGCAGAAGAAATAACACAAATGCCCAAGAAGGTTCTCTTTTGATTGCTCTAATATGAGGTTCTTGAGAACTGTAAATTTTTTTTTTTTTTTTTTTTGGTACTTGGGTTAGAACTCTGGACCTTGAGCTTGCGAGGCAGATGGCAGAACCGCTGAGCTAAATCCCCGGCCCTAATATGAGGTTCTTAACTGGAGCTCCAGGGACCCTTTGGATAGAACTCATGGAAACTTAATATTTCCTTCAGTTATGATCACAGGTGACAAACTCTGCCCTTTGTTTATTTTTATTTTGGTACCAGGGATGGAACTCAGGACCTTGCGCTTGTGTAGCAGGTGGTGAAACCACTGAGCTAAATCCCCAGCTGGATCTTTGGATCTCTAAGTCACAAAGCCATGTTAGGTTTTCTTTTCTTTTCTTTTCTTTTCTTTTCTTTTCTTTTCTTTTCTTTTCTCTCTCACTCCCTCTTTTCTCTCTCTCCCCCTCCCCCTTTTGGTTTTTTGAGGCAGGGTCTCATTACATAGTGCAGCTGGCCTTAAACTCTTGGTGATCCTCCTGTCTCACCCTCCCAAGACCTGGGATTACAGGTGTGTGCCATCATGCCCGACATTCTTTTCTTTCTTTTATAAACTTTTTTATTAGTATATCTTTGCACTACTGTTATATAATTATCATATTACATTCATTTTTGGGAACTTCTACATATATATTGCATTTAATTACTTTTATATCTCCCAGGTTAGGTTTCAACTACCCTATATATAGTAGGGGTTCGGTTTCCTCCAAATGTTTATAAATAAAAGCTGGAAAGTAACCTGCACCCAACAATGAACAGAACTGTCATTGCTGCTGGGAGTGCAGCCCAGCCCTGGCCTAACAGGCATGTGGCAGGAACAGAAGGAAACGTGTTACCAGCTCACCAGCTCCTGAGAATCATGCCCCTGGGCTCATCCCACAACCTGTCCCAACCCAGTTTCATGTCTTTCTCACTTATGACTAATGAACTCTCGTCCGAGACTCAACTGGAGAAGTGACTGTGGTGTGCCGTCAACTTGCAGAGGAGCAATCTCTGCTGTGTGGAATGGTAGAGAACTGAGTAAGGGTTACAGCCCTTCTATTACAAAAGTGCCCGATACAGCCAGGTGTGGTGGCACAGGATTGTAATGCCTACTCAGGAGGCTGACACAGGAGGATCACTGCAAGTTGGAGGCCAGCCTGGGCTACATAGTGAGTTCAAGGCCAGCCTGGACTGCATAGTGAGACCCTGTCTCAAAAAAAAACAAACAAAAAATATGAATGCAACCGCCTCTCTTCCTGACCCCTGCAGTACTGGGGACTGAACACAGCGCCTCTGCACTAAGCTACATCCCCAGTCATGTTATTTTATTTTATTTTATTTTGAGACAAGTTCTCACTAAATTGCTAAGTTGCCCAGGCTGAGAAAACTCTTGATCCTCCTGCCTCATCTCCTAAGTAGCTGGGATTACAGGCATGTACCACCATGCTCTGTGATAAACTCATTGTTGATAGTGAATTTTGTTTTTAAAAAAATGCATTTCTGCTAGGCATGGTGGTGCTCACTTGTAATTCCAGCATTCTGGGAGGCTGAAACAGGAGGATTGCAAGTTTCAACCAAGCCTAGGCAACTTAGCAAGACCATATCTCAAAATTTTAAAAATCAAAAAAGGGCTAAAAGGGCCGGGGATTTAGCTCAGTGGTTTTGCTGCCTGCTGCGCCAGCGCAAGGACCCGAGTTCGATCTCCGGTACCAAAAAAAAAACAACACACACACAAAAGAGGAAAAAAAGGGCTGAAGATATAGCTCAGTGCAAAGGTCCTGGGCTTAATCACCAGTATCACACACACACACACACACACAAAATGTTCAAAAAAAGGAAAAAAATAACATTGTTTTTCTAATTTATTCATAAAGAAAATCCAAAACCAAGTGATGTGTTGGGCCGGGGATTTCGGGGATTTAGCTCAGTGGTTCTGTCGCTTGCCTTGCAAGCGCAACGACCCAAGTTCAATCCCTGGTACCAAAAAAACCTAAAAACAAACCAAGTCGTGTGTTAAGACATAGTAAACTAAATCTGGGAAGTAACTAGTAAAATCACCTATACAAAAACTTGGAGGGTTGTGGATTTAGCTCAGCAGTGCCTGCACCTGCCTCACCAGTGCAAGGTCCTGAGTTCAATCCTTGGTACCAATAAATAAATAAATAAATAAACTTGGACAACTGTTAAGATTATTGGCTTACCAAAATCATACCACCTAAATCCTAGGAAGGAATTAATTTTGCAAGTTTCAGTCAATAAACCACATTGTTGGATATCAGAAGGTAAACTCACAAAAAGGTTTGCTGAAAACAAAACATTACAGCAACTAGGCATGGTGGTGCATTGCATGGTGCATCCCAACAGTTGGGAGGCTGAGGCAGGAGGATTGGTGCAAGTTCAAGGCCAGCCTAGGCTACACAGTGAGTTCAAGGCCAGCATAAACTTCAAAAGAAGACCCTGTCTCAAAAAAACAAAAACAAAACCAAACAAAAACCTAAAAAAAAAAAAACCACCAAAATTGTCACTTCATAAAAGAAACTATTTGACTTGAAACAATTTGAAACTTTTTTTTTTTTTGGTACTGGTGATCAAAGCCAGTATGTGCCTTGCACATGCTAGGGAAGGACTCTACCTCTGAGCTACCCATCCAGCCTCTGAATTTGAAATTTTTTTTCCTTAAATTCTTTTATTGGTACATTTTAGGTATATAATATGTTTACTTTTATCATTGGATGCTTGTACCTGTACATGATGTATCTTGGTTCTTATGTTTTTCCCTATTACCTGTGCGCCCTTCACCCCCTCCACCCTTCCCTATTTACTGAATTTGAAATTTTTTTTTAAATTTTTTATTTTTGGTACTGGGGATCGAACTTGGGTCCTTGTGCTTGAGAGGCAGGCAGTGGAACTGCTGAGCTAAATCCCCGGCCCCTGAATTTGAAATTTTTACTGCTAAACATACCATTAACAAATTAAAATATATATGATAGCCTTGCAAGCACAAGGTCCCGAGTTTGATGCCTGGTACCAAAAAAACAAAAACAAAAAATATATATATGACAAATTGGAAAATAAAATTTTGCAGCACATGTTACAAAAGGTACATATTTTATTTTATTTTTTTTGGTACCAGGGATCAAACACGGGACCTTGCTCTTGCGAGGCAGGCGGCGGCATCACTGAGCTAAAGCCCCAGCTCTAGGTACATATTTTATAAAGAATTGGGATTTAGCTCAGTAGTGCCACTGCCTGCCTCACAAGCTCAAGGACCCAAGTTCAATCCCCTGTACAAAAAAAAAAAAGAATTACAATATATCATTAAGTAACAACAGAATAAAGAGGACATAAAAGATAGTTCACAGAAGAAATAAAAATAGTCAACATGGGCTGGGGGTTTAGGTCAGTAGTTCCAGCACCTGCCTCACAAGCACAAGGTCCCAAGTTCAATGCCTGGTACCAAAAAAAAAAAAAAAAGAGGAATATACTGTGTAGCAACTAAGAATACTAGATTTTGGGGCCAGGGATTTAGCTCAGTGGTACTATGCCTGCCTCGCAAGCCCAAGGTCCTGACTTCAATTGCCAGTACTGCCAAAAAAAAAAAAAGTGCTATACAGAATGATATCACGTTTGTTAAAATATATACTTATGGGCCAGCGATTTAGCTCAGTGGTTCTGCCGCCTGCCTTGCAAGAGCAAGGTCCCAAGTTCGATCCTGGTACCAGAAAAAAAAAAAAAGAAAACCAAAGCCCTCAGGCTGGGACTGTATCTCAGTGGTAGAGCACTTGCCCTACATGCACGAGGCCCTGGGTTCCATCCCTGCTTCTGAGAAGACAAAGAACCTCCCCCCAACTTATTACATGTATTTGCACAGCAAAAAGGGTTACCAAATACTGATAAGCTTTTGTTCAGTAACAAGAGTTTATTTATATGGGCAGTATGATTTTTTTTTTTTTGGTGCTGGGGATCCAACTTAGGACCTCATGCTTGCCAGGCAGGAGCTGTATTTATTTATTTTTTAACCAAGTACCTCCTCAGTAATTTATAATGGCTTTGAAGTAATGTGTATCAAATAAGCACTGGAAAATTGTCTCTAGATGATATGCATGTTTCAAGTGGTACTGAAAGCCAAGTACTGATGGATATGTGATAATAAACATATTAATATGCTAATGACTCCTCATTTAATGAGAAATAAAGGTAATTTATGGACGGAGACTTTAAAAAAAAAGGGTTACCAAACTCTGAACAAAGATTCTTTTTCTTTTCTTTTTTGGGTTTTTAGGTGAAATTTTTTTTTTTTTTTTGGTACTGGGGATCGAACTGGGGACCTTGCGCTTGTAAGGCAGGCAGGCAGCAGAACCACTGAGCTAAATCCCTGGCCCTCTTTTTTGGGTTTTTGAAACAGGGTCTCGCTCTGTATTTCGGGCTGGCCTTGAACTCACTATGCAGCCCAGGATAGCCTCAAACTCATGGCAATCCTCCTGCCTCAGACTCCTACTGGCTTTTGTACTGGGAGTTAGGGTAACTGTTTTATTGGCTAAACTTCCTTGGAGGGGTGGTGAGCAGTGGCCTTTCCACCCCCAGCCCACACCTAACTTGTCTGGCTCTAGTTGCCTATCCCCAAGGATGGACTCAGGGCCCTGCCAGGCCTCTTTCTCCTTTAGAAACAGTTGCAGTCTCTTTCTTGTGTGTGTGACCTGAGAATCTAATTGAAATCCCTCCTAACAAATGTCACCACTCTGTACTGGAAAAAAATTTTTACAGCAACTAACAGAAGGGGAAAGATATGTATGAATTTTACAGAGATGCTATTTTCTAAATAAAAAAACCACACACTTAGAATTTGAATGTGGATGACAAAAACCTATCCAGCAAGCTATATGAATGGGAAGAAGGTCTTTAAGCTTAATCTCATTTTCCAGCCTCTCGGCATCCCCAGATGCAGTCATTTCTTTTGGAGACCCGGGAAGAAAATTCTCTTCCTTCTTTCTTTTCTTTCTTTTTCTTTCTTTCTTTTCCTTTCTCTTCTTTCTTTCTCTCACTTCCTTCCTTCTCTTTCTTTCCTTTCCTCCTTCCTTTCTTTCCTTCTTTTTCTCTCTTCCTTTCTTCTTTCTTTTCATTTCTTTCAATTCTTCCTTAAGACAGTTGCACATTTTCCTCAGTACTATTGCCTGTAATCCCAGAATTCTGGGAGGCTGAGGCAGGAGGATTGAAAGTTCAAACACTAGTCCAAGTGTGGTAGTGCACACCTGTGATCCCAACACTCAAGAGGCTGAGCCAGGAGAATTACCAGAAGTTCGAGGCCAGCTGGACTACACAGCGAGACCTTGTTTCAAAAAAAAAACAAAACAAAAAAACAGGGCTGGGGATTTAGCTCAGTGGTGTGGCCGCCTGCCTCACAAGTGCAAAGTCCTGAGTTCCATGCCCAGTACCAAAAAACAATAACAAAAGCGAAAAGAAAAAGTTGAAGCCCAGCCTCAGCAATTTAGCAACTTAGTGAGACCCTGTCCCAAAATAAAAAAATAAATAGTTCGGGGTGGGGATTTACCTCAGTGGTTCCGCCACCGCCTGCCCCACAAGCACAAGGACCTGAGTTTGATCCCCATACCAAAAATAAATAATGAATAAATAAATATAGGGCTGGGGATGTCTCTCAGTGTGAAGGCTCTAGGTTCAATCCCTAGTACTGAAAAAAAAAAGCTATTTATAATCACTTTAAAAACATAACTTAAAACATTTTGAAGTGAATTTATACTATTAAATAAAGTGAAGAAATAGGCCGTATGAAGACACTGGGCTCTTAGACACTGAATCATGCCCTACAAGGAACTAGGATTCTGAAAGTTATAATGACACCTTTGGTGCTTCTTTGTGGTACTGGGGATCAAACTCAGGACCTTGAGCTTGTGAGGCAGGTGAGGTGCCACTGAGCTAACATCCCCAGCCCACTTTTGTTGCTTTTTTATTTTGCAAGACAGAAAAAACAAACTGATTTGGGCCGGGGATTTAGCTCAGTGGTTCCACCGCCTGCCTTGCAAGCATAAGGACCCGAGTTCGATCCCTGGTACCAAAAAAACCCCAACCAAACAAAAAACAAACTGATTCCAGCAACAAACTTGATGAATAAAACCAGCAAGCAGCAGCTTCTGGTTAGAAGAAAGTAGGCAGTACTTTGGCCACAGGAGAAAGGTAAGCTTTTTGAAGACAGGAGAAATAGGTCGTTCCTAGGGCTGGGGATTTAGCTCTGGTTTCACTGCCTGCTGCACAAGCGCAAGGACCCGAGTTTGATCCCCGGTACCAAAAAAGTCGTTTGTGTTTTGGTAGGGGAGGGGCCCTCTTTCCACTCACCTGCTAAGGAGATGACAAAGAGCTGGTCTTGCTTCAGCAGCTCTGTCACAACCCACATTCCTCTTCTCCCAAGGCAAAGACTGCACTCAGGTCCCCACCCGGCTGAATCATCCTGAAGGTCCTGTCCTTGTCTCCTCACAAGCCCGGGCAGCAGCCGTCCTCCACCCAGCATGCTCTGAGATGCTCAGATACAGAGGTGGGTGCATTCCAAGATGGGGACCTCCTCAGGTAATGCCAACGCTTTCCTACCTGGTCTCACCTATCAATCATCTCATTTCCATTCATTCTGGATTGTCTTAGGATTTACTGTTATAAAAAATCACTCAGGTCGAGTGTGGTAGCGCACGCTCATAATCCCAGCCACCTAGGAGGGTGAGACAAGTTCAAGGCCAGCCTGGAAAATTTAGTGAGATCCTGTCTTAGAATTAAAAATAAGGGCTGGGGATTTAGCTCAGTGGTGCTGCTGCCTGCCTCGAAGGGTCCCAAGTCCAATCCCTGTTACCAAAAAAAAAAAAAAAAAAAGCTGGGCATGGTGGTGCATGCCTATAGCCCTAGCGTTCATGAACCTGAGGCAGAGGCAGGAAGATCGCTATGAGTTCCAGGCCAGCCTGGACTGCATAGCAAGACTCTGTCTCAAAAAACAAACAAACA
Source organism: Heterocephalus glaber (assembly GCF_053883595.1). Taxonomy (NCBI): domain Eukaryota; kingdom Metazoa; phylum Chordata; class Mammalia; order Rodentia; family Bathyergidae; genus Heterocephalus; species Heterocephalus glaber. The sequence continues at coordinate 22,361,941 of NW_028258412.1, forward strand.
AAAATATAGCCATAGCTCAGGTCATCCTTGAACTCACTGTGTAGCTCAGGCTGGCTTTGAACTTGGGGCAATTCTCCTGCCTCAGCCTCCCAGCATGCTAGGATTGCAGGTGTGCACGGCCACACCCAGCTAGGAACCATGTTTGAAACACTGACCTCTCTGTGCTGGCTGGCCTTTTCTTCCCTGTGGTAGTGTTTAATGACAGAAACACTGAGGAAGGCAATGTAGGTAAAGGTGCAAACTGAGGAGGATTACCTTTATTATGCATTTAAGGTCAAGAGAAAAAGAAAGCCAAAACTATTTAACATTTTATTCCAATATGTTCTATGAGGCCCTTAAAGTTAATTCCACCTTTCATTTAATTTTCTTTCCTTTTGTTTATAGAGCAGTAAATGTGATTACTCAAGTTCTCAAAAATACTGTTTCTATTTTGCTCTCCCTCTGTTGGCTAAGAAGCAGAATAATACTACCTAAGATTAATGATTCAAGGTCATGTCTTTATTGTCATGAACTTGCCCAAGTATAAAGATTAATAGCATAGGACCAGGGATTTAGCTCAGGGGTTTTGCTGCCTGCTCCACAAGTGCAAGGACCAGAGTTCGATCCCCAGTAACAAAAAACAACAAAAAAAGATTAACAGCATTTCACATAAAGAAAAAGTTACTTTCCACTTTATGTCTCTGATACTTAAAAGCAATCAAAGATGGGTGTAGTGGCCAAAGACTGTAATCCCATCACTCGGGAGCAGGCTGAGGCAGGAGGATTGCTGGGAGTTCCAGACCAGCCTAGACTACAATAGTGAGTTCAAGGCCAGCCTGATCTACATAGCCAGACCCTGTCTTAAAATAAAAAAAAAGCAAACAAAAAACCAGAACAGAAGAAGAAAAAGCAACCAATTTGTTTGTAATATTATGTATTCAAATTCAAAATATTTTTATATACAGGCTAGCTACCCTCTCTTCATTATAAAAAAATTACTTTACAAGATTCTGTTTTTATATTAAGGCTGAAGTCCACTGCATATAACCAAACTTACAATTTTCTTGTTTCCTTTGTTACCACTAATTTGTTGTTGTTGTTTTGGAACCAGGGATCGAACTCAGGACCTTTCAGTTGCGAGGCAGGTGGCGGAACCACTGAACTAAATCCCCGGCCCTGTCAGCACTAATTTTTGCAACCACAATTTTCTTCCAAACTTAAAGGTAAAAATTTAACTGTGAAGCCTTTTTTTACATTATGTGTATGAAAATTAATTTATTAAACTTCTGTACCCATACCTGTATAGTACGCTTATATATATGAAGAGTGAAGTTACAAAAAGCAAAAGTGTTATTAAAATCGATGCCTGAAAATCTTACAAAAATATCCGAATGGGATAAAGCCGCTCATCCCTGATTTTTCTCATTGGGTTGTCGGAGTTGAGATATGAATTTAAAATGGCTAGATTTTTTTTTCTTTTAAAAAGTGATATATTAAACTTATATACAGGATAATTAGCAAAATGTAGAAAGGGAAAACAATGTACAAAAGACATAAAAAAGTCACTCTCAAGGGACACCCACAATCCAAAAATAGTATAAACCTTAAATACAGCCCCCCACCCCCCGTCACTGAGAGCAGAACAGAGAAACGAGCGGCCCAGCTCTCCATTCTCCCCAGTGGGCCTGACCGGAGGCCGCGGCTGGACCTGGGACGGACGGTTTGAGCGCGGGGCGGGTGGGCGGCGCGGTCACTCGGGCGCCTTCTTGTTCTTCTGCTGGTTGCGGGGCGAGTTCCTGAGCAGGCTGCGGATCCTGAGGTACATCCCCGTGGACTCGGCCATGTTCTCGAACTCGAAGGGCGTGATCCCCATGGCGAACTTGCTCATGTCGGGGACGGGGCTGTGCAGCTGCGAGGCCGAGGCGGGCGCGGGTCCGGAGTCCCCGTTGCGAAGGTCACAGTTCGACTCCACAGCTCCGTTGCCCAGAGCGGCAGCTTCGTGCTCCGCCTCCTCCTCAGGCTTCTGGGCCTCGGGGGCGGGACTCAAGGGGCGCCCCGCTGCCCCGGGCTCCTCTGGGACCTGCCCCTCCGGGACGCGCAGGTCGGGCGAAGAGGCCACCGAGGCGACGGCGAGGGGCGCGTCGGCCTGCAGGTCCGAGTCGCTGGCGGCGCCCTCCGCCTGCTCCAGGGCCGCCCAGATGCGCCGCTGCTGCTCCTCCAGCTCCTCCAGCGTCAGCGCGTCCTCGTCCACGGCGGGGCACCGGGGCTGCGGCGAGGCTCCGGGCGTGAGCGGTGGGGTGCCCTTGGGCAGCGGGGGCACGAACACGGGCGGCGGGGTCCCGCGGGGCAGGGGCGGCTGGAACTGGAAGCCGCCGGCTCCATGGGCCGGCTCCGCATCTGCAGGGCGGGCGAGACTCGTCAGGGGCAGGATCACGGCACAGGGGCGCCCTGCGGTCAGGCCTCCCACCCGGACCCCAGGCCTGAACACGAAGTCCTCAGCGCGGCGCTGCTACGGCCCGCAGAACCAGCCTGTCCTGGAGCCCGGCGCGGCCCAAGCGAGTCTCAGGCAGGCAAGGCCTGAGGCCGGGGCGGAAGCCGGTTGAAGCCTGCTGTCCACCAATCGCTCTCCTCCCGCCGCCGCCCCAGGCCTGGGCTCTCTGGCCGCTCTTCCCTGGGCCTGGGCGCTGCCTCACGGGCTCCCAGAGCTGTCCCCGCCTAGGATCCGCTCCCCCATCTTCCTCAAACACCAGCCCAGGCCCTGCAGGTGAAGTCCACACTCGGGGCCTCTCAGGCCTGGGCAGCTGGCACCCCAAGGCCCTGCTCACGCGCATTTCCCACTCCCGGCTCCTCTCCTTGGCAGCCCCTGAATCCACTCCTCAGGACGCAGCTCGGCCTGGCTCCTGCTATGCGCTGCTTTCACCGCAGCTGCTCAGGGTTTCCAGTACCACAGTATTATAGTCTGCAGTGAGCTCTGTGGCAGCAACATGTCACACTGCTGTCCTCTGTGCATCACTGCGGGCCACCGCATTTCTACCAAAGTAAGGCCGACATACCCACTTGCAATCCCTAGGTGACAGACCGTGTCCTGTCTTATTAATCTTTCAGTCCTCAGGGTCTAGTAGAGGGGTCTAAAACACTGTAGGTTTTTAAAATGTGGGAAATTCAACTGAATATTGAAGCCTATGTAAAACTAGCCTGAACTTCACTGTATAGGCGATGAAATTTCCAACTATTGTCACTTAGATTTTGAGACGCTCAGCCAGGCAGGTGACCCACACCTGTCCCTGCACTCTGGGAGGCTGAGCCAGGAAGAAAGCAAGTTTGAACGTAATTTAGTAACTTGGCAAGACCCTGTCACAAAAAAAAGGGGGTTTCCCGGGGATTTAGCTCAGCGGTTCCCGTGCCTGCCTTGCAAGCCCAAGGTTCCGAGTTCGATCCCCAGCACACACACACAAAAAACAAACAAACAAAAAAAAGGGGTTTGAGGGGGGATGTAGCTCACTGTGAAGGTCCTGGGTTCAATTCCCAGTACCAGGAAACGAAAAAAAGCAAAAACTAACTCAAGAAGAGCAATAAGTAAGAAGAGTAAGAGCTAAAAGTATGCAAAAAACCAAAACAAAAATTAGTGGTGTTCTACTGTTCAGAGCAAAAAGGCTGCACTATAAGGCAATTACTGATATACTGCTTCTTCTTTTTTTTGGTACTGCATTTTTGAGGCAAGCAGCGGAACCACTGAGCTAAATCCTGGGCCAATATACTGCTTCTTAAGGGGCCAGAAGCAGAGGGAAGTCTAAGGGATGGTTGGAGTTCAAGATGCATACACAGTGGTACTTTGGCTCATGAACTTGACTCTTTCCATGATTCTAATTGCAAACCAATTGGAGGAGAACCCAATCATAGTCAACGGTTTGGTTCAATATTGACCTTATGGGGAAATTTGATTCAGTTCTCATCCAGTTTGGTTTCCGACAAGGACTATGGAGAGAACTGAATTTGTGAACTAAGGTACCACTGTAATTTATTATTATGGTGGTTCTAGGGGTTGAACCCAGGGGCTTTGTAGTGGTACTGAAATCATGAGCTTAAGTGATCCTACTGCCTCAGCTTCCCAAGCAATCCTCCTGCCTCAGCCTCCTAAGTGCTGAGATTACAGGCATGTGACACCATGGCTGGCAGTAAATGATTTCTTATACAATATATGTGCATTTGCTTTTAAGAATAAATTAGGGCTGGAGATAGTAGTACATAGCTGTAATGACAGCTACTTGAGAGGCTGAGGCAAGAGAATAGCAAATTTGAGACCCGTCTGGGAAACTTACTGAGATATGTCTCAAAAAGGAGGGGTTGTCTGGGGATGTAGCTCAGTTGGTAGAGTGGTTGCCAAGCATGTGGAAGAATAAATTTTATCTCAAGCAGCTTAAAAACCAAGTTTCATTTGAATAAAATATCACAATAAACATAACTAACCTAAGAATGTTCTAGTGAGTAGGAAAAAGCCATTCATGTAGCTATTATGAACTGCCCTGTCTGGGCTTCAACTTGTGACCCTCTTACCTCAGCCTCCCTAAAAGCTGAGATTTCAGGCATGTACCTCTGTTCCTGGCTTTTTCTTTTTTGTGCGAAGCTGGGGATTGAACTGGGGCAGCTCTTCCGCCCCTGAGCTGCATCCGGCCTTGGGCTATGGTCTCATACAAGAAGTGCTGGCCTCTGGGATGTAATGTGGGACGACTGCTCAGAGTTTTACAGAACTGTTTGCTTTCTTTTTTTTTTTTTTTGGTACCAGGGATCAAACTCGGGTCCTTGAGCTTGCGCAGCAGGTGGTGAAACCACTGAGCTAAATCCCCCGCCCCAGAATTGTTTGCTTTCACAGTCGCGTGGGTGTGTGGCAAAGGCTGAGACAGTTCCACTCTCAGTTAATGCGCTGGCCTCTGTAGAAGGGAGACCGCAGACAGAAGCAAGGCTGTGGGTGCTAGAAGCCCAGGCGGTGAACACTACTGGGCACCAGATCCCTGCGGCAAAGCGAAAATGTCAGGAAGCGACCTGGCCGCTTTATATATAGGCTTTGAAGTCACCTGTGCAAAATAATACTTTTTTTTTTTTGAAGATTGGGTCTTGCTATGTAGTCTAGGCTAGCTCTGAATTTGCAGCAATCCTCCTGCCTCAGCCTCCCAAGTGCTGGGTTTCCAACTACGCACCACTACACCCAGCAAATAATCCAATTTTGGATATTAATTTCTTTGAATTTTAAGGTGAGTTCATTTGAAATCTTTTTTTTTTTTTTGAGACAGCGTCCCATGTAGTTTAGGTTGGCCTTGGACTCATTATGTAGCCCAGGCTGTTCCTGCCTCACTCTCCCAAGTGCAGAGATTACAGGCATGTGATACCACTCCCAGCCAAGGTGACTTCATCTGAGACTTTAAAATTCTCCCTGGGAGGGCTGGGAATTTAGCTCAGTGGTTCTGGTGCCTGCCTCCCAAGCACAAGGTCCTGAGTTTGATCCCCGGTACCAAAAAAAAAAAAGAAAATACAACAAAAAAATAAAATTCTCCCTGGGAATTTAAAAATTAGAGGAGGGTTCCTTTTAAATTTGGGTAACATATTGTTGGTAACTTATTATTAGAATATTTTTTTTTCTTTTGCCGTGCTAGAAACTAAACCAAGGGCCTTACAAATGTCCTACCACCGAGCCATACCCCTAGCCTGTATTAGATTATCTTTATGTATTTTTGTTTTGTTTTGGAATAAGGACTCACTATGTAGTTTTTAGGCTGGTCTTGAACTTACTATGTAGCCCAGCCTGGCCTTGAACTTGCGGTGATTCTATTTTTTTGGTATCAGCGATCAAATTTGGGTCCCTGCACTTGCGGGGGAGGCGGCAGAACCACTGAGCTAAATCCCCAGCCCATGGTGATTCTTTATATATTTTTTCATGTCACAATTTCATCTGACTTCAGAACATCTGACATGCTATATAGAACAAAGTAGGCATAATTCGAATGGGAACTAGAACAAGAAATGAAGGGCTGGGGATTTAGCTCAGCAGCACTGCACCTGCCTTGCAAGCACAAGGTTCTGAGTTTGATCCCCAGTACCAAAAAAAAAAAAAAAAAAAAAAGAAATGAATTCTCAGCCTTGGATTCAGAGTGGTCTTGGAATTTATCTACCACAAAGTTTTTGTCCACTCCAGGGTTTTCTGGGAGCAAAATCTAAACTACTAATCAGAATTCCTAAGGGAAACCCACGGGAGTACTGGGACTGGTACTGGGGAAGGAAAAAGGTGGAAGCAAGACTATCCTGATCTACTACTGATGCGCTGAGGACTGTCACAGCCCAGGGTGACCAGGGTGTCACAGGAAGTGCACAGGGTTAAGAGAGCAGAGACAGGGGAGTGCTGGAGGCCCAAGTTGTCTCATTTTGGGTTCACGGGGGATGGACTTCCTTGCAGCCTCTCTTTTAGAGAGTGGCAGCTTTGAGAGTAATACAACTGGGAAGGTCCCTGGCAAAGCCTGGCTCAGCTTTGGCCCTGCTCTTCTGGAGACAGCACTGCCACAGGGGCACAGGCTTCCCACTGCCTATGCAAGAAGAGGATGGGGCACTGCTGTGCGCATGCATCTGCTGAATTCAGGGGTTCAGCTGGCTGATCTGACTGGCTGTCACCCCGAGGGCAGCTTCCAATTGGGAGCTCTACGTGGCGGCAAGGACGCCCCATCCCTTGAGAACAAAGACGCACCACCCTTCCTGCTGGAGTGCAGCACAGAGGTTCATCCTGCCTTCCCAAGGAGATGGAAAGCGCGAAGTGCACAGTGAGACCTACCCGAGTCAAGCTCCATGTCGGCGGGGGACACTGTGGAGCTGCCCTCCTTCCTCTGCTTCTTCGGGCTACCAGAGCTGGACTGCAACGAAGACCGCTTGCCGCTGGACTTCACGCTGGGCTGCAGGAGTGGCCAAGGCGAGCACAGTTAGAGGGGAAGACAGGATTTGAATCACAGCCTGCACCACAAGGTGCTGCAGAAAACCAGTCTGGAAGGGCAGGGGGTTTAGCTCAGTGGTTCTGACGCCTGCCTGGCGAGCGAAAAGACCTGAGTTCAATCCCTGGTACCAAACAAACAAACAAAAACCAGGCTGGCGCCAAGGCCAGGTAACTGAGGAGCAACTCCTGTCTGCCCTTCGAGTCATTAAGTCATTAAGTAACGGTGGTGTTTTCGATAAGGAGCAAGAAAAGGCCACAAAGGTTTCCGGACCACACCCTTAGAGTCTATTTACCACTTGGAAGTTAGAAGAAAGGTAATTGGCAAACACATCCTTCTGCTGACAGGCCTGCATCGGTATGGAACCAAACATCCTCCATTCCTGTGAGGAAGAGAAGAAAAGGTTTGTATTTGGAAAACAACATCTTTTGGGATTTTGCTCAAAGGAGTTAAAGTGGGGATCTCAAATTACATCTCTGCCTCTTAGGTGACTTTTCCTTTACTGGAGTCTAGGGAAAAGAGCCTAAGAGCAGTAGAAATGCAGTTTTTATTAAAACAGCAGCAACAATACCACGATAATTGTTGATTTTTAATATATAAGATGAAAACTATATAAGAGTAAACGTGGAAAAACTATTTATACACAGAATGAGAAACTTAACAGGAGAAAGATATACGAAAAACACACAAAAGAGTTCTAATCTTAGGTTTATCACAGAAAATTACTTCCCAACTAAGTAATTCTGTGACACTTACAATACAATACTATCTTAGAATCATCCCATATTGAACTTTTGAGAATGTGGCACTGGGATCAAAGCCGGGGTCTCTCTACCATTGAGCTGCATCCCCAGTCCCTCTTTTGAGACAGGGTCTCCCTAAGTTGCAGAGTTGCTCAGGGTGGCCTCAAACTTTTGATCCTCCTGCCTCAGCCTTCTGAATAAATGAGGTTACAGTCAAGCATCACTACATGCAGCTTTAAAAAAATGTTTTCATTTTAGAATAATTATAGATTTATGGAACCTAATCAATCCTTTTATACGGCATAACATCAGAAGAAAACTGTGATTTATTTATTTATTTATTTTTTTGGTACCGGGTATTGAACTCAGGACCTTGCGCTTGTGAGGCAGACAGTGGAACCACTGAGCTAAGTCCCCAGCCCAGAAAACTGTGATTTTGATGAACACAAGATTTAAGATCTTTTTCAATAAAAAGGAAATGAGGCCTGGGGATGTGGCTCAGCAGTAGAGTGCTTGCCCAAAGGTTCAGTCCCCAGCACCACCAAAAACAAATCAAAAAGTTAAGTGATTAAAAAAAAAAAAAGTTAACGGATATACGTAACAAATGTTCTTCTCCCTCTTCCTTTTGAGGTACTAGGGATTGAACCCAGACCCTTTGCACCAAGCTACATCCCCAGCCCTTTATATAAATTGCTTTTTAAAAAACTTTTGAGATAGGTCTTGCTAAATTACCCAGGCTGTGGCTGGGGATTTAGCTCAGTGGTTTTGCCGCCTACTACACAAGCGCAAAGACCTGAGTTCGATCCCTGGTACAAAAAAAAAAAAAAAAAAAAAAAAATTACCCAGGCGGGGCTCAAATTTGCAATTTTCCTGTCTCAGTCTCCCAGAGTGCTGGGATTATAGGCATGCACTACCATGCTGGGCTCTTTTATTTTTGTTTTTGGTAGTACTGGGGATCAGTCCCAGGTCCTCGAACATGACAAACTTACTTCTTTATAGAATAACAACAACTATATAAGTTAATCTTTTCATCTTTATCACAATATCACATTCCAGAAGAATAAAAAAATACTTACATCTGGAATTCCTCTGGGAGTCGATATATTAAAACCTGGATAGTTTACCAACTTCGAGAGATCATAAGTGACACTTTTATTCTGCTGTATTTCTCCAACTTCTGTTTCTCCATCAGCATCATCTATTATAGACCATCAAAGTGTTAATATTGGTAGATACTCATATGTCCTTTTCCAACCAAAAATACACCTGGAAAATGCTTATATTCATTTCAACAGAATTAGTCTGTAAATGACTGTGATTTTTCTAAACCATTAGAATTTTTTTTTTCCTTTGGGTACCAGGGATTGAACTCCGGACCTTGAGCTTGTGAGGCAGGTGGCAGCACCACTGAGCTAAATCCCTGGCCCCTAAACCATTAGAATTTTAAAACAGTGCGGACATATTACTGTGATAAACACAAATATGTAAAATTCTGGAAACTCTAGTACTTTTATATAAGTTGCTTAAAAGTCTATTTTGAGGGCTGGGGATTTAGCTCAGTGGTTCCGCTGCCTGCCTCACAAGCAGAAGGACCCGAGTTCAATCCCCAGTACCAAAAAAAAAAAGTCTATTTTGAGTTGGGCATGGGAGTGCACATCTGTAATCCCAGCAGTAGGCAGGCAAAGGTAGGACTACTACAAGTAAGTTCAAAACCAGCCTGAAGGACCGGGGATTTAGCTCAGTGGTTCCGGCATCTGCCTCACAAGTGCAAGGTCTCGAGTTCGATCCCTGGTACCAAAAAAATTTTTTTTAAATTTTGTACTAATATTACAATTTGTCTAATGTTCGATTCCAATGCTTTTATTTTTATTTTGTTTTTTTGTGGTACCGGCAATCGAACTTAGGACCTTGTGCTTGCAAGACAGGCATGGTGCCACTAAGCTAAATCCCCAGCCCTCCAATGGTTTTATTTAATAAAAATTTTTTAATTTTTTTTTTGGTACCGGGGATCGAACTCGGGTCCTTGCGCTTGCGCAGCAGGTGGCGAAACCACTGAGCTAAATCCCCGGCCCTATTTAATAAAAATTTATGTAGTGCTTACTATGTACCAGATAATACTTCCTTTTCAGACAGTCTTTTATTTTTACAAATAATAACTCAGATGATCTTTGTAACAACCCTAAGAGGTACATACTATTAAAATACCTTTTACAGATGAGTCTTTGAAGGACTATTTGTGAACTGCTTTAATTTTGAAAACTACTAAATAAATCAAGCATTTATTTTGCCTGTTCTATGTCAATTTATGTAAACTTACCAAATAATTTATGGGAATTTTCTCTCTTTTTTGGGGGGGGGAACTTTCTCTCTTTTTTGGGGGGGAATTTTCTCTTTATATAAATATTCTAGCTAATAAGCTGAGAAGTAATGAAAGAATGAGAATTAGCCTTCAGCAATCCATCATTAATTAACAGATACAGGCAGCGGTCTCCAGTGACTGATTCCATTACAATTTACAGGAAATAAATACATGGACAAAGGAACAAGCTGAACAATACCTCAGGGGTGCAGCAGCAAAATCCCAAAAGCTCTTTAAGGCAAATCACATCAGTGTTTAAAAAAAAAGGATTATAGATGAAAAGAGATTTAAGAGACTATTAATCATCTACCATCTTTTGACCAAAGAATCTTGATTCAAACAAACAAACTAAAAAACAAAGCAAAACAAAGACCCAACAGGTAATAATTGAGGCAACTTTAATAACCTAACATACTACACCTTTTCCATCGTAGAGTGCAAGCCCTGAATTCTCCAACTCAGCCTCCTTGAGCCACCCTGGTGGGTATCCGAGCTGGCGCATCCGATAGATAAAAGGGGGGAGACTCTTGTCTGTCACCCCCAGTGCATCTTGAAGCTCCTCACTACGTAAAAATAAAGAGTTTTATTATTTATCTACCTTATCCCACTTGCATGAGAACATACAGTGCACTGTGTTATAAAACATTTCAGTCTCATTTCCATAGCATGGAACACGGTGCCTAGCCCATGCAATGTTAAGAGTTCAATAACTGTTTTCGAGTGATTTGATGCTTATCATGTAGGCCTCGAGAAAGCACGCTTCCATCCTGATAGCTATCTTGGAAAGCTACAGAACATTCTGAACACCGAGGAAGTAAAAATGACAGCCTATGGTAACATGAAGCAAGTACCTGATAACGCCTGGCTTGAATCTTCCGAATCTTTCTTCCACTTCTTCTGCATGGTAACGCTGCTGAAAACTCTGATTGTTTGCTTCACTGCAGGCATCCATGTACTCTTTTCTCTTTTCACTTATTCGAGCCGCATTCCGGGGCTAAATCATCATGTGTTTAAAAAGAATTCTATTAACCAATTTAGAGACATCTCAGAAATTAAAAATAAATAATCACTTCTCTTTTAGGTAAGCAAACTGTTTTAGTTTACTGATTTTCCTTTTTCTATTTTAGTTTCTGAACCCCCCCACCCCCATATCGGGGATCGAATTCAGGACCTTGTGGTTGTGAGGCAGGCATGGTGCCACTGACCTAAATCCCCAGCCCTATTTTAGTTTTAATATATAAGACTGTCATAAAAGGCAATAGATATTTTTGAAAAGTGAGCAAGAGGACAAGCAGTCACTTTAACTTTAATTTCCTTTTTTTTTGTTTTGTTTTTCTTTGTGTTTTTTTGAGACAGGGTCTCGCTATGTAGTTCAGGCTGGCCTCAAACTCACAATGATCCTCCTGCCTCAGCCTCCTGAGTGCTGGGATTACAGGTCTGTGCCACCACACCTGGGTTTCAATTTCCTTAATTTCATCTCAGTGTTATAATTTAAAATCAAACTTTTAGAATAAGCGGTATAAAAATTAACTCGTTTTATTCATCTCAAATACAGATAGTACTATAATAAATTATTGTTTTAAATAAACCTAATGTCTTAAAACACAAATTTGCAAAGATTTCAAGTTAGAGGACAAGTGAGTAACACAAATATCTTCACGTTGCACAATTCTGTAAATGTGTAAAAGACAAGCTCTGGTTCAGACTTTTTTTATAGGAGAGAAATTTACCATTGGGCAATCTTTCATTTGATGTTCTTCAGAACCACAATTGAAACAGTGAGGCTTTGGCCTATGTGGTCAAACAAAAACAAAGATTTTCATAATGTAAATGCAAACATCAAAGCAAATTTATATATTCTAGATGACAGCAAAGTATCAGAGAGACAAGAAAGCAAGAGGATCACAGATCACTGTGACCTGTAGTGGGGGCACAGACACCTCCCCGTACTTAGTGACTGAAACAACAGCACTGTGCGGTCTTTTAACCAGGAACCATTCTGTTCCTCACTGATCTGCTACCTCTTTTGAGTTTTCCGGGGTTAAAAACAAAACTGTGGCGCACAGATCGTGTCTCTTCTAGGTAACGTGGAAAGAAGGGAGATGGTTAGAAGACAGCAGTCACATGGACAGCAACGCCTACTTCTCTCCACCCTCCCGGGCATATCAGGCGTGAGCCAAGGAATTCCAAGAAACACAGGACTGGTTTTGACACGTAATATATGTCCAGATGTTGGAATTTCAGCTAAGTCTATAATTTACTTTACAGTAAACCAGCAATAAAGAATATTAACTTTTCAAGCTAAATGATTTTATGGGTTTTGGTATTTAAAAAACAAAAAGAATAAAACAAAACAACTCCCCACACAAACCTTTTTGCCTTTACTTGTATCTCTTGCCCTTCTAGAGAAACAATGTGGCTGAAGACTTGCTGGTACCTTTAGTGAGTTTTATTAAGGAATAGTTATCATAGTCTGCAAAATTTGGTAAACTTTTTAAAAAGGTGAACTTAGTGGCAAGATGCATAAAAGATCTTCATTCACTATGTAGGATACTTGGGTATTTCCCATCCTTCGGTAAGCTGAGGGTTTTCATTTAGAAGCGGTTGCCCCAATTTATCAAGGCAAAAATTAGTAAAATACAGGACACTTCCTACAACCTGCAGAAAACAAGTCAAAAAATATTGCTATTTAAGCAGAAAAAAAGACATTAAATAATGTAAGACTATGATTACTTGTTTTAACAACTTATTTTTGGATGAAATTAGTAGAAATAATAATCAACTCCCTAATTAAAGGAGCAAGATTTTAACGTGTAAGTAAAAACTACATCTGAGTTTTCCTCCCATTACTGGATCATTACTATTAACTGTACTCTCAAACAAAAAATAAAAATCTTGACTCTCACACATTCCTCCAGTACTCTACTTCTTTGCAGCAAGACCCTTACAGTCTATGTTTATTGTTTTAATTTCCTTTGTTTCTGTTTACCCTTTTCTTTTCTCTCCAAACTTTTGGAGAAATTGAATACAGACAAGTTGGAAAAACAGCACAATCAATACTCGGGCACCTTTCACCTAGATTCGACAATTGTTACATTTGTCACGTTTCTGTGCATGTCCCTCTTTACACAAACACTTTTTACTTAGCCATTTAGAACTCAGTTGTAGATATTTCATCCCTAAATACTTCAGTGTGAGCCTCACGAGGATGAGAACATTCTTCTACAAACCACAATACCATCGCCACACCTACAAAAATCAAAAACTCTCTGGTATCATCTGTATCTAATCTCTACTATTTTCCCCAACTGTCTCCTAAATGCCTTTTACAGATTATCCTAGGATTTGACTAAAGTTCCATTTTTAGTACCTCCCTCTCCCTTTGTAGTACTGGGGATTGAACTCAGGGTCTCATGAATTTCAGGCAAGTGCTCTACTGCTGAGGTATATCCTAGCCTTATTTTATCTTATTTTAATTATTTTTTTGTGTTACTGAAGAGTTAATCCAAGGCCTTCACACTGAAGGACATCCTAAACCCTCCCTTTTTATTTGAGACAGGGTCTCACTAAGTGGCTAAATTGTCCAGGCTGCACTTACACTTGCAATTCTCTACCTCTGCCTCCCAAAGTGCTGGGATTACAGGCATGCATCGCCATGCCTGGCTCTCAGCTCTTTTATTTTGAGATAAAAGATAGGGTTTCACTAAATTTCCCAGGTTTGCCTCAGACTTGCAATCCTCCTGCCAAGCTCCTGAGCAGCTGGGATTATAAGCACATGCTACTGCATCTAACTCTTTTTAGTCTCTTTTATATTTGCCCTGTTCTTAAAAACATGACCCTGTCATTCTCTACAGAGTGTCCCTAGTAACCCTGTCACTAACTTGGTTGCCTAGGATCTCAGCAAGGACCCACACACAGCCAAATACAATGAACAGCTCATTCACCCTGTCAGAAAAAATGGACAGAGCTGACTCTTCCTGCTCCCAGAAACGCCTCCTGTGGCTTCCAGAACACCACTCTCCAATTCTCTTCCTACCTCGCTGGCCAAGCCTCAGCTTCTGTGCTGATTTCTCTTACACACTGGTGTGCCATAGGGCGGTCTCTAGTCTCTCCTCTTAGCTCCTGGGGGAAGCACCCAAACCCAGGGCTTGAACATGATCTATTGCTGACCAACACTGGGGAGAAGCTCTGTTCCCCTCCACACTCCAGCCCTGTAGGCGTGAGCCAATGTGACAGCGCTCCCTGCCAAGCAAGAGGTACCCCACTCACCTGCTTAAAGCTGCACTAGCCTCACAGCTCATGCCAAAGTGCTCCTTTCCACTGTTCCCATCACAAAAAAGGCAGCAATGCTGTCCTGGCTACACAGGCCACAGACCTGTGTCGTTCTTTGAGGGATGGAACCCAGGGCCTTCACACTGAGCTATATCCCCAATCCTTTATTTTTTATTTTGAGACAGGGTTTCATTAAGCTGTCCAGGCTGGCCTCAAACTCGTGCCAAACCTCCTGCCTCAGCCTCCCGTGCTGGGACCTGTGGCACTCCAACCCTTCCCTTGGTCCCACATTCTACAGCCAACTCATCAACACATCCAAGTAGCTCTTCTTTCCTACCACATCCGGTTCTGCCCATGCTTCATCACAGCTATCATTTCCTCTCACCTGAGATTAACACAACAGCTTCCTAATGGGTTTAGATTTTCTAGACGTAACTAAATACTATTTTCCACACAGAATCCAGCTCTTTTCTTTTCAATATTCAAGTCACACTAGGTGTGGTGGTGCACACCTGTCATCCCAGCACCTGGGAGGCTGAAGGAGGAGGATCATCATTAGTTTGAGGCCAGCCTGGGCTATATAGTGAGTTCAAGGATAGCCTGAACTACATAGTGAGATCCTGTCTTCAAAAATCAATAATAATGATAATAATAAAAAATTCAAGTCACAGCATGTCATGTTTCTACTTAAAACCTTCCAATGGCTTTTCCCCTTACTCAGAGTAAGATCCACTATGTAGAGGCCCCGCTATGGCCTAGAGAGCTCTGGAGACTACAGGCCTGGCCTCACACCCGGGCTCTGTGCTTGCCCACCAGCATGTTTCTTAGCTTTCCATGTCTGCTTCCCCGTCTTGGGATGGGAACACTAATAGTGCCTTCGGAGTAACAATTGTCACGAGCCCATCCTCAACACCAGCAACTACATGTAGTGAGCAGTATGTGTGCCGGCTTCCACCCTTTCTTGCAACCTAAAGTCCTCTCCACTCACACTGCAGCCTCAGGTCCCTCCTCACTTCATCCAGTCCCGGCTCTGAGGCTGTCACCAAGTGCTCACTATGCAATCCGCCTACCCCACAGATGCTCTCTTACTCCTTACCCTGCTTCACTTTTCTTTTGAAGGCACTGCCTTCTCCCACTAGCATGCAATTCAACAAGAGCTAGGACTTTGCCCTTTTTCTTCACTGCTGTGTCCCTGGAACTTAGAATGATTCCTTACACAAAACGGCATCCACTAAATAATTAGCATAGTATTTATTAAAGAACTAAATTAATATATAAAATCCCTAATTTCTATGTATGTGTCTCTTTAAATACTAAACTTCAAAGTTGGAAAAAGAAATGAAAAGTTACCAAGTTCAAATCAAAATGTTTAAAAGAATCCTCATAGTATCCTAGTCTGTAAGTTCTAGGAACATGGAATTCACTTTTTGAAAATGAAAAAGCCTCGTATGTGCAAGGCAAGTGCTGTACCACTGAGTTACACTCTCAGTGCAGCTTTCTAAAAGATGACTTGAGGACTGGGGATGTAGCTCAGTGGCACTGTGCCTGCCTGGCAAGCACAAGGTCCTGAGTTCAATCCCTGGTACCAAAAAAAAAAAATGAGATGCACCTCCTTGTACTAAATTCAATCACTGATCCTAATTCTGCCACTTAGCACTGTAAGGGGTGACCTCTAACACCCTTCATCCTACTTGCAGAAATGCAACATTGCTTGTAAATGTTTTCAAAAAGTTTGTGGCTGTTCACAATCCCTGAAGCCCCAGTCTTTAAATTTGAGGTACACTAACAGTGAATAATACACCCAAAACTTGAAAGCTAGACCTTCTTTAATAGCATCCAGGATTATAGTGCCCTTGAAAAAACACTGTAAGCTACAAAATCATACATTGTATCAATACTGGCATAAATGGTACTGAAAAGCCTAAATGTACTCCTGCCTGTTAAGCTTCTACTTTTTACCCACCAGAGGAGTTGGTCAATATGTTAAATTTCAAACATGCCATTTGATATAGTAGCTATCTATTTCATCCATCTGCAAATTCAACAAGTATGCTTTCTATATCTTTATTCAAGTTCTTGAAGATAAACACAAAGAGGTGGTTAGGACAAATATAAGCTCTGTCAAAAATGTCTATAGTGCTCCCACCTCACAATGCAATAGTTATTAAAAAGTGAACAGTATTTAGAGGCTGAAGTCTATGCTACTGTTGAAAACAAAACAATGCTGAGATCATTATGAAAACACATGACTATGCCACTTTATCATTTAAACACCACCTGACTGATAATGGATAGGACTCATGCATCTGTAGAGTTCAAAAATAAAATGACCACACTTACACTAAAAGCTTCCTTGCTGTTTTTAAGGGTACAAGACTCTTCTATTTTATGGTCCTCTTCCAACACAATACTGGACGGCTAAGACAAGAGAAACATATGTTACAAACAACTCCTTTTATTTTCCAATATACATCACTAAGGTACACTGAATTTTGTCATAATTGGGGTGAGCTGAGAAGTTAAGGTAGGAATGTTAGTGAAAGATTTTTCAAAAGTGGGCAACTAAAAAAGGTATCAACATGGGCCAGGGATTTAGCTCAGTGGTGCCACCGCCTGCCTTGCAAGCACAAGATCCTGAATTCGATTCCCGGCACCAAAAAAACCCAAACGTATCAACAGGTAGCTTTTTCTAAAGCATTACCATGTGGTTGTGGCTTTTGTGTTAATCAATGTTGATTATGAAACTAAATGTTTACACTGGTAAGGTATTTATCTTCAAAATAGATAACCAGAAAGATATTTAAAAATTCATAATTCAGTGTAACTGGTTAGTACAGATAAAATAGCTCTGATAGGTCACAAGCGACAGTTCTGGGTTAAATCTCCAATACCATCACCAAAACTTCTAAGCTTTCCCTGAGCCCAGTGTGGCGGTACACGCCTGTAATCCCAGCACTTGGCAGGACGAGGGAGGAGGAGGACAAGTTTGAAGCCAGCCTGAGATATATACAGGGAGATTTTGTCTCAGAAAATCCAAATTTAAAAAAAAAAAAAAAGAAATCCTGGGGGCTGGGGATTTAGCTCAGTGACATCGCGCCTGCCTCATAAGTGCAAGGTCCTGAATTCTATCCCCAGTACAGAAAAAAGAAATTCCTTATTTGAAAGACTCTAGTTACCTTAAGTTTTAATTTTAAAAAGGCCTAGAAATGACAATCCTGATTTTTATGTATATAAATTCATGCTCTAATATCACACAGTGAGATTTGTCAGATCTCTTTGGATATGCTATTTATTTTT
This sequence comes from Heterocephalus glaber, assembly GCF_053883595.1. Taxonomy (NCBI): domain Eukaryota; kingdom Metazoa; phylum Chordata; class Mammalia; order Rodentia; family Bathyergidae; genus Heterocephalus; species Heterocephalus glaber. Next base: position 22,379,559 of record NW_028258412.1, read on the forward strand.
TAAAAACAAGGCAAGGGGAAAAAAGGATGGGACATAATTTATTCTGTTGGTTTTCTTTTTTTTTCAGTACTGGGGGATTGAACTCAGGACCCTGCGCTCGGAGGCAGGCGCGGCATCACTGAGCTAAATCCCCGGCCCTCTCTTGATTTACTGTTTTTTATTTATCTATTTATTTATTTTTGTATCGGGGATAGAACTTGGGACCTTGTGCCTGCGAGGCAGGCAGAACCACTGAGCTAAATCCCGGCCCCTGATTTACTGTTTTTTAAAAAATTCATCCTTTGGGCTGGGGATTCAGCTCAGTGGTTCCGCTGCCTGCCTTGCAAGCGCAAGGTCCCGAATTCAATCCCCGGTACCAAAAAAAAAAAAAAAAAATCCAACTTTTATAAACCTCTGGTATACAGAATATTTTTACTGGCCTGAAATTAATTTTTCTGCCCAAAACCATGTGTCCATTTAGGAAAAACAGCCAGGTGTGAATATGAGCTGCATCCTCAAGGAGGTCAGCAGGGGGCAAGGCAGACTTTGGAGAAGGCAGCAGGCAGCGGGCAGGGAGGTGACAGGCCACTGTAACAATCATTGTGGTTTGGATTCAAGACCATCCCTTTAGCCTAATAACTGGCAGCAAAAAGCATAACCTACTAATCTTAAAGTCTCTGAAATGTGAACTACCTGGGGCAAAAGATTAAACGAAGTCTTTTCCACATCATTTTTCTGCTGTTCCTCAAATCTTTTTACTAAATTTGATACAAATTCCTCTATTTCTTGATGATATTGCCTGTATAAGAGGACAAAATGATCAGAACGCAAGTAAGGCATTTCATAGATTAAAATCTTATGCATTATTGTAAAATGTCATGTCTTAACTTTGTTACTTTGTTTTTCAGAGGTTTATCTAACTACTGACTCTTTGTAACACTCAGGAACCAGGGCCAGGGATTGAGCTCAGTGGTTCTGCCGCCTGCCTTGCAAGTGCAAGGACCCAAGTTTGATCCCCGGTACCAACAAAACAAAACAAAACACTCAGGAACCTACTCTTAAGAAAAAATAATTGTTGCAAAGTTAACAAAATGATTACAATAACCTAATACCTGTTTGGCATTGAACAGTTGCCAAACAGTTGTGAAAATAAATGTATTTTCTTTATAAATTCTATGCACTGGACCGGGGATCTAGCTCAGTGGTTCTGCTGCCTGCTTTGTCACAAGTTCGATCCCCGGTACCAAAAAAAAAGTATAAATTCTACGCACTTAATTTTTGAATATTATATATAAATGGCTCAAAATCCAAAAGAAGTAAAAGGGTTGCACAATGAAAAGCTTCCTCCCTATGCTATCTCCCTGTAAACTATTTCTGCAAAACAAAGATAATGCATTCAATTCTTCCATATCCTCCTCTCCTACAGATAAGAGAACATCCATTTAATATGAAACTCAAATATAAATGAAAACCAAAATCCAATACAGGTATAAGAAGAAAATACAAGCTCTATGTTCTCCAGTCCTCCGGGTGAAGAACCACTCAGATCAGGTGATCTGCAGTGTCCCCTTAGGTGCTGCCCAAGGAGCCCAGGTCTGTGACGCTGCAGTTGGAAGCTAGGATGCCGCAGACTCAGCTTCCTTCTCACCTGATGCTCTCCCAAGCCTTTCCCAATTCTAACATTCTAAGATTTTTGCAGGCAGAACCACAGACAAATGGTCCAGAAATCAGTACATTCTCTGGAGCTGGACTAGACAGCATTTTTCATCTGGAGGGGACAACAGGGCCAAGGGCCAGTTGTATCCAGCACCTTGCTGCAACTGCATTAACCACCCAGCTTCCCCAACTTCGGAGCATTGGGTTCTACTTCTGTGGAGGTAAAATGGGTTATGAACCTGACACTTGTTCCCTTTTTCTTCTCTGCAGTGGCTGCACGTGAAATAACAGCACGACTTAATGACTCAGGAGAGGCAAGCGACTGTGAAATACCTACAACCACGCACTGAAGAGGGCACAGAGCAATGACTCAAACCACCTCAAAACACTCTAGCAAACCTGCTGGAAGACACCAAGTCAGCAAACTCACACCTGCTGGAAGGCTTGCAAAAGTCTAGTTTTGTTACTAAAGAAAACTCCTCATGTAGGTATGTTTTGAAGACAGCCAACACAAAGGCCTCCATTGCCCAGTTCTGAGAGAGAAAGGCCTACTATGATTATTACTGTTATGGTGGTAGTGGTTATTTTTATTAGAAACAGTTTACTGGGCTCTTACGGGTGCTCATTTAATCAGCTACAGTAATTACTATTGGTATATTGTTTTCCAGAGAGGGAAACTAATGACACAAAAAAGCTCTAAGACCTGCCCAGGTTCACAGATGCAGGAAACAGAAGTCCAGATTCAAATTCAGATCTGTATGACTCCCATGTCCTTGGTCTTAAATTGATTTCATAAAATTTAAAGATGATATAAGTACAAATGAAAATAGATGGAAGACATTGTTTCATAAACACATTAACTCATTATAATCAGGAAAGGAAAAATATTACTTACTTTGAAATAATATTGTTCATAAATAGAATTTGCAATAAAGGTCCATCTAATTTAGTATTGTTCACCAATATTCCACTAAAACAGAAGTTAAAACATATTCTTAGAAGATATTAAAGTAAAAGTTACAAATGTATATACAGACTATACAGTCACGTAACTTTCATAATACTTTGTTTGTGTGAGACAGGGTATCACATTGTAATCCAGGCTGGCCTTGAACTCACAGCAATCTTCCTGCCTCAGCCTCCCAGGTGCTGAGATTACAGGCCTGTGTCATAGCACCTGACTTAAAACTTTTATCTAAATGATTTTATTTCACCTTATTCTTTGGTTTTCTGTAAAATGCTTTTACTAGTCAGAATATGGAGGATATTAATCCTCAAAAATATAAAATAAAACAATTTACTTTTTCATATTGATGCATCCTCCTATAAAATGGCAAAATCTATAATACTATAATCAGACAAAAATGATTATCACCTCTTTTGAGATAAATATTTTATGTTTAGGGCCAGGGATTTAGCTCAGTGGTTTCGCCACCTGCCATGCAAGTGCAAGGACCCGAGTTCAATCCCCGGTACCAAAAAAAAAAAAAAAATTTTTTTTGTTTAAACGATGAACTGTGTTAGAAAAAGTATGCGTATCAATGTAGAATATTTAACATAAAAATTAAGAATTTTATAAAGAATACTAATATTCAATACTTTTACCATCTAACCACCAATGGGTTTACATACACAAAGTGTGCTCCCATAGAGGAAAGAAGGCAGGGTATGAGGAAGTTAACCTTAAACACTTCTAAATTCTAAAATTTCAGCTTTCATTCAAAATGCAGCCAGCTGTTCCAGCAAACACTAGGGACAAAAAAGTGCGGGCAACTGACATCATACCCCCTCCAATTCTAAAACCTTGAAAATAACACTCTACACAACAAATGTGTACATTAACAAATAAGATTTAATGTTAAATAAATTTATATTGAAATACTAGGGGGCCCAGGATTTAGCTCAGTGGTTCCGCCACCTGCCCCTGCAAGCATAATGACCCGAGTTCGATACCCAGTATCAAAAAAAAAAAAAAAAAAAGAAAGAAAGAAAGAAAGAAATACTGGCCGGGGATTTAGCTCAGTGGTTTCGCTGCCTGCTGCGCAAGCGCAAGGACCCGAGTTCGATCCCCGGTACCAAAAAAACCCAAAAAAACCCAAAAAGAAATACTAGCATTTGATCTGTTAAAATCACATTCCTGAAGGCAAAACTATACACTGTACTTTTTTTTCAAAACCACATTATTTTTTCTTCTAAAATGTTGCTTTTTGCAATTGTTTCTACTTGTGAACACATTTTAATTGTGTCAATAAATTTTCAGCTACAGTAATATTGTAAACTTAACTCAAACTTCCCAGAAATGTTTATCGAATGGGAATTACCTAGGCTGACAATTTAGCTAGTTGTTCTGATATTCAAACCTTTCTGAATTGTGTCTCACCAATATTTTCACTCAGTAAACAGTTCAAGTTTAAATGTTCAAAAGTTTAAGGTACTTTTGAGAATTCAGATTTTAGTTCCAAAATTTAAGAATAAAAAGTGATTACCTCTGATTCCTTGAGAATATGCTAAACAAATGACGATACAAAAATCCTATAATTGTTTTACAAAGTAACTGCAATTAAACATTAATATCCAAAAAAGATCCAGATAAATAATACAGAAAGTGACAACTGTGGTGTAATTTCACGATCTCATACCTCGGTCGAGTCAGAATGTTCAATTTTCTTTTAAATTCTTGATGTTATCACTTGTCAAGGAATATTAACACTCATCCTGTCATAAAGTTCAATGTTACCGTGACTCTCGCTTTTGGCATCAAAACGTTGTAAACATAAAAGAATCCCAAATATTTTGAGAATGACATACCTATTTGTTTACAAGCCAAGACATTCAACCTAAAAACCAAAATATAGTTTTCATGCCTTTGAACATATAGTCTAAGACATGATACTAAAGTTCAAAAGAGACTAACAGACTAAAACAAAAAATGTTACTCAAACAATGGTATCCCTGGCATAAGCTTAAACATCCAATTAGGAAAGTTTTCCAAGTTAAAGCATCACAAGTGATAACTGCTACCTAACAAACGACAGGAAAACAGAATGGAATCTATGAATGCTCACTGTACAGTTCTTTCAACTTTTTAAAAATATTTATTTCGAACTTTTTGATAATAAAATGTCAAGGAAAATAGTATCAAGCAAAAAAATCATACTTCAAAAACCTTAAAAGCTGGCTCAATACTAATTACTTTTAGGTTTCTTTACAGATTTTAAAAGGAAAGGTATCTGAGCCAAAATTATCTATGTATAAGTGGTTTTTAAAACCCTAAGAACGTAAATTAACGTAGTAGCAAATCTAGAAAATCTGTAATCGTGCCAATTTATTCGGCGCGTTTTCCTTAAACCACGTCAATGCAAGCTAGCTCCAGGTGCAAGAACTCTGAAATTAGTGCTCGATCTTAAGCAATTAACCGTTTCTAGTTGGACGCCCTGATTCCCAAGACACCCAACTTTGGATCCTAAGACCACGAGCGCCTGCCCCGCCATAAAAACTGATCCAAACATCCAGTGTTTACTAACATACAGCTGTGTCACGAGTGCCAACACTTGAGCGTGGCTGCAAGGAATAAAATGGGATAACGACCTCAAAGAAAGAGAAGTGGGGACCGGTCTGCAATCACCGTAAAAGACGGCACCCCTTGGAGTGGATCTGGTCAGAAGGGTTCGCGGTAGCACAGCGGTCTGCGTGCAGGCCCGGGGGCAGCTCGCACAACCCGCAACCACACTCTCGGCCCAACTGCAGAGCGAGAGAAATGACTTCAATTCGGGTCCTCCCGGAACTGCCGCCGCGTCCGCGCCGGGAGCCGCGTGGACCCCACAGCGCGGGTGACAGGGCCCGGCCTGCCGGAAGGATATTCTCGGCGCGGAGCTGCTCCAGGGTCTCCTCGCACTGCCGAAGCCGCTCCCGCAGCTCCGCGTCGCCGCCCCCATTCTCTTCCTCCTCCTCGTCGCCGTCGTCGTCCTTGAAGCGGGTGTGGACGGGCTTCGGAGTCGACTCCTCTGGGGGGTCAAACGCCTCGAACAGCTCTAGGTCGCCAAAATCCACTTCCGCCGCCATTTTGGGTGGTGGGAAAGATCGGAGGAGAGGCGGAGCCAGCCACGGGAGCTGGGGACGAAGGTTATAGGGCGGCACCACCGCTTTCTTCAGCTCCGACCCGCGCTGAGCTACCCGGTAGAGTTTTCTCCAAACGCGGGCCGCCACAACCGCACCAAGGGCGGGGCCAGTCATGAGGGACTACAGCTCCCAGAATACAACGGTGCTTCTCACGTTCATTCCAAGGTTGCCTAGGATCGTGGCTTGCCGAGACACGTGATTTCTAAGGGACTGTTCACTCATTGTTTGCATTGCATGCCGGGGTTGGTCATTTTTTAAGGTGAGGAAAGCCTGACTGGATAAGAATGCGTGAAAGTATGGATTGTCCCTGTTAGGCAACTAAAGCTGAAGAATCTGCCCGACACATGGTTTATTACAGATTCTGGTGTATGTGCTAAACAGTAACAAGAAAAAGGATTCTCATCTTTGCCACAGACTACCTTTGTGATTTTAAACTAGTTTATTGGGCTTTTTGTTTTTTTCCTTCGGTACCAGGGATCTGAACTCAGGACCTCGCGCTTGCGAGGCAGGCGCGATGCCACTGAGCTAAATCCCCAGCCTTGGGCTTTCCTTTTTTTATGGAAAATTAGCTAGGTAATTAGTCAATTTTAAATTTGTCTGTTGATTGTGGTGGTGCATGCCTGTAATTTCAGCACTCAGGAGGCTGAGGCAGGAAGGTCGCCCGAATTTGAGGCCAGCCTAGTTTACATAGTGAGTTCAAGGCCAGCCTGGACTGCATAGCGAGAATCTGCCTCAAAAAACCCAAAATATTTTTTTTGTTTTTTTAAAAACCCAAATTATTTGGGGCTGGGGATTTAGCTCAGTGACACGGCGCCTGCTTCAAAAGCGAAAGGTTCAGAGTTCGATCCCTGGTACAAAAGAAAGTCTTATTTTTTTGTTTTTTTGGTACAGGGGATTGAACTCGGGTCCTTGCGCTTGCACAGCAGGCAGCTGAAACCACTGAGCTAAATCCCCAGCCCCAAACAAAACAAAACAAAACAAAAAATGTCTGATGAGGCCTTCTGTAGTTTTTCATTCAGTTGCATTCAGTCATAATGTGTCAGGCACTTCTGTGGGATCTAAGGATAGTAAAACGTGCAAAATAGAGAAACTCTTGCTCTCAATGACACTTATACACAAGCCCAAGAAACAACAGAAGCTTCATAATTATGGATTTTCTGCTTTGCAGTCGAGCTGGGTGTTGAGGATTATTCCTCACATGAATGTGGAAAATACAAGAAATTGTCAGGTGTAGTGGAGCATGCAGGTATCAAGTTTGAGCCCAGCCAAGGAATTGAACAAGTAAAGTGCTGAGCCTCATTCAGTCTTTGTCTTTCTTGGGTTGGGGAGTGCGGACTGGAATATGCTAATTATGGGAAAGCTTTCCCCATGGATTCATCCAGACTCAAAAGTGGAGAAAGATCCGCAGGAACTCTGAGGTGGCCGTGTTACAGGAGCTGAATTTTGAGGCATATCTGGGTCTTCCAGCTTTCCTGCTGCCTCTTAATGAGGAAGATAACACAAACCTGGCCAGAGTTTTGACCAACCACATCCACAATGGCCACCACTCCTCCATGTTCTGGATGCGGGTACCCTTAGTGGCACCAGAGGATGATATAATTAAAAATGCACCTCCTAAAATGTACCAATAAAGTTAATGGGGGAAAACAAAATGCACCAGGGCCGGGGATTTAGCTCAGTGGTTCCATTGCCTGCCTCGCAAGTGCAGGGACCCAAGTTTGATCCCCGGTACCAAAAAAAAAAAATGCACGAGTGCTCGCTTCGGCAGCACATATACTAAAAATGCACCAACTGCACACACAGGAATACAGTGGAGAGGAGAAAACATGGATATGGTGGCACGATTTCCAGACTTTGTGTGACTACAGCAAGAGAATTGCAGTAGCTCTTGAAATTGGGGCTGACCTCCCATCTAATCATGTCATTGACTGTTGGCTCGGGGAGCCCATCAAAGCAGCCATTCTTCCCACCAGCATTTTCCTGGCTAACAAGAAGGGATTTCCTGTTCTGAGACACACCGGAGGCTGATCTTCCGGCTCCTCAAATTGGACGTGCAGTTCATCATCACGGGCACCAACCACCACTCAGAAGGAATTCTGCTCCTACGTCCAGTACTTGGAATACTTAAGCCAGAACCGCCCTCCACCCAATGCCTATGAACTCTTTCCCAAGGGCTATGAAAACTGTCTGCAGTCCCCACGGCAGCCACTGATGGACAATTTGAACTCTCAGACACATGAAGTGTTTGAAAAGGACCCCATCAAATACTCTCAGTACCAGCAGGCCATCTATAAATGTCTGCTAGACCGAGTACCGGAAGAAGAGAAGGATACCAATGTCCAGGTACCAGTGGTGCTGGGAGCAGGCCAGGGTCCCCTTGTGAATGCTTCCCTGTGGGCTGCCAATCAGGCTGACCGGCGGATAAAGCTGTATCCTGTGGAGAAGAACCCAAATGCTGTGGTGACAGTGTAGAACCGGCAGTTTGAAGAATGGGGAAGCCAGGTGACAGTCTCATCAGACATGAGGGAATGGGTGGCTCCAGAGAAAACAAACATCATTGTCAGGGAGCTTCTGGGCTCCGTTGCTGACAGTGAGCTGTCACCTGAGTGGATGGTGTTGGGAGCAATGCTACATAATTCTAGGGAAAAATCATTTGGTTAGCCTAGTTCTCTTGCCTACAGCCAAGCTACAGAATAACTCCAGTTTGGCCTCCGGTCACAACTGAGACTTCAGTGATCCAGTGATGCTGTGATTCTCCAGGACAAGAAACATCCTGGGAGAACAAACATCTGCTCAGTTCCTCATTGTTCTTGCGCTGATTAACATCTTGTTTGCCGGAGATGTACTGAACTCTCTGCAAGCCTTCCGTTACACCTTGTTTATCCCAATGTGAACTACTGAACTCTCTGCAAGTCATTTGTTACATTTGTTTCTCCCGATGTACTGCATAAAAGGTGTGGTAAGCTGGGGCCTTTTGTCTTTGCTGCCCAGAGCAGCACTGATCAGACCAAAAGCTCAGCTTCTTCTCAGTCTCATTTGTCTACCTTTCCTGTAATTCGCCGTGTGCTGCCGTGGCTCGCAGGAGACCAGGACTCACTGCAGAGGTTCTCGTAACGTCCGCTTCCCCTGTTCCCTACAGGATGGAGCACAGCACTTCCTGAAAGATGATGGTGTGAGCATCCCTGGGGAGTACACCTCCTTCCTGGCTCCCATCCCCTCCTCCAAACTGTACAATGAAGTCCGAGCCTGTCGGGAAAAGGACCGTGACCCTGAGGCCCAGTTTGAGATGCCTTATGTGGTACGGCTGCACAACTTCCACCAGCTCTCTGCACCCCAACCCTGTTTCACCTTCAGCCATCCTAACAGATCTATGATTGACAAGAACCGCTACTGCACCTTGGAGTTTCCCGTGGAGGTGAACACAGTGCTGCATGGCTTTGAAGGCTACTTTGAGACTATGCTCTGTCAGGACGTCACTCTGAGTATCCATCCAGAGACTCACTCTCCTGGGATATTCTCATGGTTTCCCATCCTTTTCCCCATTAAGCAGCCCATTATGGTGCATGAAGGCCAGACCATCTTTGTGCGTTTCTGGCGATGCAGCAGTTCCAAGAAGGTGTGGTATGAATGGGCTGTGACAGCACCGGTCTGCTGTGCTATTCACAACCCCACAGGCCGCTCATACACCATTGGCCTCTAGGCCTGTGTGCAAGGGTCTAGGGCCTTGGAAGCAGCCTTGATAGCACAAAAGGTGCAGTACACCTAAGGTTGCAGGACATCTGTGAAGCCCCTTGCCCATCAGAGAGGAGCAATCCAGTCTGCTTTCCTACCTTACATCAAGATGGGCAAAGGAGGGCTGGGGATTTAGCCCAGTGGTTCCGTCGCCTGCCCTGCAAGCGCAAGGACCCGAGTTCGATCTCCGGTACCAAAAAAAAAAAAAAAAAATGAGCAAAGGAGAATTAATTACAGGGCTCAAGCCAGCACTCTACAAAGGTCATGGGCCAGGGTGTGAGGAATTAGTAGTGTTGGATCTGAAGCTGCATCCACAGGCGCTCCAGCCTTAAGGACTTTGGGGAATAGCCCTGCGAACATGTGATTGAACGCATCTTCAGCTCTTTCCTTGCCCTCCTCTGTCCTTGTTTTGACTGTTTTGCATAAGAAGAAATACAAATAAAGTGAAGTTACGGCTCAAAAAAAAAAAAAAAAGTTTGAGCCCAGCCTGGGCAAATTAGCACTTTAGTAAGAACCTGTCTTAAAAAATAAAGCCTGGAAAAAAAAAATAAAGCCTGGGTTATAGCTCCATCCCCAGCACCCCCCCTCCAAAAAGTAGGGTTCAGATGGAATAAAGAACATCTTAGGCCAGTAAAATGGCATGTGGAATGGAAAGACAGAGTGTGTAGCAGGATGAAGGTGTAATGTTGTTAGACCAGTAGCCCAAACTGTGTGAGATCTTTTCCTTGACCTCCAATGCTGAGTTTAAAACATTTTATTTTTTTGAAACAGGGTCTTGGTATGTAATTCGGGCTGGACTCAAACTCTCAGCAATCTTTCTGCCTCTGCTTCCCGCGTGCTGAGTGGGGTTGCAGGCATGTGCCACCATGTCTGGCTCATTTAAACTTTTTTTTTTGGTACTGGGCTCAAACTCGCCTTTGAGGCAGGCATGGTGCCACTGAGCTAAATCCCTGACCCTCATTTAAACAGGTGGTATGTTTGTTACCAGCATGTTTTCATTTTGGTAAGATGGTCCTGATTAAAGGGTAGAGAACAGATTGGAGACAGAGCAAGAATGAAATTCTGAGGCAGTGATAGATTTTTGTACTTGTGTTAGCTAAAAATTAAGAAGTGTTCACTTGGGGCTAGGGATGAAATGCAGGGGCAGTGGCAGAGTGTTTGGCAGAGTCCAGCTCTGGGTTTAGCTCCAGAATGCCCCACAACACACACAGCCGGATTGGGCAGTGGGGATAGTGCTGTGGAGAACATTAGTCATTTAAAGTAGAAGAGAGGGGCCGGGATAAAGTAGAAGATACTTGAAAGATGAAACTAAATCAAGTGTTCCCATTTAATGATCAGATACTGAGTAATGAGAAAAGGGGCCATATACAGTTTGACAGAATTCTGACTTAAAACTGGTTGAGCAAATGGTCACTTGACACTGAGAACAACAGATATAGATCAGGTTTGCATGTGGTAACTTAAACCAATTTTAACCTGAAAGGTAATAGAGAAGTAGCCTGACTGTTGGAAGATTTTTTTTTTTTTTTGGTACTGGGGATCGAACTTGGGTCCCTGCACTTGCGAGGCAAGCGGTGGAACCACTGAGCTAAATCCCCGGCCCAATTTTTGTTTTGTTTTCTGTTTTTTGAAACAGGGTCTCTGTCATTCACACTGACCTTGAACTCACTTTGTAGCCCAGGTTGGCCTGGAACTCATGGTGATGCTCCTGCTTCAGCCTCCCCAGTATTGGGATTACCAGCATGTGCCAGCACACCTGGGAGATGTTCTTCATACATTTTGGTTGGACATCATTAATATACTGAAGGAAAGATTGGGGGCTCACAGTGGATGTATATTTTAGGCAGCTGGACCTTTGAGTTAAGCTTGGCTGGACATGGCTGTAGTTCAGTGGTAAATGTGCTTCTCAGTACCACCACAGTAAACAAGGCTAACATTGGCAGACCCAGGGTTTTATGACAAGTAACTGATAGAGGATGACACTGTATGAGTAATGCAGAGGGAGAATAAAGGACAAGTCTTGAGAAACTCCAAGGGCTGGGTTGAAAAGGATGACAACTATAGAAACTGATGACTGAGTGGGTCCCCTAGAAATTAAGTATGTACTTAAATCTTCTGTGAAACTCTTAATTGAAATTTTGAGTTATGTATAAAGCAATTCCTGCTTCCATCTTGTTCCACCAACTGCTTAAATGTTTTTCTGTGCTTAATGGAATAAAAATTCACCATCCCCCACTGAAGACCTCTGTGCCGTCTTTGTATTTGGCTTTCCCTCAAGACCTACAACTACCAAATCCTATACTCCCAAATTACTCTAAAAGCCAGTGGTTCTCCAGTTTATGTCTTGGCTCAAATATTTGAGAACCGTCTTCTAATGTTACCGTCCCACCTGGCCGCCACGTCTTTCATTTCCTGGGCAGCAATTTAAGTCCCTGTTGCCTAGAAGCGTAAAACCTAAACATCCACTCATGGAGCACAAGACTAAAACTGAAAGCACAAAAACCACCAGGGGAAGAGTTAACAGAGCAGCTCAGCAAGTGCAAAACTATGGACTATGTTCCCCACCAGACCTAAGTCTTCACTAGACCTCCAGAAAGGTTTTTTTTGGCAGGGTTTTTTTTGGTACTGGGGAATCAAACTTGGGTCCTTGCGTTTGTGCAGCAGGTGGCAAAACCACTGAGCTACATCCCCAGCCCCGTTTTTTGCAGTTTAATCATCAGACTTAGGCCTGGGACGTAGCTCAGTGGTTTCGTCGCCTGCCTCGAGAGCACAAGGACCCGAGTTCGATCCCAGGTACAAAAAAAAAAAAAATCATTAGACTTGCATAGTATGGAAAGAGGATGTCAGCAAGACCTTGTTTTAAAAAAACCTTCAGACGTTGGATGTACATTTCAGAACAGCATGCAACATTATTGCAATTATTACCTTTAAGTAATTTGGTTGTTGTATTAATGAACTTCTCTTTTCAACTGTTTATAATACACTCTAGAGGATCCTGCTATACCTGAGCAAAGGGCAGTCTCCCATCCTTAACTCACTGAGAAACACAGGAACTTCTACCTGCCCTGCCTCACATAACCTTGGTTTTCCCTGCTGCAGACTGAACTCAGGGCCTCACTCATACTAGCCAAGCATTCTACCACCCACTCATCCTCAGCCCAGCCACCAACCTCTTCAGTGGCATCTGAGGACAGAACTTAATGTTGTGATGACCCAAAACACAAGATTCGTGGCGCCATTTCCTCAAAAGCTTTGTCACTGGTACAGTGAAAAGCTTTTTTTTCTCCACAGAACTGTCATCCTTTACCAAGTAAATAGGGTCTCACTATGTAGTCCAGGATGGCCTTGAATGCAGAAGTCCTCCTGCCTCAGCCTCTCAAGTGCTAGGTTCGCAGGGGTGCATCACCAACCCTGGCTACCAAATATTCTAAAAACCTTATAATCCAATCACTTTTCATGTTTAACAAAAATACATCTAACAAGCTGGCAAGACAATTCCAGTTTTAAATTAAGAGCATAGGGTTGAGTCAAGTGTGGTGATGTACACCTGTAACCGCAACAATCAAGGAGGCCCAGGCAGGACTGCAAAGTTTGAATCCCACCTGGAAATTTATCAAGAAATGTCTCAAGATAAAATATAAAAGGGCCGGGGATTTAGTTCAGTGGTTCTGGCGCCTGCCTCGCAAGCTGAGGACCAGAGTTCGATCCCTGGTACCAAAAAATAAAATAAAAAAAAATATAAAAAGTCCTATGGATCTTGGTCAGTGGTTGGAACTCCCCTGGGTTTAATCTCCCAGTAATAGGTGTGTATGTGGTGCTGCGGGTGTAGCTTGTGGTAGTGTTAGCATGCAGAAAAACATTGGGTTCGACTCCTAGCACCAAAAAACAAAACAAAAAGACTGTTTTTCCTTTGTATTGTGCTAATTATGACTTATTACACTGTGATGTTTCCAAAGGAAAAACATGACTTTGCTGTAATGAAAGTAATCAAGTTTTCATTAGTGACAAAACCATTTTCTAATATTTGAGTTTATGCTGGAGACTTCAAAGGGATAATGAGCAAAGGGCATACAAAGGACTTGTTATAAGGCACTTTATTAAAATAAAAGTGCTTACATCCCTTTAATGCATTAACCTATTTCCTAAATCACATGGAATATTTAACATACTATACACCAATTCTGTCCTTCAGGATAGGAAACCAGTATTCTTTAATAAATGTTTGCTCCTCTTACCTTCCTTTTACATTTCTGCTCACCATGGTGTTACCTACAGAATAGTTAACTAATCTTAGGATGGGGAAAAAAAAATTCTAACCAGTGTTTTCTAATAGCAATTGCAAATGCTACAAAAATTATAAAACAAATTCAAACAAGAATACCCGGTAACTTAAATTAACAATAGTTTTGAGAAAACCATTTTTATTATCATTACCACCCAGCTTATTTGTGCTGGATTATGTACCAAATGGCCAGATCTTCTAAAGAACATCTACATAACATTTTTTTCATGTTTCAAGAGATGAAAATAACTGTACAAGGTTAAGTACAAAAGTACACAAGACAGCAGACACGAAAAGATCTATGTATGAGATTCTATCCCACCTGCAGCTTTAATATATTTGAAAAGTAGAATTCATTAACTAAAAAATATTGTCCTTCTATAGGTGTCAAGTTTAATGGAAGTGGGTTTAACCTGATTACAACACTAACACCAGTATCACTGATCTGATATTTACAAAAATTGTATTTTTCAATAAATTAAAGTCAATGCAACACCCATGCAAGCTAGAATGCTAGCTGTTTGGTGAACAAGGACCTGACATCTGAATAAGAAGTCTATAAAGTCCCAAACTTCAAAAGTGTGATCTTTTTCAAACTGCATCCATTCCTCGCATTGAAGATGTGAAGCCCAAACCCATTCCTCTTTGCGTGTGGGTTTGTGATCTTGCCATTTCATACTGAGCATCTAGATTTCTAAATACTTCTTCTTGTTGCTTCAATGTCTTGTAACTTTCTTCATCAACTGAGCTACAACCAGCTTCATCTTCACTCTAAATATCAGACAGAAGATATTACAATGAATTCAGAGGAGAAAAGTGATTTTCTGTTTAAGTATCTGACTTCAATTCACTTAGCTAGAAAAGGTCAGATCTGAGCAGAGACCGGATGTAAGAAAAAGAATTGTATAGTCATTGAGGGAAGAACAGTGCAAGCATTTATTATAGTTTCTTCAAGGAACAGCATCTTAGCCTTGGTAATAACCAAAGTCAGAGGACTTGTGGATCTTTTTAGGTTTTTTTTTTTCTTTTTGTTTGCAGTAAGAGGAATTCAACCCAAGGCATCTCACATGCTAGGAAAGTCCTCCACCACTGAGCAACATCCTCAATCTTTATAGGTTTTGTATTAAAATTAATTTGCAATTCAACAAAATCCAACTTTCTACAACTTGAAAAAGAGCTTCCTTGGAACACTAAAAGACAGGCCCACTCCACAACCCTACACAAACAGTACAAGCTAGCCAGTACATTGATTTTTAAAATTTAGCCAAGTGTGGTGGCCCATGCCTGTGATCCCAGCACTAGGGAGGCTGAGGCAGGCAGGAGGAGTGACATTAAGTTTGAAGCCAGCCTGGACTACACAACGAGACCTTGTCTCAAAAAACTGCTCCCCCCAAAAATTATTTATTGACTAAAGCAAGCATACAAACTCAGTAATAACAAATATGTTACTTTAAACTCAATTAATTTAGCTGGACCCAGTGGTTCACACTTACAATCCCAGCATTTTGAAAGGCTGAGGTAGAAGAGCCCAAGTTCAAGCCCCACCTAGGTAAGTTAGTGAGACCTTGTCTCAAAATATAAAAACAAAACAAAATAAAAATAAAGAGCTGGGAACACAGCCCAGAGGCAGAGTACCTGTTGATTTGATTCCCCCCCAAAACCCCAAATCTCAATATAAATTATAACTCACCTTAATACCCATTAACTTCCTAAATTTGACATTTTGGTCCTTGTTTCCAAAATTCAATTTTTCCCATATTTCAGCAGATTGAGATTTGTCCTGTTAAGAAACACTAAATTTTAAAATGTACAAAACACAGTAGTTATTATCAGGACATCAACTCTCTCCATAAGTTAAAAAAAAAATGTCTATGGCATTCTCTTAAGAGGATTTTCTAATTATTTCAAGGTACACATTATGGAGTAAAAAAATATAAGGAGTTAGCTCATGATATAACTTTAGATTAAGAAGATACCTTAATCCAAGGAGTTTTTTCTTTATTAACTTAATATAGTACTACTAGTTTTCATAAAAACTTTTGACTTATGTTCAGTTATAAATAATTATGAAAAACTAAAATATGCCAAACAAGTTCTCAGAAGAAAGGCAAGCTTAATTTGTTCATGTAACTGCTAAGTAGGGATAAATGATAAGACAATAAAATAACTCACCCCTTCTTTCTTGCCTTGCCAAAGCATTTTCCTTTTCTTCTCTTGTTCAGCAAACTTCATTGGGTTCACAGCTGCTGGGTTGTAGTAGCTCGGCACAGCTATTCCGGTCTCTGCCAATGCTTTGGCTTGCAGGGCTGCCATTTGAGCTGCCATAGCAATCTGAGGAGTCACTTGTGTTCCTGATGCCAACAGGGCAGCAACATTGAGAACAGAACCTCCAGTGGCTGCAGCCGCTTTAGAGGATATAAGTATGGGTTTTAAAAGACATAATTTTTTACTTTATATCAATACATTATATAAAAAACCTTCCAATCTGCCAAAAGAGTTATTTTCAGCAAATATAAGGAAACGTAATTCATAAGATCCCTAATATATAGTAAAACATTTACTTCCCTGTGGAAGAAAAATTCTGCAACTAGTAAGGTATGATTTCAACAGATGTGAACTACAGAATTTATAGCTATAATTATAAATCATTATTTGTAAGGGTGTTTATATTTTATGAACTGTCTTCAGATAGCTCATTTGAAATAAATAATAAACTCCCAGAAATATGAGGTAGATGGTATGCAAACATAGCAGATGCTAGGGCTAAATGCTAGAAATTCTTCTAATCATCCATTTTTGTCAGTCCAGAATTCAGCCTTAAAAAACTTTTTAAAAATAGCCTGTCCCTGTGACGCACATGTGCAATCTCAACATTTGAGAAGCAGAGACAGGAATCACAGCAAGTTCAAGGGAAGCCTGGGGTACAGTGAATGCAAGATTTGATTCCCAGCACAGAGACAAAAACAAACAAACAAACAAAACCAAAGTGCATAAAAATTTATGAGGTGGGAAAACACTAAAAACGGTTACAGTGTACTTGATGGGTGGTAGAAATCAGATGATATTTTCAAAATTTCTAAAGAATGTCACATATCCATAATAAAAATTACCTGCAGCCATTTCTTGTTGCTTTTGTTTTTCAACCATTTCCTTTTCTCGCTGCTCTTGTAATTTCTTTGCTCTTTCCAATCTGTCGAACACAATTTAAAGAAATATGAAACACTAGATATAAAACCAGTATTTAAAAATATACAGAAACTTTACATTGAATTTTAATTTTATGTTTTTTTTTTTTGGTACTGGGGATCGAACTTGGGTCCCTGCGCTTGTGCAACAGGCGGCGAAACCACTGAGCTAAATCCCCAGTCTAATTTTATGTTTAACATTACTCTTCTATTCTTAAAAGTTATCAGTTAGGCCGGGGATTTAGCTCAGTGGTTCTGTCGACTGCCTCGCAAGCACAAAGACCCGAGTTTGATCCCCAGTACCAAAAAAAAAAAAAAAAAAAGTTATCAGTTAAATATTTCAACACTGTTTTAATTTTTAATTTATTTATCATTTCTAACAAGATGAGTTCTGCTGTATTGCCCAGGCTAACCCTGAACTCCTGGCCTTAGCTGGGACTATTGGTTTGTGGTGTAAGACTGTGAATCTCTGTGGACTCAATCTAGGGTCTTGCGGATGGATACTAGGCAAGGCCACTACCACAGAGCTACACCCTGCTTTCCACAATACTGTTTTTAAAATGTAGCAACCACAAAAAAAGTGGTCAAAAATTTAAAACTTTGGGCCAGGGATTTAGCTCAGTGGTTCTGGCTCCTGGCTTGAAAGTGCAAAGTCCCGAGTTCGATCCCCGGTACCAAAAAAAAAAAACAAAATTAAAACCTTGGGCCCGAGATTTAGCTCAGTGATACCACCGCCTGCCTGGAAAACCCAAGGTTCTGAGTTTGATCCCTGGTACGCAACCCCCCCAATAAATAAAAAAATAAAAACTTTTCAGTATCACCATTCACTATAAAAGACAAAATTAAATTTTGTAAAAAAATATATTGAGAGTTGTGTACATTTTAGAATGTGTTAAACAATTTGTTTATAAGATTACCTAAGTGAACCTTGGGGAAGAATTGCCAAGAGGATGAGAAAACCTATCAATATATTACAAAGAGATTTATATTTAAATGGACTTTATTACTATTTCCAAGTTATTAAAAATTAAAAAGTCATAAACAAAAGGGCAAGGAAACTCTGCCACTTTTTTTTTCTTTAGAGACAGGGTCTCGGTATGTATTTCAGATTGGCCTTCAACTCATTAAGTAGCCCAGGCTGGCCTTGAACTCAGATGTCCTTCTGACTCAGCCTCCTGAGTGCTGGGATTACAGGTGTGTACCACCTCACCTGGCAAACTTTGCATTCTTTATAATCTAATTAAATGGGGGGGGAGGAGGAATCTGTACCTGGAAATTATCTTTAGGATCTCAAGAATTTTAACAAAAGACTGGTAATAAAATACAAAATTTGAATATGCATACTAAATTTGTCAAGTTTATTTCTTTTTCTTCTTTTTTATTAAATTCTTTTATTGGTACATTTTAGGTACACATCAAGTTTATTTCCTGAACGAACATCTTCATAATCCGCTCCTGGAAGAGAAAGCTTTTCTTCGTAAGGATACCTTGATTTATGAATCCTAATATGCCACCCACCCCTTTTTGAGGCACTGAGGCATAATACCCAGGGCCTTACCACGAGCTACATCCTCAGCCCTTTTTCAATTTTTAATTTTGAGACAGGGTTTCACTTGGCCCATTTGGGAAAACTGTAATCCTCCTGCCTCAGCCTTCCAAAATGCTGGGATTGTATGTATAGGACATACCCCTTAATGTGGTAAAGGGGTAAGGAGTAAGGAAAAGGTTTTGAGACAAGGTTTTGCTATGTAGCTCAGGCTAACCTCAGACTCAGGTGATCCTCTTGCTTCAGCCTCTTGAGTGCTGGGATTATAGGCATGTGCCACTACGTTTGGAAAGGCTTTTTTTTTTAGGGGCACATAGCTAATAAAATACAGTAAGTTGGTATTTGTAGGAAGAATTGCTGAAATCTACATAGAAGATATTTAACAATCTATAATCTCACTCATTTTTAACTTAGGACACTGGAAAGGAAAACAGTATAGACTTGATTTTATCCCAAGAATAAAGATTTTCTGATTATTGCAAACCATGAAACGTGGGTCACAGATCAGAAAACTATTAAAAAAAAAACAAACAACAGTAATAAAATAAAACAAACAAAACAGTCTACATATTGTTTCTTAGTAACAAAAGACCTCCCTTTCAAATTTCGAGTTTGCCAAGGAATAATCTCATAATTTGAAATCAGATCTCATATAAAATCAACATACCTCAAAGATCACTAGTTTCAGTCAAAAAGTTTTAGGTAGTAACAGCTTCACTTTAATAAAATCCAAAAATAAAAACAGACAACATACAAGTAAAATTTTAAGTCTTAGAAAATACTAGTCAGAGTTAATGGACCATTCATTATTAATTAGTTCAGATTTGCAGTACATCACTTGTGTATTCAGTGCGTTTTAGTTTCAGAAAGAAAACATGAACTCCTGGTCACATTAAAATGGCCACTGTAGGTTTGGAATTAAGACCATTCACACAGGTGAATGGAATGAAGAAGGGGTGAGCTCACACCTTTGCTGCTGCTGTTCAGCTGGAGTTTCTGCCAGGCTGGGTTCACAGGGCAGCAGCACATCAGGTTACATTGTGACAACTGTATTTTTATAACGGAAAAAAGATACAAACTCAATTTCATAAAGAAAAAAAAAAAAAGGAAAAAAAAAACCCCAAATTCAAAGAGTATATAAATTTAAGTGTATGTGGAAACCTGTAAATGAGTATTTAACTTTGTATTTCCTGCCTCCTCCGAGGCCATTCTTTGAAGCATTTTGGAGATTTCAGTCAGATAGCCCTGCTGTTGGTGGTTCCACAACCATTCACCTCTGAAACAGTATAAAATTTAAGAACTACTATATTCCCGTGTTGGAAGATAGTAAAATTGGCAATGAGGTATATTTATTATTTGCCACCTTAAACAAAGCAAATCCGAAAAACTCTCGACAGAACTGTTTGCAGTATTTGTTTTCTTAAAATAAACAAAAAGAAAAAGCCATCTTAAGAGGAAAAATTAGTTCTTGATCAGATTTATAACAACAAAAAAGTTTAGGAATCTAAAATTTCTTCACAGAAAACAATCAATCATGAAGGAAAAACCATGAACTGTTCTGGACACCTCAATGTTCAGAATTTAAAAATCACTTACACAGTTCCATATCACTGAGATGCCACACCATCTATGGATAGATTTATCTGAATTATATTCTGACTTAAAACCTTTCATTTGGTTCACACAAGTAGAAAAGACTAAAACGCACTAAAAACCAAAAAAACGCACCTCCTAGCTAAAGCTTCTTGTGCATCCATCGCCGTGTTTCTGCCTCTGAAGGGAGGTGGACTGGGAGTCCGGCTTAAACTTCTGCTAAATCTTCTTGGTTTTTCAATTCTCTTTTTTCTATCTCTGTAAGAAAGTGTATTATACATGTCTCATTGAACCCAAATATTTTGAACAAAGGGCCGCTCAGTGGCACCGCACCTGCCTCATAAACGCAAGGTCCTGAGTTCAATCCCTGGTATGCGACCCCCCCCCCCCCGCCCCCGGCCCAAAGGGAAAACAAAACTCAAATTACCTTTTCATGGTACAATAATCAAAATCATACATTCCCACAGTTATTCCAAATTCCTAATGTATATATGGCCAGTTCATATAATCATCTATGGTGTGGCAGGCACACTGGAAATGGCTGCTTCTAACCTTTGGAACAGTAAACCAATGTTGCACAGACAAGCCCTGTGCTTTTTTATTTTGCAGGTCAATATGTACACAATAGGGAGTAATGGGCTAAATTTAAGTCAGTCACCGATCAGAATAAGACGTGTAAAACTCAGAATCTAGAAATGACAGTTAACTGAACTGCCCCCAAAATGATTAAAAAATTAACAATCACTTCATCTACCATCCAATCTCAGAAATGTATTACAAATTAGTGTACTACAGAATAAACCAACCAATAGAAACAGATGCTCATTTCAAAGTTCAAACAAGTGATAAACCAAAAAACTAAAGTATAGTCTGTTCTTATCAATATTTCAACATACATTTTTACATACGGACATTACCAATTAACTTTCCTATAAATAAATACTATAAATTGTTACTTCCCAATAGCAAGTTATTTAACATCTCCCAATCAAGACAGGTTGGTGTGTGGTGGCACATACCTGTAAACCCAGCACTTGGGAGGGAGGCTGAAGCAGGAGAATCTCTGCGAATTCAAAGCCAGTGAATTTAAGATTGGCCTGGACTACTTAGCAAGACCTTGCCTCACAAAACCAAACCAAACCAAACCAAAAGACAGGGTCTAGCGCCAGGGATTTAGCTCAGTGGTTGTGCCGCCTGCCTTGTGAGTGCAAGGACCCAAGTTCGATCCCCGGTTCCAAAAAACCCCAAAAAGACAGGGTCTAAGTTGCCTAGACTGACTGTGAACTTGTGACCCCCCTGGCTCAGCTTCCCACAGTTCTGGTATTACAGAAATGCACTACCACATCCAGCTTAAATGTTAGGTTACATGATGAAATGAGGTAAATTCAATGTGTTCAAAATAACTGATCCCCCCCACAACCTAGGCTCTGGGGTACTGAGCCTAGGAAGCATTTAACTATATCCCCATTCTCTCCTTTTCCTCTCAGGCAAGGCTGGGCTCAAGCTCACAATTCTCCTGCCTCAACCTCCAGAGTGCTGAGATTACAGGTGTGTGCCACCACGCCTGGCTCAGAGTTTTGAGTCAAGTCTCACTGATTGCCCAGACTGGCATAGCTCAGCCTCCTGAATAGCTGGGATTATAGGTGTGAGCTGCCACACCCAGAAAAACTGAATTTTTATGGGGTTGTTCATACTCCTGTCACAGACTCGCTGATCACACCAGAATATGAAGGCCGGTGTTTAGCTTTTAATGTTGCTGGGCAATTCGAAGCACTTGTTTTACCTCTCAGCGATACCCACAGACTCTAGAGCAGTGATGGCAAGCCTTTATAGACAAGCTCCCAAACTGCAAGATAAAACTCACTTATTACAAAGTGCCAACACTGTAATTAAGCCTAAATACTGAGGTTTTAGTTAAAAAACAAAAAACCAACAACTTATACATTAACATCTTTTGTCTTAAAAGAAAAACCTCACATGTGCCATAGGTTTGTTACCATTGCTCTAGAGCCATACCCTCAGACCGTGGACTTGTTTATAACTGTGAGGTTGATTAAAATAATCTCTCAATCTGCAAATAAAATTGTGAATCACAACTTTCATATTCGTGGATCCAAAGAAGACAAACTGATTCTGTGAGGAGTGTTTGCTTTCACTTGGGATAATGAGGACCTACCGACTTCTACTCCTTGTTCTACTCCTACTTCTAGTCCTATGCCTGTGTCTTGATCTTGAGCGGGAACGAGATCTGATCCGCCGTTTTCTGTCCCTGCTTCTGGATCGTGACTTTTTTCTATCTCTGCTTCTGGATCGTGATTTCTTCCGGTCTCTACTCCTAGATCGAGACTTCTTTCGTTCCCTGCTTCTACTACGATGGCGCCTGAAATTCAAGTGCAGAAACATGGTTACTTACAGCTGTGCTTCTCCAATTTTAAACAATATGAATTACTTATATAGTCAAGACAGGCAATAAACTATTCTTTATTGTTTACAGAAAAGAGAACAGGTTTTTAAAAGGAGTCATAATCTACAAATGTAACCTTATAATTTGATAATTTCTAGAAGGTCAAGGTGAGACAATGGCATGTCACAATGTTTAATGGATCCTATCTCAATTTATGATCCCATTTAAGTTGGTATGGTGGTGCACACCTGTAATCCCAGCACTTGGGAGGCCGAGGCAGGAGTGAGTTTGTGGCCAGCCTGGGTGACATATTAAGTTCAAGCACAGCTGAAAGTACAAGGCGAGACCCTATCTCAAAAACAAAAAGGGTCCTATTTAATACCTTAAAGCAGGCTTGTCCAATCAGAAGCTGAATAGCTAATAATGTAGCCTTACACAATTTTAAACTTTTGGCCAGGTGTGGTGGCCTATGCCCAGTACTTTGGGAGGCTGAGGCAGAAAGATCATGCTTGAGACCATACAGGACTCAATGTGTAACACCCTGCCTCAGCCTTAAAGATACTTTCCTTGAGTCTACTGCATGGTGCTTCAGTGTGGAGTATGTAGCAACATGGAATGCTCTTTAGGAAAGAGTGAAGTACTGTGCTAATTTTGCATCTTGTGCCTGTCATAGCCAGTCTAACAATCCTGCACATACCAGATGATACAGTACCAGTGTGACTTGGTGAGTAAGCACCAGCAACTCCTGACAGTAATATTTCAACCTATCTACATCTGTGAAGATAGGCATTTGTTGCTGTAAAGCAGGTATGTAAGTGTCTTAGTGTTTCTTTTTTTATTGTACTGGGGATAGAACTTAGAGGACCTTGTGCTTGCCAGGCAGGCGCAGCACCACTGACCTATATCCCCAGCCTGTAAGTTTCTTCATTTTAAATGTTTGTTACATACTCTAATAAAATGTAAAAGTTTTCTTAGTTATATAATGTGTAGCCCAAGACAATTCTTCTTCACTTACAGTGGTCAGGTAAGCCACAAACATGGACACCCACAGTTTCAAGGCTACGTCTAAGTTATTTAGAGTTTACTTAAATTTTGACTGAATCTGATAGTACACATACAATGCCCACAGAATTCTCCAAATACATGATGTTTATAAAGACTTAACTGCAAGAGATAATCAAGAGGTTGACGAAAATCTAGCCTTAATTGAAGGGGCCGATCACCCCATCCTCTGGTCTTCAAAACTGTTTTTTGGATTTAACAGAGAAAGTTCCAAAGGAGTTAGCTATTAGTTTGCAAAGGAATATGTCAAGTTAGTAAGAAACTTCAATCTCCTAATTAGGATTTTGTGTGTGCAATGCTTGGTTAATGAGAAGCTTTATGTAATTCAAAGCTATCAGAAGGCAGGAAATCATAGTACCAAAGCCCCCTACCTTTCACGGGACCTAGACCTTGAATGACTTCTGCCTCGTGACAACTTTCTTTCTTTGCGTTTGTGTCTGTCCTCCCCATTTTCAGAAGAATTTAGTCGCTCTCTTCCTTTATCAGAAGAATGTTCTTTGTCATTATGTTCCTCAGACTTGTGTTTCTTAGAGGATTTATCTTTGGATTCATGTCTTCTTGCCTGTTTTAAGAAGAAGTTGGTTCTTTCAGGAAAATAGTGCAACAAAAAGAGTTAGTATGGGTATCAGTAGACAAAAATGTTGTGATGCAACATTAGTAACCTTAGGAGTGTGTGGCAAATAAAAAGATCTAGTTTCACACCACCCAAATGCTGCAGATATTACTAATTTTATTCTTTATAAACACCCAAAATGCAGTTTCCGCCCCAAATTTTTCAGTATCACAATAAAAACAATTTTCAGAAGTGAAATATTAAAAAACCATTACACCAAAGAACCCCCCAGTTTCTTATCTAAAAAAATACAGACCATGTATATACATCAATTTCTAAATCCAGAGTACATAATTTTAAACTTAGAAAGTAAACAATGGAAATAACACAAAGAAATGCATGAAGAAAAGCATTTCAAATTAAGTTGCTAAGTATATTTTATTAGTCATTAAAAGTCATTTTCTGTAACTTCATATCACACAGTTGCAGTGACTCTCTTATAGCTAGGCTACCCACCAAACTTTCTCTAAAGGACAGGCCCTGAATTTTCTTCCATGTCTAAATAGTGAAGCAATCACTTATCATCTTGCAATATTTACTCCCAACGGGCTTGGACTTCTATTACATTTCCTGCATCTAGGGTATAAAACAGCAATCATATCTATTTTTAATTTTTAAGAAATCAAACTAGGGGGGCCGGGGATTTAGCTCAGTGGTTCTGGCGCCTGCCTCACAAGTGCAAGGTCCTGAGTTCGATCCCCGGTACCAAAAAAAAAAAAAAGAGAAATCAAACTAGGGCAACGTATTTAATTACTATTCTACCATACAATACATACTTCTCCCAAACTCTGAAAGATTTAAACCAAGGCTTTGTATAATATATAAAGATTGTGCTAAAATTAACTATTATGATTGTATCTCCATCTTACCATTCAAATACCAAAGTAGGAAGTGCTAAATTTTTCCATATTATAATTTGTCAAATCCATCTTGCACTTAAAGCTTAAAATCACAAACATCTCAGGATCACTAAAGTTTAAATTCGGAAACTCACATCCTCTCATTTAATCCCCCTTTTTTACATATAACTAAACTAAGATCTAAAGCCACACAGCTACACAGGAGTTGATCTGAACTTGGATCCCATGTTTTCCTGACGCCCAGACCACTACTTCTCTAGCATAATGGAACATTTATGTTTTCAAAAATAAATCAAAGCATTTTGCTTTCCTTCCAAGATAAAGTTTACTTAAAAACAAAACTTAGCCAATCACTTTAAACATGCATGATGATACATCTGAAAATGATCATAGTTTATTTTTTATTTTGCAGAAAATAAAGAGACCTGGAGGCACAAGTTAAAATTTTAGTTTCATTGCCAGTTCTCTATTACTATGACCTTAGAAAAGAAAATTTCCTTGATTTTGCCATTTAGTGGCAGACTGGAAAAAGCTTTAAATTGGTTAAACTTCCAAAGATTTTAGTTTATTTCAAACCACTTTTCCAAACATAACATTACTATTAATTAAAAAAAACATTAAAACCCTTAACTGATTTAAGATATATTTAAGGGAAATAGGAGTTTGAATGACTAATAGTTACCTTATCATGAAGTAGGCTTATTATTTTGCTATCTGAGTCTGCAGCGTCTTCAGTTCAGTCTCTTCGCGCATTAGCACGCTGAGTATGATTTATTATAGAAATGTTATCATGTGAGCTAAACAAAATAGTCATTTTCACAAAAACTCTCCTAAATTAAAAATTTAACAGAGCTTCCATTACGGGAAGAGGTGAAGTCCCTGCCCACGTTTGTTTTAGGAGTCCCTTGCCCAGCCCCCAAAAGTCTCCTCTCCTCCCTTCCTGGCTATTTCTGCTCTTCCTTTATGGCTCATTCCTTGTCTTCTCAGGTGGGCGAACAAGCTAACTCCTGTGCATTACAACCGCTACCTTTTCTTTTTCCTCCCTCAAGTTTTGCTGTCTTCGCCACCTTTTCAGCTGTCCCTCACTCAGTTTTATTTCAAAATAAATTACTATCAGGAAAATCGAACTAGTTTTACTAAAGGAAAGGGAACTCTTGTTATCATTCAGGAAGAAAAAGTAGTGCACAGATATCTAGGGTACCGCTACTTACAGATGACTGCTATTTAAAAATCCTGAGCAGCTGTCAGGTATAAGGAGACTAGGGACCTCAGATATTAATGGAAGCTCTGTGACAGGCCTAAAAAAACCAAATATATTCTTCATATGAAATTTTTATTGTGAATAGTTTCACAATGTAATAAAATTAATATTTTGAAGGTACTTTTCAAATAGACTATCTTCTTGAAAACTGATGAATCCAAATCATGCTTATTTTTAATAATCCAATTAACCTTTTAAACTTCAAGTTTTGTACTTACCGTGACAATATCATATTCACACAAACATTTCTACCAGACACTTCACAAGTATTTTAAAGTACCTATTCACACAAAGTGTTAATTACCTCTTTGCTTCTGCTCCGACTCCTGTGCTTTCTTCCTTCATTATCTGTGAACACAGAAAAAAACATTCATCTTAAACAAATTCTAATCATGTATCACTAACAATTTCTAGCCTCTTTGGCTAATCAGAGTTAACTTATTGTTCACATCCAATGACTGTAGTTTTTTTCCTGGTGGTGTTGGGGTTTGAACTCAGGGATATGTACATACTGTGCAAGTGGTTTATTACTGAGCTTTAGTTCCAGCCTGATGATGCTTTTATGACAGGGGTAGGATTATTCTACCACATTAATCCTATATGTATATGAAAAAAGTCAATCTGAACAAATCAGAATATACTAAGAGCACGGTCTTTTATGACAGATTCTTAGTATTATAACAAAACATTCTGACTAGTTGTTGTCTGTTACACAGATCTTTGTCGAGTCTTATTAAACAATTTAGAAGGCAAAAAATAAAGAATGCAAAAAGAAAAACAGTTTGGTGTATATTTGGTATGTAATATAAGTATAGTCAAAAAGATGCTACTCATTTATAAATTTTCTTTCTTTCTTTTTTTTTTTTTTGGTACCAGGGATCAAACTTGGGTCCTTGCGCTTGAGAGGCAGGCGGCAGAACCACTGAGCTAAATCCCCGGCCCTCTCATTCATAAATTTTCAAAATGTGTCATGAAGGCATGGCATGATGGTACCTATCAATAATCCCAGCACAGGGGAGGATGAGGGAGGAGGACTGCTCTGAGTTCAAGGGCAGCCTTAACTATAGCCAGACCCTGCCTCAAAATAAAAAAGGGTTATGGGT
The DNA here is from genome assembly GCF_053883595.1 of Heterocephalus glaber. NCBI lineage: Eukaryota > Metazoa > Chordata > Mammalia > Rodentia > Bathyergidae > Heterocephalus > Heterocephalus glaber. Next base: position 22,406,954 of record NW_028258412.1, read on the forward strand.
GCAGTCCAGTGCAAAAGCCCTGGGGGCTCAATCCCCAACACCAAGATAAATAAACTTTGTAGAGGATCACCTGTAGGTACAAATGATAAATGACTAAGGTCCAGGTCTTACAACTTTCAAATGCAGCTTTATCAGTACTATTCTACTTCTTATCTAATGTCTTTACTCAAAATTTTTTTTAAAAAAAATTAAATATAGGGGATTTAGAAACACCAAACCTCTTCCTTGAGAAATAATTCTAATACAATGGTAAAACATTTGCCTGGACATGTATACTTAGCACTATAAAAACAAACAAACCCCAAAATAACATTAAGTTAATAAAAAGAACAGGGTTAGGGCTGGGGATTTAGCTCAGTGGTTTCGCTGCCTGCTGCGCAAGCGCAAGGACCTCAGTTCGATCCCCAGTACCAAAAAAACCCAACAAACAAACAAACAAAACAGGGTTAGAAATGTTCTTGTAACTTACTTCAAAGGACATCAAATAACATCACCTCAGATAACATTCGTAAGTCTGGACACCTATATATAGTTGGAAAACACTATTTTCCCAATGAGAAAATTGCAAAATTTTGAACATCTTAAAGTTAACAGTTTCTGTCATCCAAATTTAAACATATTATTCTCAAAATTTACAAATCCACCCCCTAAAAAAACCCCCAACCCCAGAATTTTTTCATAATCTATTTCAACTGGGAAGAACATATATTTTAGCAAGCAAACTAAATTTATGTCTTACCCGACTTTCGTTTTCTTTCTCTTGACCTTGATCGTGATCTTGAATAATGATGTTTTGAGGTTTTAGGAGAAACAGATACATCTGACTGCTCTTTTTTCTTATCTCTATCTGGGGATGTCTTTTCTGGGGCTGGTCCATCTCGTTCTGTATCACTAGCCTAAAAGTTTAAAGAAAATTATTAAAAAGTCTTAATTACATTTAAAATGTTTCCAATGTCTAGCCACTTGTGATAGTGCATGCCTGCAATCCCAGCACTTGGGAGGCTGAGGCAGGAGGATCGAGTTTCAGGGCAACATGGGCTATACAAAAAGTTCAAGGTCAGCCTATGCTACAAAGTAAGACCCTGTCTCAAAAAAGATAAAATGCTTGCATTTTCTTAAAACAGACAGGTAGTAAAGACAGTGACACTTGAGCTTTATAAAAAACAAAACAAAAACAGCCCATTTTCAATCCAAGTAGCTACACATCTATGTAGTAATACTGTACACAGGACTGACTTGAAATGACTAAAGTGATATCCCAAAAAGACAACTGTATTTAGACTGGTGTACCTTTAAGTTCCAAATTATCATTTTGCTGTGCTGTGGGCTGAACCTAGGGCCTTGTGCATTTAGCTAAGCAATCTACCACTGAGTTGTACCCTCAGCCCACTAATAATTATTTTTTATTAATTTTTAAAGGGTAAAGTCTCTCAAGTATTTTCAATGATTGGTCAAGCAGAGAAAATATAATCCCTTTTGGATTTGCAAACTCACTGGGTTGATATTACCAGTATTTATATTGGCCTAAGTTATCATTAAAACAGCACTTAACCTCAAGTTGTTAAATTTAAAGACTCTTCTATATGGTCTGCCTCTCCTCATTCATGCTTTGGGTTATGGCAAATTAAGTTGTTTGTGCTTTAAAACATTTCATAAAGGCCAGGATTTAGCTCAGTGGTTCTGCCGCCTGCCTTGCAACCACAAGTACCCGAGTTCGATCCCTGGTACCAAACCAACCAACCAACCAAAAAATATTTCATAAATAATTACTAGAATATAGACTATTTTTCTGCAGTGCTAGGGATTGAACCAGGCCTTCACACATATGCTGGGGAAGCACTTTACCACCAAGCTAGGTCCTCAGCATAGATTAAAAAGTTAGGGCCAGGGAATTAGCTAAGTGGCACAGTGCCTGCCTGGCAGGCGGAAGGTCCTGAGTTCAATCCCTGATACAAAAAAAAAAAAAAAAAAGTTAAATATTTTCCAGTAATTAGGGGGTCCCATTACAACTATTTCTGTGGGGCTGGGGATTTAGCTCAGTGGTTTCGCCGCCTGCTGCGCAAGTGCAAGGACCCAAGTTCGATCCCCAGTACCAAAAAACCCCCACAAAACAAAAAACTATTTCTGTGTCTCTGCTAAACTGTGCAGTCCTAACTACAAATAACAGGAGTATCATTAATAAGTAAATTCATTTAAGTTGGTGTCAGAAAAGAACTTCAAGGACAAACTACAATCTGAGTTTGAACAGATTCAACTATATATGTGCAAAGTATCTGTCTAGGGAAGGTAATGTAATAAAATGGTTAATACACCCAAGGAGCTGATGACTTTGAAAAGGGTTGGTAAAATCAAGCAAGCAAACAATGTGACAAGAGATTGCACATTGCCCACAAAAACCAAAAATATTTACCATCTGGCTCTTTAAAGGAAGTTCACCAACTTCTTAGGAAATCAGAAGAAATCTGGATTGGATAAGAACTTTTTCCCTTCCTTAGGAAGATTGCTCCACAAAATGTATACCAAGTAAAATAAATGAGATCTAAGAGGGTGCAGTTTTTTAAAACAAGTATCTGAAGGGCCAAAACCGATGTTAGACTTCACTAATGAAAATAATAAAAAGCAAGCAACTAACTACTGGGAAAGTCTCTGCACTAATGTGTGCTCCAATATGGGTGACTTCTGGAATCACAAAGTCTTGTATTAAAAAACCAAAAGGTGGGCCAGGATGTAGCTCAGTGGCGCTGTGCCTGCCAGGCAAGCGGAAAGTCCTGAGTTCGATGCCTGGTACTGCAAACAAAACAAAACACCCAAAGGCTGCCTGTGATCCCAGCAGTCGGGAGGCTGAGGCAGGACTGCTGTGAGTTTAAGGCAAGCCTGGGCTACATAGTGAGTTTAGGGCCAGCCTGTACTACAAAGTGAGACCCTGCCTCAAAAACAAAACAAAACAGTGATGTTTTATCACACAAATTAAGGATGATACTGATTCACAACGAACATCAGACATTTTACTTTTTGTTCTTATACCATTAAGACCACTTTCAGATTAGTCTATTGCAGTGTTTATACAGTTTGCGCTTGGTAAAATAAAATCATAAACTCCTGACACATCTCATTCACTTTTTCAGAGAACCAAGACCAAAACATTTTCATGGAAAAGACAGCACATTCAGCCCAAGCAGTAAGTTTTCAGTCAGTTTAACTTCATGCTTAATAGCACCGAAGCCTAGCAATAAAGAAACCATCCTGTGACACAGACTTATAAAAAGCCATTTTCAACTGTGCAACACAAAACAGAAAAACTATCCAATCACTAAACTCCCCACCATGAATGCAATCATTATGTACTGCAAACATTTACTGATAAAAAGCTAAAAAAGCAAAACAATGTGATAGGTGGCCACAGCCCATGCAAGTTATTTCCCTGAGGATACTTTATAATAGCATAATAAAGAAAAAAATCAAATGAATATTAAAATTACTTTGAAAATATCTAAGCTTTATTTCAACTTAATAGAAATCTCTTAAGAGTGACCATAAAACTGCATTCTAATGATGAACTGGACTCTATTAGAAAGCCACTTTTGTTTGATACAATTTACATTTAGAAAATCCTAGCTACACTTCCAACATAGTATACAAAGCAGTTTCCAGAGCAAAGAAGGTTAAACACTAGATGTAATACTAGGCCACTTCTCCAGATTGTCTTTTCATTGCAAGGGGGACTACAGAAACAATGTTTAGCTGATTGCACTTTAAAAGGCCCAAAACACTAAACAATTTAGCTCCACATATGCCAATCTACCAAATCTTTGAAATCTTATTAAAAAAATTACTCAAAATCCAATTAGATATGCGGAGGTGGTGGGGGTAAGAGGCAGAAAAATCAACCCTAATTCCAGATAACTCAATTATTAGAAAGAATAAACTTCAAGTTTAATAGTCCTACTTATTTTCGAAAATGAGAAGACACAACTTTCTAATTAGTAAAAAGGAATGTAAAATGATTGCATTTTTCTTTTAACAAGATAGCTAAAAATGAGGTAATTACACAGTATAATCCATCAAAAACGGGCATCTTATGCCATGGCTGCTGTTCAGAATAATTTACGGGGCTGAGGAATGAATAGCTCTAGTCCAGAACAGATAATTTACAGGCTCTAGTTATTTGAATCAACGAAAGGACCTTAAATTTTTAAAAAGGACTTAATTACACTGCTTCTCAGACTTCAAATTAATTACAACACGGGTCACATAAACTGATCGTAACTGCTACAGTAGTTCTAAAACATCAATCAGCCTAGTGCGAGTCCATCACAGCTCCTGAGGAATAAATGAAGGTTTACTTAAACACTAACTGAAATTGTGCATGTTCTCCATCCCTCAGTGAAAGCATTAAATAAAGCTACAAAACTGCGGCTCTCTCTTCACACACACACATCCTTTACACACATCGCCTTTTTTTTTTTGTACCGGGGATCAAACTCGGTACCTTGGCCTTGCAGAGCAGGCGGCGAAACCACTGAGCTAAATCCCCGGCCCAACATTGCCTTTTTTGACTCAATACTTTTCTGAGACTCCCGATCCCTTTTTTGTCTTAAGGCGAACATAAATTTTCAGGCCCTAAGAAAACTAACCACGGTAAGCTAAGAGACGCTGTTGCGGGAACCGAAGGGAACGCGGGGCTGGAGATGAGATGAGGAAAGTTCTGGAAAAAAAGGTACTCCCTGTGGCTCCCCCACCCCCACCGACACCGCCTAACTTCCCCCTCCCGACAGCAGGCAGCCATGATGGCGGGCGCAAAAAAAGGCCGCGGCGCCATTTTGTCCACACAGAGGCGCGGAACAGTTCTGGGAACCCCTCACCCTGTCTTTCAAACTAGCAGGAAAACAGCCCTGGCTTTAAACTGAACACCCGGCACCTACCGCCATAGTCCAGAGTTCTGGCCGCTAATGCGGCGCCTCCACTCAACGCGTTCAACCGTACCGGCCGCCCCGAACCCTCACTACAGATTAAATCGCTCGCGCGAGAGACCCGGATGGCACAAAAGGGATGAGGCCCAGCGAGTCGCGCAGCTTGCTGGGAAAAAGGGGTGGTGACGAGTTTCTATAGCAACGTGGTTCGAGGCAGTGATTGGTTGGTCTGTCGAAGGCGGTGCGTAGAGCCAGAGAAAAGGGCAGGGCCTAAAATACAGCCTAGAATACAGTTGCTAGATGGGAAGGAAAACAGTTTAGGGTGGGGCGACTTCCTGTTCGATTTTAAAGCAATCTTGGCCTTCTCCGGCCCCCGTAGAAGGGACTGGACGTGATATTCTCCCGCCAATTCAAACCCCAGGGAAGGAACCGTAAGAGGTTGGTGGGGACGAAATACTTGTGTGTTCCCTTTTAGTTTCTTCAGTTGCAGGTGAGGAGGGGCAGTTACGCTTCTTTAGGGAGCTGGGAGTGGGGTAGCAGTGACTTCAGCCTATTTGGGGGTGCCTTCCCTTGTAGACGCTGGTGGGAGAGGTTGGCGTCGGTTCCTGCTGGCAGCCGTGTCCGTGTCAGAGCCTTTTTGTGTGGAAGCCTGATTAACAATGTTTTATCTCGTTTGTCCTGTATAAACTAATCTCTTCTCCATCCCGCTGGGTGTTCTCAAAACGTCAGTCAACCTATCCTTCGTCTGCTTAGTACCGCCCCATCCTGAATTGAGGTCAAAATTTTTTTTTTCCTTCCTGGTACTGGGGGTCGAACCCAGGGCCTCGAGCATGCCAGAGAAGTGCTCTACCACTGAACTACACTCACAGCCCCTTGTTTTATTTTGACATAAAAATGTACAAAGGTATGCTTGTACTCCTAGCACTCGGGAGGCTGAGGCGGGAGGATGGCCGCGGGAGGCCAGCCTGAGCTACACAAGGAGACTGAAAAAAAATTTTTTTTTTTTTGGTACTGGGGATCGAACTCGGATCCTCCCGCTTGCAAGGCAGGCGGCGGAACCACTGAGCTAAATCCCCGGCCCCTGAAAAAAAATTTTTTACCTAAAGTGTACCAATAAATGTTTTGCTATAACATTCCTAAAAAAAATTTTATTTAAAAAATACTTATTTTTTGCAAAGATGTCCAGGCTGGCCTCCAACTTTCTTTTCTTTTCCTCTTTTTTGAGACGGGGACTATATGTAGCCCAGGCTGGCCTTGGACTCGTGGCCATCCTCAGGCTTCTCAGCCTCCCGAGTGCTGGGATCACAGGCGTGCGCCACTTCGCCCCGCTTGGCCTCCAATTTTCTATCATCTTTCCTCAGCCTTCCGAATACCTGGGATAACAGCCAGGCGCCACTGCACCTGGCAAAATCCCTTGTAGTTGAGGTTTTGTTTCGCTCGTCCTACTTTTTCCACACCATATTCCTCTCTCGGTGTGGCCCAACAGCTGCCTTAATTCTCTGCATCCTTTCAGCCTTTGTATTCTTGTTCTCTTTGCCTCCATAGTTGTTCTGCCTGAGCTTGGGATCATTGTTTTCTGCTATTTAGATATCAGATCAAATAACACCTCTTTCCCTTCCCAAAGAGGTCCTGAAGCCACCTTTCCATCATTTATCCAAACGTTTTTTTTCAGAACACTGAGCTCTGTTTATAATTTATGCATTTACTTATTTTTTATTGAGAGCCAGTTTAAAAAGGTTGGGTTCAACACTTTTTTACAAAATAAAAAATAAGTTGTTTGCATTAAATGAATAAAGCATTCAGAATTGCTGGGCACACAAGAACGGTCAATACGTGTTAACTATTTTTTCTCATTCTTCTCGCAAGATTGTAAACTTAATTGGCCAGAGATTTAGCTCAGCAGCTCTGCCTCCTGCCTCTCAAGTGCAAGGTCCCAAGTTTGATCCCTGGTACCAAAAATATAAATAAATAGATAAATAAATAAACGTATTAATGGCAAAGACATTAGATCTCATTCAAACCTGTATTCACATCTCCTGGAACAGCGCCTGGAATATAATAGGCTAAAAAAAACATAGAAAGGGCTGGGGCTGTCCCTTGGCGTGAGGCTCTGGGTTCAATTCCCAGTACAGCAAAAAACCCCCACAAAACTGTTGACCCCAATGTATTCCTCCTAATCTCTAATCTCTTCCCAATTCCCATCCAAACATCAGCCGTAACTATTCTTGTCTCCCAACGTTCTTATATTCGTGTGTGTGTATATATATATATATATATATATATATATTTTTTTTTTTTTTTTTTTTTTTAGGTAGAGTCCTGCCTCAGCTTCCCCAGTTCCCCAGTGCTGGGATTACAGGCGTTGCAGCACCACACCTGGCTTTTTTTCCCCTTATATTCTTTTTTAGGGGGAGGTAAGGGAATCGAACTCAGGACCTTGTGCTTGCCAGGCAGGTGGCGGCACCACTGAACTAAATCCCCAGCCAAGAGGAAAGAGTTTTTACTAAGAGTATAAGGAAAGGGGCCAGGGATTTAGCTCAGTGGTGCCACCGCCTGCCCTGCAAGTGCAAGGACCTGAGTTGGATCCCTGGTACCAAAAAAAACCCCTGACAGAACTCTAGAGACCTTAGATTCCCAGCCCAAATGTTACCTGCTTCCACAAGTAAACGCAACTGAGCACCACAAACCAACCATTGTTCTGAGAACCTTCAAAACAACCCTTTCAGGTCAGTCCAACTATTTCTATTTTATAAATTAGAGAATTAAGGAAAACAAAGATTATTTGTCCAAGGACAGCTCACTAGTCATTGTGAAAGAGCGTGGAGTTAAAAATTGTTTCTAACAATAATTAATTAAAAAATAAAAATTGTCCTTGTGCTATGGATTTTATTTAAACTCTATCACTGAGCTACATTCTCTGCCCTTCCCATAAGATTTTAAAACATCCTTCTTTTTCTTCTTTGATTTTTGAGACAGGATCTCACTGTGTATTTCAGGCTGGCCTTGAACTCAGCAGTGATTCTCCTGCCTCAGGCTCCCAAGTGCTGGGATTATAGGGGAGGGCAACCACACCTGTTGCTGAGAATCAAACTCAGGACCTTGCATTTGCCAGGCAGGCAGGGTGCCACTGAACTACATCTCCAGCCAAAACATGCTTCTGATATCATTTACCAGAAAAATTTCTAATTAAGTGTTTAGCACTCTCTACCAGTCTTTTATCTTAGTACTTATTTAGACCACAGATAATATAAATTATGTAAATCTTTGCTAATGAGATGGTTGCATGACTCCCCTCAGGTTTTAAATGTACTCTTCAGTCCATTTAGAAATCTAGTAGAGTTGTTTTTTTCTCTTCTCTTTGCCTTTAAAACAATTGTATAACAATACTGTGAAAACATGAATGGACTTTCAAAAAAAAGTTTATCTGGAATCTTGAGATATCCCAGACAGTCTCATTTCAGAGCCTGTGCTCTCTATTGCTATACTGATTAAAGGTTTGTTTCAGATGAAAACTTGAGTATAATTTCAAGCTATTGAGCACACAAAGTACTAGAAGCTCTAGGATACACTGGTGATATTGGAATTGTTGATTTGTGTGTTGGTTGTGTGTAAATCAACATGATGTTCTCTGATAATAATCATTTCCATTTTTTTGACTATCTGGTGACCACAGAAATAACATGAATACAAAGAAGTTTTTATGTGTTGATATTAGTTTTTTGGCTTTTTTTTAAGTAAGGTTTTTTATTTACCAAGGAATTGATTTCAAAGCAACAAGACAATTTAGTCTGTAATTTTACTTTTTGTCCCAGGAAAGACTCCTGACTCAGAAAGAGGATATCTGAAACATGTGGAATGATATTGAGCTGCTAACAAGTGATGATACCGGAAGTGGTTACTTAAGTGTTGGTTCAAGAAAAGAAAATGGAGCTGCTTTGTATCAAGTAGATTTGCTTGTGAAGATCTCCTCAGAAAAGGTAATGATTTTGGTGCTTAGGATGTAGCTCAGTGGTAGAGAGTTTGCCTAGCATGTGTGAGGGCTGTGGGTTCAAACCTCCTCTCAAAAAAATAGGTAATGCTGGGACAGGGATTTAGCTCAGTGGTTCCGCCTCCCTGGCAAGCGCAAGGTCCCGAGTTGATCCCCGGTACCAAAAAAAAGAATATCTACACTACCAGTGGAGTTGAAGGCTGAGGCTCTCTGATCATCTCTACCCCTGAGTTATGTAGAAGTTTGAGGTTTACACTTTCCATGCATTTCTTTTACATTTAAACTTCTTTCTTTCTTTTGGTACCAGGGATTGAACTTGGGACCTTACGCTTGCAAGGCAGGCGGTGGCACCACTGAGCTAAATCCCTGGCTCTAAAATTCTTCCTTTTAGTAATTCCACTCTTCTCACCTCAAGGTTTAAAACTTATCTTTTGCTTTTGATAGAAAGTATCACTGTTACTTTTTTTTTTTTTTTAAGTTCTTTGCTTCTGATAAAATATTGATAATGTTGGTGAACTGAGATTTCTTGTAGAGAAAATACGGGTGATCATTTGTTATAGTATTATCCTCCAATATTATACTTGCAGGAATTACAGGCATGCACCCCCATGACTGGTTTGACTTTTTAAAAATGAAGTTCTGGGGCTGGGGATTTAGTTCAGTGGTGCTGCCACCTGCTTCACAAGCACAAGGTCCCAAGTTTGATCCCCGGTACCCCCCCCCCCCGCCCCAAAAATGAAGTTCTATATGTATTCAAAGAATCTGATAGGATCTTACAAAAAGAAAAAATTTTGGGGGGTGTGTGTCGAGGTCTTATTTAATCACTTTTTTTGTTTGTTTGATACCGGGGATCGAACTCAGGTCCTTGTGCTTGCGCAGCAGGCAGCGAAACCACTGAGCTAAATCTCCGGCCCTTATTTAATCACTAAGTTATCCAGGCTTCACTAGAACTTGCTATCCTCCTGCCTCCACCTTCCAGAGTGCTGGGATCTCAGGTATGAACCACCACACCTGGTTTACTCATCGTATTTTGAACATCAATTGTGTCCAGAGCCCTGTGCTAGGTACTTGGACATAAGATGGCATATTATCCCTTCCTTTTAGGAATTTACCTTAAAGTTAGGCAGACACAACATAAACAACAGGAGATATTTAGCTGTGTGAGTCAGCATATGCTGAATGCCACGTGAATGGTACAGACAGTAAATACAGGAACTCAAAGGATAGAGAGCTCATGTTGCTCTGGCAGTTTAAGGAGCTCTTCCTAATGCAGCTGTACTGGACTTGGGCCTTGAGAAGAAGGGGAAGAGCTGGGCGTGGTTGTGCACACCTGTAATTCCAGCTACAACTCAGGAGGCTGGGCTGGATGATCGAAAATTTGAGTTTAGTGGGGCAACTAAGCTAGACCCTGATTTAAAAATAAAAGCTAGAACTTGGGGGATGTAGCTCAGTTTGAGCTCCTGAGATCAATCCCTGGTACTGCAAAAAAAGAGAAAAAAGGGAGTAGAGCAGTTCAGGCAGTGAGAACAGCATTGGCAGATCCCTAGATAGCACAGTTCCTATTGGCAGTGGTGTAACTTTCCACTAGTCAAAGAAGCAGTAGAAAGAGTAGAAGAGAGGTCCAGATGTGGTGGGACTTTGAAGAATTGTACATCAAGAAGGTAACCCTTGAAAAAGGCATAAATTGAAATGATTGGCTTATTTTGCCAGGGAAGAATAAGAGCAGTTAACATTTGCTAGGTATATGCCATGTGTGAAGGTTCTCTTCCAGACCCTTTCTGTGCATTATGTGCATTCATTTGATTTCCATACAAACAAGCATTGTCGATATTACTGTTATTATCACTCCTGCTTTACAGGAATGCTGCTGAGGCATTTGTCCAAAATCACTCAGCAAGTAAGCCTTTGAGCTCTCTGGACGGTAAAGCTGGCCCTGGATAAGTTGGGAAGTGTGGCCAAGCCAGTTGCATTTCCCCAGGGCTTTCCATGGCTGGTGCTAAGCATGCTGCTTTATGCAGGTTCTTTTCTGTGAGGGCATGTGCCCTTCAGCTCACAGTTCACCACTACCCTGCTCTGTAGCATAGCTGTGGCACTGAGACCTCGAGCCAGTTCATTCATTTGTGTTAATGCCTAGCTCCTACAATGTGAGATCAACTCTTTAGGAAAACAAGGGAATCCCTTGCATTTCCCTATCCATCCTGGACTGTTTCCCTGCTCAGAACCCCGGATAGGTCTAAGATAAACCATACAAAGGAAAACTTGATGACTAGTTAGATAGATGGACTGAGGAAAAAATGCCTTTCTGTTTTTTGTTTTTGTTTTGTGGTACCGGGGATCTAAATACTGATCTTGATTTCTCTCCCACAGGCCTCATTAAATCCAAAGATTCAAGCATGCAGCTTGAGTGATGGGTTTATAATTGTAGCAGACCAATCAGTGATACTGCTTGACAGTATTTGTAAATCTCTTCAACTGCATCTTATATTCGGTAAGGCTAATGTAATGAAATACATCAGAAGTATATCTTGCTATTAATTGGTAATAGACTACTGTTTCTTTACTCCGTTATTTCTAATAAGAGTAGACAAAGCTCAAGATAATGTGTCTTTAAAATTTTGAGGCAGGATCTTTTTTTTTTGAGTACTGGGGATCGAACTCGGGACCTTGTGCTTGTGAGGCAGGCAGTGGAACCACTGAGCTAAATCCCCGGCCCTGGGCTTGAACTTTTGATCTTCCTGCCTCAACCTCCCAGAGTGCTGGGATTACAGGCAAGTGCTACCATGCTTGTTTCATGTGTGTGTTTTGGGGGTGTGGGGGAGTGCTAAGACTCAAAGGATACTGCGGTAATCTATTCTCTCATATCTAAGGCGAAACATATCTGTGAAGCAGTAATTTAGTTTACTTGCCTGGTTTTTATTATAATACTGAATATTTGAGCCTGTTTGTGTTCAGGTTCCTGAGTCTTTTATTGTTATTATTTTTTTTTAAGTTTCCAAATCTTGTAGTTTCAATATCAATAGGTATATGAATACTTTTAGAATATGTAGTGCTGTAAAAATCTTATGCATTATTTATGAATTCTTCAAGTGAAAGGACTTTAATTGTGTGCAAACATGAACTTGCAAGTGATTTAAGGAACACATCAGTGATTGCACTGAAGTTAGGTGAAAATATTATGTACCTTTTTTCGTTTGTTTCTTGAGTAGAAATTTTGTGGAAAAGATAAGTGTTGGAGTATTTGTATAAGAGCTTAGCCAAAAAGGAGTGAGAAAGCATGCGTTTGAGAACATAATCTTGATTACAGTGTGGAGGCAAGAAACCCATGTCTGTGAAATACAGTATTAATGTCCCTACCCTGATCAGTGACCAAGATTCACAATTTCCTCAATGATGTAGTGGGCTGTGGTATCCTGTAATTCATTTATGTAAAGATAATTGCTGCTAAACAATTGTAGTTCATATATCAGCTACATATTATTGCTCTTTTTTTTGGTTGTTTTGAGTCAGGGTCTCCCTTTGTAGTTCAGGCTGGCCCTGAACTCACTATGTAGCTCAGCCTGGCCTTGAACTTGTAGCAGTCCTCCTGCCTTAGCCTCTCAAGTGCTGGGATCACAGGCATGTGCCACCATGCCCAGGTTATTGCTCTTATCTCTTATTCTTTCCCTCAGTTTCCACACCAGTTGCCTTGGTCTTCTTGCTGCTGTGCAAACACACAGGCTAGTCCCCACCTGGTGACCCTTGCCCAAACTGTCCACTATCTGGAACTACTCTTCTCTTTATCACTTCAGCTACTTCCTGATCTCCTTTAAGTCTTCCCAGTGCTCTGATTAATACTGTAAAATGCATGGTTCTTCAGGGTCTCTTTGTACCCTCCTCTCCCTTTTGTTTTTTTCCAGAATACTCACCACCTTTTCACACATCTCACTATTTATTATGTGAACCATTTTATCATCTATTTCTGGCTTAAAATAGGAGGTCATGAGCTGGGGATTTAGCTCAGTGGTTCCGCCGCCTGCCTCGCAAGCACAAGATCCCGAGTTCGATCCCCGGTACCAAAAAAAAAAAAAAATAGGTCACTAAACCTGGCATGGTGGTACAGGCCTGTGGATTGTAATCCCAGCACTTGGGAGGCCCAGGCTGGAGGATCCTTGGGAGCTCAAGGCCAGCCTGAACTGCATAGTTAGACCTTGTCTCAAAAAAAACCAAAAAACCCAAAAACAATTCAAGGTCAATGATGGTGGGAATCTTTTGTTATTTTCACCCATGTGAAAAGGTCCCAGAACAATGCTGAGCATGTAACAAGTGTTTGGTAAACATTTGTTGACCTAATCAAAGTTAGCAGTGGGCTGGGGATTTAGCTCAGTGGTGCTACTGCCTGCCTCACAAGCACAAGGTCCTGAGTTTGATCCCTGGTGCCAAAACCAAAGTTAGCAGTATTCTTTTATACTTTTCAATATTTTCACAATATTTACAAGTAGCTTAAATGATAGATTGTTTAGTGACACTTTGCATTTTTTTGTATCAAAAATAATCCTTTCAAAGGAAGCTTGTAATCTTGATTTCAAATTTTCAGATACTGAAGTGGATGTAGTTAGCCTGTGTCAAGAAGGGAAGTTTCTTTTGGTCGGGGAGAGAAACGGCAACTTGCACCTCATTCATGTGATGTCAAAGCAGACCTTACTCACTAATGTAAGATCTTGTTATGTTTTCACTTTTATGTAAAATCTAAACAATCTTTTGGATAACTGGAGCTCTTACAAACTATTTACCTTGGGTTGTAAATGAAAGAATAATTTTTTTTGTATTTAATTTAAGAATCAACCTCAGAAATATATGAAGTAAATGCAAAATTAAAAAATTAAGCTCTAAAGATATTTAGTATGCTTGTCCAAAAGTAATTCTCCATTTTAAAACTAAAGTGTTTGGAATATAGGCAGAGTTATTGCTAATGGTAAATAATAACCCTGTGGTTTAAAGAATATAATCACTCATTGTATTTTTCTAACCTTTTTCTTTTTTTTTTTTTTTTTGTATGGGGAATCGAACTCAGGGCCTCACGCTTTCCAGGCAGGCGCTGCACCACTGAACTACATCCCCAGCCCTTTGTAACTTTTTAAAAAATTAATTTTTTTGGTATACAATATTTTTCTAACTTTATCATTTGAAATTAATTTCTAATTAGGCTTTTATTGAGAAAACTAATAATGAAAATCAACCTACTTACCGGAATCTTATTATTGAAAAAGATGGTTCAAAGGAAGGTAAATATTCTTGAATTTTTTTTTTTTTGGCATGTCTTCTCATACCAAAACCCCCACATTTATGTGTAATCAATGGTATAAATTTCTTGTTAAACTATACAGTGTTAAATTTTCCACTGATGCAAATATTATTATAAAAACAGGGGTTTTTTTGGTACCAAGGATCGAACTCGGGACCTTGCACTTGTGAGGCAGGTGCCAGCACCACTGAGCTAAATCCCCGGCCCTAGAAAGTTTTTTAAGTTTTAGATATTTCCAGAAGATTGGTTCTTTTTTTTTTTTTGGTACCGGGGATTGAACTTGGGACCTTGTGCTTGCAAGGCAGGCGCTAGAACTACTGAGCTAAATCCCTGGCCCCCTGAATAGGTTCTTTTCCTTTTTCCTTTTTTGAGGCAGAGTCTTGCTATGTAGTTCAGGCTGGACTTGAACTCACTATGTAGCCCAGTCTGGTCTCAAACTCCTGGGGATCCTTCTGCCTCAGCCTGCTGAGTGCTAGGATTACAGGCATGTGCCACCACTCCCAGCAATTTTTCTAAATATAATATTCTAAATTTTTTTTTTTTAATATTTAACCCTAGTTTTCTTTTTTATATGTATGTATTTATTTATTTATTTTGTACCAGGGATCGAACTCAGCACCTTGTTGCTTGTGAGGCAGATGTCAGCACCACTAAGCTAAATCCCCAGTTATAATATTCTAAATTTATTTTTATAGTGTAACTTTGTTTTTGTGTTTGTGTTTTTATTTATTTATTTATTCTTGATGGTACTGAGGAACCAAGAGACTCCCACTAAGCTATATATATATATATATATATATATATATTTTTTTTTTTTTGGTACTGGGGATCGAACTCCTGGTCCTTGTGCTTGCAAGGCAAGTGGAAGAACCACTGAGCTAAATCCCCGGCCCCCACTGAGCTATATTTTTAAACAGGCTCTCACTAAATGACTAAATAACGTAGGCTGGGTTTGAACTTGAAATCTTCCTGCCTCAGCTTCCTAGAGTGCTGGGAATATAGGTGTGTGCCCCCATACCCAGCTAAGGAAACATATTCTTTTAAAATGTTTTTCTGGCTGGGGATGTAGCTCAGTACTTACCTAGTGTGTGCAAGGCCCAGGATTCAATCTCCAGTACCTCAAAAATTAATTAAATTAATTTTAAAAAATAAAACTTAGAACCAGGCCTTCAAATGCTAAAACTTAGGTTTCATCAAGAGTTCATTTTACAAAAAAGAAAGTTTTTGTGGGTTTTAGCATACTTGTCATATTTCGATTTCAATAAATGTTACCTGGACAATTATATATCTGAATTTTTTTCTGATAAGGCAAGTTTGGTTTTCAAATAAAAGTTTCAAAGACTTTACCATTGTTTTTATTAAAATAACCAACAAATTTTTGTAAATAAGCTTTAACGATATCATTACAATATTATTTGATTAGAATTTAAATGAGGAAATTGACCTTTTTTTTTTTTTTTTTGGGTACCGGGGATTGAACTTCAGTCCTTGTGCTTGCACATCAGGCGGCAAAACCACTGAGCTAATCCCTGGCCCCAAATTGACATTTTTAAGCTAGTTCAAGATACTGGTTTAAATTTTGTGTCCATGTGCCTTTTAGAGACTCTCATTTTAATATTATTATTTTAATAGGTACCTATTATATGTTGCTTCTTACAAACAATGGATTTTTTTATATTACAAATCTTCAGCTTGTAAAAATTCAGCAAGGTAAGTAACATTATTTTCTTATTGATTTGCAGCAATATTTATTAGTTTTTCAGTTAAATTTTCAAATATTCTCCTTAAGAATATTTTAGTTTAATTGTGTACTATGGTACTGGGTATATATTCAAGTATTCCGAGTATACTTACTTCTTCTGATGGCTGCAATAGAATCTCAAGAAATGTAATTTGGTTACAGCTTCAAGGAGTTTGGAGCTTAGTTGGGGTGAGAAGACATAGGCTAGCACAATAATAAATGCTTTTTGGTGGAGTGAATGAACCTGGAAATGGAAATGACCATATAGGTGTTGATAGTGCAGAGCCATAATTCATTTCAGCCTATGAGATTGAAAAATTGAATCAGAACAAGTATTTAACAAATGTTTCATTTTATTTTAGTTTTTTTGATTTTTGTTTTTTTGTTTTTGTTTGTTTGTTTTTTAAGACAGAGTCTTGCCTTGTGGTTGGCCCTGAACTCACTGTGTAACCCAGGGTGGCCTCAAACTCATCACGATCCTCCTGCCTCAGCCTTCCAAGTGCTGGGATTATAGGCGTGAGCCATCACACCTGGCAGATTTTTGGACTTTTGAGACACTGTCTAGCTATGTAGTTCAGGCTGGTCTTGAATCACCATGTAGCCCAGGCTGTCCTCAAACTTAGGGTGATCCTCCTGCCTCAGCCTCCCAAGTGCTGATATTATAGGTGTGCTCCAACATGCCCTGCACAACAAATGTTTTAAAACATCTATGCTAGGTCTGAGCTAGGTTCTGATTATGTGAAGAGATTTGAGTTCCATAGTTCTTTGTAGTTTTATGAAGAAGCTAGATGAGTAATAAAGGAGCTATTCCAAAACAGTGAGAATTGATGAAACTTTACAGGTGGGACTTGAGAGCTTGAATAAGAGTAGCAGAAGTGGGGCAAGAAGACCCCCTTGGTAGGAAGAAACATGGCTGGGGAGGTACACCGAGGGACTAAGTCAGCTTGGCTGGTTCCCCAAATAGAACGTGTCCTCAGAGTTTATAGCATTAGTCAGTGCTGAAACTGAAAAGTCAGCAGTAACGTATTTCTTCTGTCCTGTGTTCTTTGAGCTAAAATGCAGTAATTTCACTTTGAAACAAAAAGAATGAGTTGAATTATTTTTTAGATTGATACTGTAAGTTTAACCTGCTTTCTTTTTTAATGCAGCGATTGAGAATGTAGATTGGGATACAGCCAAAAAAGTAAGAAAGCAAAACTATGCTATTGTCTTTCAACTTAAATTTAGTATAAATGTAAAATGTTTCTATATGTAATTGACCTACTGGTTAATATTTTAGGAATTACTATAACATTTTAATAACTTATTTGAAAGTATATTTATAGCTGATTGATTTAAGCTGATTCTTGTGCTTTTTTGTGGGGCATAAAAATGTATATAATCTAATTTTTAAAATTTTGCAGTTACAGGGACAGATCAGATCCAGTTTTATTTCTACTGAAAATTACCATACTATTGCTTGTCTCAGTCTTGTAGCCGGAGATTTAGCAAGTGAAGCTCCTGTGATAATTGGGGTAATTCTTTCTATAAAATTTTTGTTTGTTGCCTGAAGTGTTTCTTTGACAGCGTGTTATCTTTTTAGTTAAATTTCAAAGTAATTTGTAACATGTAAGAAAAAGGAAATTATAAAAATTAGTTTAATAAAAATAAAATTAGGTTAATAAAAATTAATTTTTAAAAACCCAAAGTTTCTATCTTGGAAAAATATTGCATCTTTATTTTCAATAGCCTTGCCCTGAAAATTTAGCATTTCTTTCAAGTCTGATTAGACAGATACAACAAAAACAAAACCAGAATGTTCCACAGTTATAGTAATGCTTGTGACTTTGTCACTAAGTAGAAATCAGATTTATTTGTTTGATTTTTTTACAGTGCTGGGAATTGAACCCAGGGCCTTGGACATGCTAGGCAAGTGCTCTTCCACTAAGCTAATCTCCCAGCCTGAAATCACAGGTTGTTGTATTTTTTTGGTACTGGGGATCAAACTCAGGACCTTGTACTTGTGAGGCAGGCACTGGCACCACTGAGCTAAATCCCCAGCCCATTTTTTAAAAAAAAATCACATTATTTTAAAAAAGATTACATTATTGCAGCTATCTTAAAATATTTTTTATACATCACTACTTTAAAATCATAGTGGATGCTGGATGTGGTGGCGCATGCCTGTAATTCCAGCACTTGGGAGACTGAGGCAGGAGGATTGTCTGAGTTTGAGGCCAGCTTGGGGTACATAATGAGTTCAAAACCAGCCTGAACTATGTATTAAGACCCTGTCTCAAAAAAAACAAAAAAAGAAAAAAAAATCATCATGGCTATTCAGTGTCTATCAGAAAGTACATTTACTTTTGGTGACAAACTCAGAAGTTCTCAGGAGCCTACTGTTTTATTTTGGATTTTGCTTTTTTTTTTTTAGTGGGGGATACCAGGGATTGAGCTCCACACCTTGTGTTTGCAAGGCAGGCGGGGTGCCACTGAGCTAAATCCCCAGCCCTGCTTATGTTTGAAAGTAAAAGAAATCCTAAACTTCAGGTGATTTCTGCAAATATGTAAATTTTTTTTCCTATCCAGGTTTACAGATCCTTGTAATCTTGAAATAAGCCAAGTTAAAAATCTCTATTTTAGGCCCAGGGATTTAGCTCAGTGGTTCCGCCACCTGCCTTGCAAGCCCAGGGACCCAAGTTCAATCCCCGGTACCAAAAAAATTTTAAAAATCTATTTTAGAAATGGTCCTAGAGAATAAAAAACCCTGTCTTTTTTTTTTTTAAAACCCTATCTTGTAAGCGGTCCTACTTTGTTCTCAATCTTGGTTGGCCAACCAACTTGCAAGTACTTGTTACTATCCAAATGAGAAAATGGGCAAAATACTGGAAGAGGTCTTAAAGTTCATACTATGTCTTTTTAGGGCAAGATCCCTGAATATGCCTACTCCTTATTAAATGTTATTCATGTAATAACAATGAATATCAACATTCAGTTCTTCTCATTCTCTCCTGAAACTAAGAGGAACTGGGAGATAAAAGCTAATTGGACTTGAATATGTCAATTTTGGGGGGAGTACCAGGGATCGAACTCGGGTCCTTGTGCTTGTGAGGTGGGCAGCGGAAGCACTGAGCTAAATTCCTGGCCCACCCGGCCCATATTACTCATTTAAAAATGTATTTACAGGGCCAGGGATTTAGCTCAGTGGCACTGCACCTGTGTTGCAAGTGCAAGGTCCTGAGTTCGATCCCTGGTAACACAAAAAATAAAAAAAGAGTAATATACACAGTTTTCATGCACCTACTTTGAGAAGTATTCAGATCTTAGAACCAAATTTACGACTGTTGTACTATTTTTGCTTTTTAGGGAGTTGGTAATTGTGTATTCTCAAAATGGAAACCAGACTCTTCCAAAAAAGAAATGACAGTTAAGAACCTTGTTGATGCAGAAATTATTAAAGGTAAAATGAGTTAATGAAACTATTTTCTGTAATTTTTTTTTTTTTTTGATACCGGGAATCAAACTCAGGACCTTGTGCTTGCAAGGCAGGTGGCAGAACCACTGAGATAAATCCCTGGCCCTTTCTGTAGTGATTAACAAGTTGTAATGTTCATGTTAATATACTTGGGCTAGTATATGGGCTTTTTACCAATCATTCTTTGAAACAAGCCAGATTTTTTTTTTTTGGTACCGGGAATCGAACTCTGGACCTTGTGCTTAGATTATTCGATTATTGTCTGTAACGTGACTGTTCTTGACATGTTGCAGTTCTTACTTTGTTTTGGAGAGTTTATATTTTAATGGTCATTCAAAAATATTAGAGGCAGGAATAAATGAAAATGGGAACATTTTTTTCTTTTGAAAATGGGAACTTTTAATTTAGATGTTCTGGGTGTCTCATTATGCAGAGTGACAGCTGGGGGGCATCTGCTTGGCCAAGTAGATGTGCAGGTGATGGTCTGAGGTGTCACTGGCAAGCTAGGAACCATGGAGATGGCCTAAGTGACCCCCAAACTATACACTGATTCTCACCTCAGTGATACAGAGGTTCCTACAGCATATGCAAGATAACTTCCACACCTTACCCGACCAGATCTCTGGAAGAACTGATGATATGTGTATAGTCACAGTGATGATCTGGGGAAAAGCATCACTTCATGGTGCAGGCTGGGGTGGAAGAACTGGAAGGGGAAAGCAAGACACCTGCCACTCAAAGGAGTTGAAGTCGCTGATAGTTTACACTGAAATCTGGAAAACCATTTTCTCAAGCCAAGAGACAACTGAATGACTTTTTGCAAATAACTGCCATATGTAGACAGGTTAATACTGTAAAGTGTGGGGGCTCTTTTGGTGGGGAGGGAACTTGTTCAGTTGCTTTAACGTTTTTTGTTTTTGTTTTGTAAGATAGGGTCTCGCTATGTAGTTCAGGCTGGGCTTGAGCTCACTGTGTAGCCCAGGCTGTCCTGGAACTTTAGATGATTCTCCTCCCTCAGCTTCCTGAGTGCTGCTGGGATTACGGGCGTATGCCACCAGCTAATGTTCTTAATTATTAAATACTAAAGCTTTGGCAGTTCCTGCATATTATGTCAGATTTTTTTGTTTGTTTTGTTTTTTTGAGACAGGGTCTTGGTATGTAGTTCAGGCAGGCCTTCAACTTATTACGTAGCCCAGGCAGGCCGCATGGTGATCCTCCTGCCTCAGCCTCCCAAGTGCTGGGATTATAGGCATGTGCCACCATGCCCAGCCAATTGTCAAATATTTTTTTGTGGTACCAGGGATTGAACTCAGGACCTTGCAGTTATGAGGCAGGCGCAGTGCCACTGAGCTAAGTGCCTGGCCCTGTCAGACATTTTTGTTTTGTTTTGGGTTTTTTTGGGTAGCGGGGATCGAACTCGGGTCCTTGCACTTTCGAGGCAGGCAGCAGAACCACTGAGCTAAATCCCCGGCCCCCAGACATTTTCGTTAAGTCATTTTTTTCTTCTCCTTTTGTGCTAGTTGTTTGATAACAGCTACTGTATAATTTTGTTAGATAGATAGTAAATCCTTCAATTATTGTTTAAAAAGTAAATGTAGTTCTAGCTTTCTAGAAATATGATTTTAATTTTAGTATGGCTATATAGGTAGCATGAAAATAAAATTCTTAGACATCTTGCTTTCTCTTTTTTAGGTGCAGTGAAATTTCAGCTGATAGACAATCTACTTTTCGTTCTTGATACTGATGTATGTTTCTGATATTCCTTTGCCAGTGTTTTCACTTGATATTATGTTTTTTGTTTATTTGTTTGTGGAGCTGGGAGTGGAACCTGGGAACTCATGCAAAGCAAGTGCTTTACCACTGATCTGTACCTCTAGCTCCAATGTTACTTTTAAGAGAAAAACTATTGTCAAACTTACAAGAGCCCAGGGGCTGGGGGTTTAGCTCAGTGGTTCTGCCGCCTGCCTCGCAAGAGGAAGGACCCAAGTTCGATCCCTGGTACAAAAAAAAAAAGATATGGAGGATACAGGAGCCCAGCATAGTGGTGCACACCTGTAATCCCAGCACTTGGGAGGCTGAGGGAGGAGGATTACCAAGTGTTTGAGGCCAGCCTGGGCTATATACTGAGTTAGGGCCAGCCTGAACTACAAAGGGAGAACCTGCCTCAAAAAAAAAGAAAAAAACTTTCAAGGCCAAGGACTTCAGCTGGGCTAGATTACTGTCTTATGTACTGGGCTTTATTTCACTATACATATAAAAAATATATCCTGAAATGTAAATTTATAACCATTACGATATATGAGTGCAGTGTCTCTTGCAGAACGTGCTGAGTTTGTGGGATACTTACACTCTCGCCCCCATCTGGAACTGGCCATCTCTTCACATAGAGGACTTTCTTCTTACCACGGAAGCAGATTCTCTTTCATCAGTTACCTGGTGCGTTGGAACTCTAGCTAGGACAGTGTCCCTTCTCTTCACACTGGGTTTTGTGTCTGGTTTCGTTCAGATCATTTTATTATGTTTTGTATTCTAAACCACACTGTAAAACAGTGTAGTAGAATAAGGACTGATTTGCTGTTTGTCTTTTTTCCATTGGGAACAAAAAGACAATATGAACCTTCAAGAGTTGTTTGAGATAGAGTATCAGGGGCCGGGGATTTAGCTCAGTGGTTCCACTGCCTGCCTTGTAAGCACAAGGTCCCAAGTTCGATCCCTGGTACCAAAAAAGAGATAGAATATCAGTCTGGGCCATAAACATGGAGAAATAGAATCCAGTGTCCTCTCAAGTCCATTTTAACATTTATGTAAGAATATCACATTAATGAGGCTTATATCTAGTGATCAGTAAAGCTTGTTTGGTTTACTCACAGCTTCTTTTCTCATTTTAGGCAAGGGATTACAAATCTCAAGTTAGTAGCTCTGACAACTACAGCTAATAAGAAGGTATTGGAGAATTTTATTTCTTGTCCATACTGTGTGTTACAAATAGCATTTACTGGGGCCGGGGATTTAGCTCAGTGGTTCTGCTGCCTGCCTCACAGGCAAAAGGTTCCGAATTCGATCCCTGGTACCAAAAAAAAAAAGCATTTATTAACACAAAAGTAGATAGTAAGTAGTGCTCACAGTATATTAGTTCTTAGCTCACAAATAGTTGACAAATCAGAAATAATCTTGCAGAATTCTTTTATTGTTTCAAAGAAAAGGGATATAAATCTTGGTTGCATATTTTACTTTATTTTTTTTGCGGTACCAGGTATCGAACTCAGGACCTTGAGCTTGCAAGGCAGGCATGGTGCCACTGAGCTAAATCCCTGTGCCTTGGCTGCATATTTTAAACAGCATTTTAGGAACAAAAAACATTCCTAAGAAAATGTTTATTAGGGTGATTCTTGTAAAATTCTGGGAGTCAGGAATTACTTTCACCGTTAAATACAAATTGTGGAATGGACTTATATAAATTTTCATGCAATAGATGTAGAAGGTAGAATAGAACATAAATTTATCTGTAATATTTAAGTTATACAGTAACAAGCTTGCCTATAAAGGATTTTTTTGCATTAGCTTTGTATATGAATGTTTTGAATATGTGGTTGTGATTGTCAAGTGCTATCTTATGTGTGTAGGGTTATATTAACCTGCTAAGTTAATTGCTTTTCTATTTCTCTTAGATGAAAAACCTTGTGGTTTATGCATTACCTACAATGGAAATACTATATTCTTTGGAAATATCTAGGGTTTCTTCTCTTGTTCAATCAGGAATTAGCACGGTAAGTTTGTACATATTTTAAAGTACTTTATAATGATTTTAACAATAATTAATCTAACTGTGAGTAGAAGCTAGTAAAACACCTGGATAGATCTCAGGTTTGTACCTGCATTCATTACTAGCAGAGTTTGTCAAATACACTTACATGACCAATGTCAATCTTCATATAAAAAAGGAAAAAGAAACCAGACATGGTGGCACAGGCCTGTAATCTCAGCCTCTTGGGAGGCTGAGGCAGGAAGATCACTACGGTTTGAGGCTACCCTGGCCTATGTAGTTAACTCAAGACCAGCCTCCTGAACTACATAGTGAGACCTTGTCTCAAAAAAAAAAAAAGAGGGCCAGGGATTTAGCTCAGTGGTTTTGCTGCCTGCTGCGCAAGTGCAAGGACCTGAGTTCAATCCCCTGTACCCCCCCAAAAAAAGTAATAAAGAAAGAAAAGAAAATCAGGTAAATAAAACATCACTCATCTCTCCAACTTTATTAAATATCTGCAGGAAGTATAAATAATAATTAACTTTTGGGAGTTGTGCATTTGTTTTTAAGTATTATTTTAATTGTTCAAATTCATGGAGTATACTACATGAATAAAGTGTATAATAAATAAGTTAAAGTAGTTAATATTTCCATCTCCTTAATCATTTAAAAGTTTTTGGATTAACATGTAATAATTGTATATAATAATTTAGTGTGACATTTTAATTTATTTTACATTGGAGTCTTTTTAAAAAAAGATTTTACCATTTTTTTTAATATATACGCACAAATACCATATAGTCTATTATTCCAAACCATTTAGAAATTATTTGTAGACTTCCTGACCTGTCACCTCTAAATGTTTAAGCAAATGTCTTTTATTTTTTAATTAAAAAATTTTTTTTTGCTTTTTTGAGATGGTCTGACCATGTAGTCCAGGCTGGCCCTGAAGTCACTATGTAGCCCAAGCTGGCCTTAAACTCTTGTGGCAATCCTCCTGTCTGGCATTACAGATGTGCGGCACCATGCCTGACTGGAAATATCTTTTTTTTTTTTCTTTCCGGTACTGGGGATCCAACTCAGGACTTTGTACTTGGCAGGAAGGCACAGCACAACTGAGTTAAATCCATGGCCCTGGAAATACCTTTTAACAATAAGGGCATTCTATAGTACAAGTTATTACTATTGGACAATTTAACATTAACATGATACTATTGTGAAATATACATTCCAATTTCAAATTTTACCAATTATACCACTTACTTGAAAGCTATATTTTTTTCTTCATCCAAGATCTAATTGAGGCTGTCTTACGGAATTTAGTTGTATTGGTCAGGAGGTAGTATAATCTAGAACAGTTCTGAATCTTTTGTCTACTTTTTTTTTTTTGGTACCTGGGATCGAACTCGGGTCCTTGCACTTGCGCAGCAGGCTCAAAACCACTGAGCGAAATCCCCGGCCCTGTCTACTTTAAGATATTGACATTTTTCTTTCTTTTTTTTTTTTTTTTTTTTTTTTTTGGTACCGAGGATTGAACTCAGGTCCTTCCGCTTGCGAGGCAGGTGGTGAAACCTCTGAGCTAGATCCCTGGCCCGAGATATTGACATTTTTGAAGTCTCAGAGTATGGTTTTGTAAGTGTTTTTGTGTTTGGATTTGTCTAATGTTTTCATCGTGATTAGACTATGTTAAACTCTTTTGGCACAAGTACTACATGGGTTAGTTTTATGTCCTATGTGTCTTGGTTACTTTTCTTGTTGCTAAGACAAAATACCCAATATCCAAAGTTAAAGGAGGAAAGGTTTATTTTGGCTCCTAGTTTGTAGAGGTTTCAGTCCATAATGAGCTGGCTCCAAGGCAGGATGGCATGGTAGAGGAGAAACAGTTCATGGCAGGCAGAAGGCTCTAAGCCAGTGAGCTACAAGTGACAACAGCAGCGCTTTCTGTGCCTTATATATGTATATATATATGATATATATTTATATAATATATATTTTATATTATAATATATATAATATATATTATATATAATATATATAATATATACTATATATTATATATATGTTATATATATTATATATATATACTATATATATTTATATATAGTATATATATATATATTTTTTTTTTTTCTTTTTATTTTTTGGTACCGGGGATCAAACTCGGGTCCTTGCGCTTGTCCCTTATATTTTTATGTAGGCTACCTGCCATTAGGGCCCCGGCCCTGGATTGATTTTAATTATTATTATTATTATTATTTTTTGGTACCAGGGATCAAACTCAGGACCTTGTGCTTGCAAGGCACGTGATGGAACCACTGAGCTAAATCCCTGGCCCCCTGGATTAATTTTAAAATCCATCGATGAGGGGCCAGGAATTTAGCTTGGTGGTGCCATGCCTGCCTGCCAAGTGCAAGGTCCTAAGTTCAATTCCCTGTACCGGAAAAAATAATCCACTGAATAATAATTTTTTTTTTTTTGTACCAGGGATTGAACTCAGGACCTTGCACTTGTGACTGATGAATAATTTTTGATAGAACCATTTGTTACTCTAGTAATTATAAAATGAATTGCTTTTATATTTGAGTTTTAATCATTTTTTTTTATATTGGTAGGATACTATTTACCTTCTGGAAGGAATTTACAAAACTGATCCAAAGTAGGTCATGTTTTGTTTTATCAGATAAGTTGTTAAATAACAGCTTATCTAAGTTAAAATTTACTCAATGTGAAATGACAAGTGCATTTACAGCACTATCATTTTTCAGATTCTCTGAAGACTGCATCTCAGTTTTAGTGCTCAGGTATCTTACAGAAGCTTTACCAGAAAACAGGTAACCATCTCACATTCTTTTGCTCCTTAGACCTTAATGAAAAACTCATTTCCTGGTTGATAAACATTTAATGAAATTTCTGTTCCCACTTACCAGATTGAGTCGGTTACTTCACAAACACAGATTTGCAGAAGCTGAGAGTTTTGCCATTCAGTTTGGACTAGATGTTGAGGTAAGTGTGGGTGTTGAGGTATATTTGTCCCTATAACAGGCATTTCTTTGGTGGACTTGATGCTGAGGAGACGCAGACATAAAGCATTGGCAGGTAGTGTGAGCAGCCTTGTGATTAATACACGGCAGAGTAGGGAGGCCTTGGATGCTTCCGGGAACTCCTAGTGGTTTGGGCCAGAGTGGGGTTCTACGAGCAAGGGAGCGAAAGGAAGTGAATGGGCCAGAGCCTGGAGGGCCTCACGTGCACTGCAGAGGATTGAGGTTTCATCCTGCAGGTGATGAGGAAGTAATTTTGAGCCACAAAATGCCTTGGGTGGGCAGTTTGGAAAGACAGAGAGTTGTCTGGAAAAGCCTCAACCAAAAGGTTCAAATGTCAATCAGGAGCTGAAGCAACTTTCTGTGGGAGAGCGAAGCTGTGCTATGCAGTGGAGCTGTATGAGAGAGGGAGAGCGGCTGATAGGTATATACACAGTAGAATCAGCAGGGTGCAGTGGGTAAATACAGGGAGGGGCAGAAGACTGGAAACTGGCCAGGAGGACCTGGCTCAGTATACACATTGGGTGGTGGTGACCTTGCCTAAAATGAGGAATGTGAGTGGAAGAACAGGTTCTGGTAACAAGATCAAGAATTCTGCTTTATAAACGTTGGCTGTTAGGAACCCGGGGAACTAGGAGTGTCTGCTAGGAAACCAGGGGGTGACCTGAGCTGACGGGACGTAGGGAAACCCAGAGGAGAGGCTCAGCACCTGGGGAGAATGCACAGCAGGAGAACGTGTGGAGTGGAAAGAGATCTGAGTAGGAGACCCTGGGCACCAGCCCGTGAGAGACAGGAGAAAGGGTCCACACGTGATCCACACGTGTAGGAGGAAATCAAGGAAGAAAACCCAGGAATGCACCAGTCCAGAAGCCAAGGAGATAAATTTTAAGCTGAGTAGAGAATGATTGTCAATTGCAGATGCTACAGAGAAGGTCATATCAATGCTGAAGTTCAACTGATGTTTTTAGTGTATGGGCATCACTGAATCTCTTGAAAAGTGTGTTTCCTGAGGAGGAGTGCAGGAGACAGCCTGATTGTAGTTCATTAAAGGGTTAATGTTTACCCAATGGGTGGACAGTGCCCATGTGGTGGTATATTATTTTATTTTATGGTACTGAGGATCAAACTCCGGTCCTTGCACTTGCACAGCAGGCGGCAAAACCACTGAGCTAAATCCCCAGCCCGGTATTTTAAATATATAGCATTTTACACATGTAGAATAATCCTATGTATGACTAAAGGAGTAAGTAAATCAAAGGAGTATTAAGTACGAAGAGCAAAATAATAGATACTTCTTGTGGGAGAAGGGGGACAGTGTATTCGTGAAGAAGACTGGGTTTTAGCTGTATTGGGATAATGCT
Organism: Heterocephalus glaber; assembly: GCF_053883595.1. Classification (NCBI taxonomy): domain Eukaryota; kingdom Metazoa; phylum Chordata; class Mammalia; order Rodentia; family Bathyergidae; genus Heterocephalus; species Heterocephalus glaber. The sequence continues at coordinate 22,434,469 of NW_028258412.1, forward strand.
CTTTTTCTTTTCATTTTCTTTTTGAGTCAGGGTCTTGCTTTGTAGCCCAGGCTGACCTTGAACTTATTATGTAGCCCAGGCTGGCCTCATACTCACAGAGATCCTCCTGCCTCAGCTTCCCAAGTGCTAGGATAACAGGCATGCATCACCACACCCACCTTATGCCCTATTTCATTTATTTTTTGGACCTGGGATTGCACTCAGGACCTTACGCTTGTGAGGCAGGTGTGCTGCCACTGAGCTAAATAACCGGCCCTATGCCCTATTTCTTAAGGGTGATGAGCACATGAGTATTTGTTGTATTATTGCCCTTTTGAATATCTAAGAGATTTCATTTAAAGACTGAATAGAAATACTAGCTCTGTGAAGCTGAGGCAGGACAGTTTTGAGCCCAGCCTGGGCAATTTAGGGAAATCTTTTCTCAAATTAAAAAAGGGCTAGGACCAGGGATTTAGCTCAGTGGTTCCGCTGCCTGCCTCTCAAACACAAGGTTCCGAGTTCGATCTCCGGTACCAAAACAAAAGGGCTGAGGATGTAGCTTTGTGAGAATGTCCTGGATTCAGTCAACAGTACTAAGAAAGAAAGAAAAGAGAGAGAGAGAGAATGGAACAAAAAGTTAAAAGACCTATGAAAAGAATGAGAGAAGTGGAGAAACTACTCTTTGTTACCATATTTAACTTTCAGAACCAAAAATCTGTCAAAATTGATATTCTGCACATAGAAAAACCTGAAATTTTGAATGTTTCTAAGTCTAGCCACTAAAGAATCTTTGACAGAGTTAGAAAACAAGACATGAGAGCCAGGAATTTAGCTCACTGGCAGTGCACCTGCCTTATAAGCACAAGGTCCTGAGTTTGATCCCCGCTACCAAAAAAAAGAAAAAGAAAACAAGACATGAACCTTAATTCTGTGGTCGCCTTGGAAGACCAGCTCCAAGCTGCACATGGTGGCCGGCATGTTACCTGTAGTCCCAGCTACTGAGAGGCCAAGGCAGAAGGATCATCAGGAGTTTGAAGCCAGCCTAAATGACGTAGTGAGACTCTCTCTCTTTATTTTTATTTTTTTTGGTACTGGGGATTGAACTCTGGTCCTTGTGATTGCGAGGCAGGTGGTGGAACCATTGAGCTAAATCCCCAGCCCAAGACTCTCTCTTTTTAAAAAAATTCTGGTACTGGAGACTGAACCCAAGACCTTCACACTAAGGTACATCCCCAGCCCTATTTATTTAATTTTGACAACAAGTCTTTGCTAGGTCACTAAATTTCCCAGACTATACTCTAACTTGTGATCCTCCTGCCTCAGTCTCCCAAAATGCTATGACTACAGGCATGTACCACCATCCCTGTCTTTTGAAAGAAAAACAAAGGGCCCAGCGATGTAGCTCAGTGGTGCTGCCTGGTAAGCGCAAGTTCCTGAGTTTGATCCCTGGTACCAAAAAAAAATTTTTTTTAATAAAAACAAAACAAACTCAGCTCCATTACTTTTGGGCTAATTAATTTGACACATATTACTGGACTTTTCTTGGGTCTTAGATTTAGTGTTTGGAAAATAGGGATGTTAGTAATTATCCCAAAGGATTATGATGAGATGTAAACACTTCTCAGAATTTTTATGAGAATTAAATGAGGTAATTCAGATAAAACTTTTTTTTAATAAAGCAGTGTTGGAGATTGAAGCCAGGGTCTTTGCACTGAGCTACATCCCCAGCCCTTTTTCATTTTTTATCTTGAGACAGGGCCTGCTAAGTTGTTAAGCTGCCCAGGCTGAGCTTACACTTGGAATCCTTCTGCTTCAGCCTCTTGGAGTGCTGGGATTACAGACATACACCACCATGTCCAGCTAAAACGTTTTTTAGTTGACAAATAATCATTGTATATACCTATGGAGTGTAATGTAATATTTTGATAAGTGTTTACATTGTGCAGTGGTTAAATCAACCTAATATATCAGTTACCTTATGTACTTGTCATTTTGTGTGTGCTTAAAAACATTTGATGTCTGTTAATAATTTTGAAAATATATAATGCATTATTATTTTTTTAATGTGTGTGTGAAATACTGGGACTGAAACCAGGACTTCACATTCAGCTTCAGACCCCACCCCTTTTTAAATTTTGGGACAGGGTCTCACTAAGTCACTAAGTTACCCAGCCTGGGCTTGAACTTGTGATCCTGTTACTTCAGTCTTCCAGAGTGCTAGGGTCACAGATGGGCACCACCATGCCCAGCTACATGATGCATTATTTTGTTTTGTTTTGTTTTTTGGTACCGAGCATCAAACTTAGGACTTGCGCTTCCGAGGCAGGCTACACAATACATTATTGACTATAAAGTCACCATGTTGTTCAGTCGTCTCTAAAACTTATTCCTCCTGTCTCACTGAAAATTTGTACCATTAATCAACATCTTTCCTTTCTCTGTCCACTCTCTTCCCCAGCCTATTGTAACCACTATTCTGCTCTTTACTTCTTTAAAAACTCTATTCTTTTAGATTCTGCATGTATATGAGATCATGTATCTTCCTTTTGTACCTGATTTATTTTACTTAGCATAATGTCCTGCAGGTTCATCCATATCATTGCAAATGACAGAATTTCCTTCTTTTTTAAAAGCTTAATAGTATTCCATCTTGTATATATACTACATTTTAAAAATCCATTTATCATTCATGGACAATTTAGGTTGCTTCCATGTCTTAGCTCACGTAAAATTCTTAGTGCGATAATTGATACATCCAGGAAGATCTCAGTTTTAAAAAATGGTTTTCATAATTCCTAATAATCCAGATTACTTTTCTGATATCTAAGGGTTACTTTCTTTAATCTTTTTGTTGTTATTGTTCTTTGGTTGGTTGGTTTGGTTTTTTTTTGGTACCAGAGATCAAACTCGGGACTTTGCACTTGCAAGGCAGGTAGCAGAACCATTGAGCTAAATCCCTGGCCCCAAATTGGTTGGTTTTTTTTTTTGAGACAGGGTCTCATTATGTGGTCCAAGCTGGCCCTGAACTCACTATGTACCCAGTCCATCCTCCAACTTATGGTTATCCTCCTGCCTCAGCCTCCCGAGTGCTGGGCTTACAGGTATGCACCACCACACCTGGCTCATCTTCTTTAATTTTTAATCCTGAGCCGCATGAGGATTCATCTTTTTTCATAATAGTGTATGTGACACAACTTGCTGTTAGAATCGATCATCTTCAGTTATTCCCATACTTCAAGTCACTTCATGTGGCATGTTTATGTTACAGCTTGTATACAAGGTAAAAGCAAATAATATATTGGAAAAACTAGCTTTGTGTTCTGTGGACACCAGCGAGCAGACCAAGTGGCAGCACCTGGTAGATGAAGCAAAGGAAAATCTGCATAAAATCCAGGTATGTGTTCCCAGCCACTCAGGATATAATCCCAGCACTGCAGTGTTGTGTTGGTCAGCGCTCAGTTGCCTTACTGTGTCTGCGTTTGTGAGCCAGGATGATGAGTTTGTGGTGAATTACTGCCTAGAGGCCCAGTGGATAACCTATGAGACTACCCAGCAGATGCTCAACTATGCCAAAACCAGGGTAAGGGATCAGTCTTTTCTTTTTCTCTTTCTTTCTTTCTTGGGAGAATTTGTTTTTATCATGCATCATTCTACCACCTTAAATATTGTGGGGTTGTTTTTTTTTTCTATTTTCCTATATCTGTATAGCAATTTCTTAAAAATAAAACTTTAAAAAAAATTTTTGAGACAAGGTCTTGTTCTGTAATTCAGGCTGGCCTTGAACTCACTGTGTAGCTCAGGCTGATCTCAAACTTGCAGTGATCCTCCTGTCTCAGCCTCCTGAGTGCTGGGATTACAGGCATGTGTCACCATGCTTGGCCTTTTTTTTTTTTTTGGTGGCACTGAGAACTAAACTCAGGGCTTTCACACCTAGCTATATCCCTAGCGCCCCCCCCTTTTTTTTGGTACCAAGGATCAAACTGAAGACCTTGTGTTTGCCAAGCAGCCAAGGTGCCACTGAGCTACATCCTTGGCTCCCCTAGCCCATCTTTATTCTGAAAGAAGGTCTTGCTAAAAGCCCCCAGACTGGGCTTGAACTTGTAATCTGCCTCACCTTCCTAGAGTGCTGGGATTATATGTGTATGCTGGCATGCCTGATCTAAAAGAAAAAAAAACTTTTTAGAATTATAGCTGTGTTGAGATAATTAGCATCATGCAATTCACCCATTTAAAGCTCTGTGACTTTTAGTATATTTACTGAATTTTTTTGTTCATTTGTTTTTTTGAGACAAGGTGTTGCCATATAGTCCAGGCTGTGAACTCACTATGTGGCTCAGGGTGGCCTCAAACTCACAGTGATCCTCCTGCCTCAGTCTCCTGAGTGCTGGGATTACAGGTGTGCCATCACACCCAGCTAGTTACTGAATTTGTGCAGCCATTATCGCCATCAATTTTATATCATTTTCATTGCCCCAGACACAAACCCCACACTGTAACAGCCACTGTCAATCTCATCCATCCCAACTCAGGCAAACACGAGTCTCTCTGCTGTCCCTACTCAATGTGCCTACTCTGGACGTTACAAATACATAAATGAAATACGTGGTGTTTATATCTGGCTTCTTTGACTTAGCCTGTTTTCAGGGTCTGTGCTGTTGAAGTGTGTGTCAGTACTATATTTCTTTGCGTTACTGGATAATATTCATTGTATGTAGGTAGGCCACATTTTGCATAGCCATTCACCCTCTGATGGGCACTTGAGTTCCATATTTTTGCTATTGTGAGAGGAATGCTGCTATAAACATGGTTGTACAAATATCTGTTTGAGTCTGTGCTTTCAGTTCCTTTGAGTATCTACCCATGGGTGGAATTGGTGGATCATATGTTAATTCCACGTCTGAGTTTTTGAGGAGCTGCCTCCTTGTTTTCCACATGGCTGCACCATCTCACATTCCCACCAGCAGTGTGCACAGGTTCCACTTTTTCCACAGCCTTTCCAACTCATGTTGTTTCTCTTTTGTGATATTAGTCATCCTAATGGGCATGAAGTAGAGGGTAAGTTTTTATAATGTTTGTACCTGTGTGTATTATGCAAAAAGAATATTTAAAAATAGATTCTTTTTGGGCTGGGGATTTAGCTCAGTGATTCCAGCACCTGCCCCACAAGTGCAAGGACCTGAGTTTGACCGCGATACCAAAAAAAATAGTCTTTTTCTCTTGTAGATTTTTCTTTTTTTTTTTTTTTTTGGTACCGGGGATTGAACTCAGGACTTTGCTCTTGCAAGGCAGGCAGCAGAACCACTGAGCTAAATCCCCGGCCCTGATTTTTTTTTTTTTTTTGGAGACAGGGTCCCACTCTGTGGTCCAAATTGGCCTTGAACTCACAGTGTGGCCCAGGCTGGCCTCAAACTCACAGTGATCTTCCTGCCTTAGACTCCAGAGTGCTGGAGTTACACTCATGGGCCACCATGCCTGGCTTATTATAGATCTTTTGGGTTTTTTTGGGTTTTTTGGTACTGGGGATCGAACTCCAGTCCTTGGGCTTGCGAGGCAGGCAGTGGAAGCACTGAGCTAAGTCCCTGGCCCAGTAATGACATTTTCATAGTAAAGTGTTCCTGTCAGTGTCCTATGAGTACAATTGCTCGTTATAGTCCATAAAATCAAAATATAACATGGGCAAATTGTTGTAGGCTGTTTTCATATAATGCATTTTTTTAAAAAATGTAATTTCCTTATTTTCTGTTCATTTCAGAATTAAATGCAGTTTATTATCAATGGTAATGTTTTCTATTAATTCACAGAAAGCTCCTCCTTTTTAATGAAAAACTTAATATAGCAGATGTTTTATTTTCATCCTTAGCTTTTGAAGAAAGAAGATAAAACTGTTCCCTTCTATTCTGAAGGCTTGATAGAGGTAATTACATGAGATTAATTTGGGGGTGAATGAGCCTTCACAATTTTCTCCCTTTCAACATAGGCTTGCATTTCTTCAGGAGCAAGTTGTTATTTTAATATCTCAGCTTACTTGTTTCCAAAATGGGACTATTAATAGTATCTTCCTTATAGAGTCACTTAGAGGTCATGGGAAATAACTCCTAAAAACTGTTTCCCATAGATCCTGATATCTGCTAAATTCTCAAATGTAAACTGATGATAATTATGATAATCCCCAAATACATGGGTGCATGTACAAGAGTGTATATAGCTGTAAACTCTCAAAGTAAAGTTTGTATAATTCAGCTAAGTTTTATAATGTCACTTACGTCATTGTGAAAAATGATTTTTTGAAGGGCAATATAATTAATATGTGTGTCCCTTTATAATTAAATGTGATTGGAAATGTTTTCATTATTCCATTTGGGATGTATATTAAATAAAGCTAGTTGGATTAATGGGGTTGACCTGTAATGTGGATAAAATGATAATGTGAGACTTCTGAAGTAGAATGATCCTAATTTTTGGTGTTTTTAAATTTGATGTCATTGCATACAACATTCAGATTATCAAGTTCTGTCTTCTTTAGGTACTAAGGGCTCATGCAAAGTTGACTACTTTTTATGGAGCATTTGGGCCAGAAAAATTCAGGTGTGTACATTCTGTTTTTAATTTTTACAATATAAATTAATTAGAAGTTTAGAATATTGTGGAAAAATACAGCATTCTTTTAGATAAGTTTGTCTTACTTGGAGAGGAAGAGCTGGGGTGTTCAAATGATGGAAAGTATTATCTGTCTAGCAAAAAACAATTGGCTTAAGGACCTCCTTGTCTTTTGGGGGTTATTTTTTTTGACATCCAGGCTATATGTAGCCCAGGCTGGCCTCAAACTCAGGGTGATCTTTCGCCTCAGCCTCTGAAGTGCTGGGATTGCAGACATGTGCCACCATGCCCAGTTGTGTCATTTAAAAAATATGAATATGTTTTTCTCATAATCATTCTCTTATATCTTCCACTGGTTCATTTCCTTTTATTAAATTTTTTTTTTTTTTTTGGTACCAGGGATCGAACTCGGGTCCTTGCACTTGCGAGGCAGGCGACAGAACCACTGAGCTAAATCCCTGGCCTCCTTTTATTAATTTATCCTGATAACACAGGGATGTCTGTGTTAGTCAACTTTTTATCACTAACAGAAACCACTAAAAGGAGGAGAAATTAGTTATGGCCCGTGGTTTCAGATTTCAGACCATGGTCACTTGGCTTCTTTGCTTCTGGGCAAGAGTTCGGCAGAGCATCATGTCAGGGAGTATGTGCTAGGGCCACACAGTTCACCTCCTGATGCACTGGGCCAGAGAGAGGAGAGCCAGAGCAGAAAGGGCTTGGGACAAGATGTAGTCCCCGAGGGAAGCCGCCTGACCCACCTGCTTCAACTGGGTTTCATGGCCTAAGTTTCCTTCATTTCCCAGTAATGCCTCAAGTTGGGAATCTGTCCGTGGATGAATCCACCAATGGTTAGAGTCCTCCTTATCCAGTTATCTTGTACCCCTGGACATTGCTGCATTGGGGAGCAGGCTTTTGCCACATGAGCCTTTGGGGACTCTTCCTGTTCTAACTGTAATAATAGCTCATATTTGAAAGTAATATTTTTGGTGCATGTATGAATACACATAAATTCAATTACTGAAAATGCAGTTGTTGAGGCAAAATGTATGTGCATAAGAGTTTGGATATGTAATTGTTTGGGTAGAGTAGAAGAGTGCCTGCCCATTTTCTCATTCATTCACCAAGAACTTGTAAAAGTTTCATTTTTGCTAATTTGATGTTTGAAAAAAGTATTATAAAAATATTGCTGGATTGCTTTCTTTTCTTCTTTTTTTTGTTTTTGTCTTTTGTTTTTTGTTTCTTTAGACAGGGTCTCACTATGTAGTCCAGCCTGCCCTTGAACTCACTGTGTAGCCCAGCTGGTCTCCATCTCATGGTGATCCTTCTGCCTCAGCCTCCCAAGTACTGGGATTTGTTTTAAAGGTTTATGAGGAAAAATTTTAAAAGAGCAAACTAGTTAATATGCACAATGATACTCACTTGGAAAGTATAAGCTTAGTGTGTTTTTAAACTACTTTTTCCTTCCTTTGACTTCTCAGTAGTAGTTCTTGGATTGAATTCCTGAATAATGAAGATGACCTTAAAGATATTTTGCTACAACTAAGAGAAGGAAACCTTGTCTGTGCACAGTATCTTTGGCTGAGACATCGGGTAATACATTTTGCATTTTTTCTTAAAAGCCTTTAAACTCCTGAGATGGAGGTCTGACTCAGTTGAAACCAACAGGGGCACATATGATTGGGTAATAGAATATTGTCAGATTGATTAGACATGCCTGTCCCTGTGATGATTCTAAATCAGAGGAAATACTATAAAGATACAGTAGAACATTATTTTACCTCATGGAGTCCAGATAGCTCCAAATCTTAGTTCAACAAGCAACATTTTATTAAGGTATTCACTGATCGAAGCCCAGGTTGTGGTTAAGTAGTACCTATGGTCCCAGCTGCTCAGGAGACTGAAGCAGGAGGACCTCTCAAGCCTGGAAGTTGGAGCCAGCCTGGGCAACATAGTGAGACCTGGTCTCCTAAAAAAATTATTCATTTGAATTCCCTTAATGTTGGCTGATGTTGATCTATAGTATTAGGACCAAAAAGTGTTGTGTTGTGGCGCCATTAGCAGACACATTGCTTGTAAGCATTTGTGCTATCATCTCCATATATGTCTTCCTTAAAGCACATCTCTGCTGGTTCCTGTGCTACATAATTCATATATCATTCGGCACTTACTGATGGGAGAGTTTGTGGGTTGTGGCCCCCAACTTGAACCATTTGCATAGATAAATCACTTTTAGCACTCATTAAATCAGTAAGATATTCCATGGGTTGACTTCCTAATATAACAGGTTTTTGCTCTTGGGAAGGTGGTCAGTCTTGGTTTGTTAGATAAGCCCTAATTTCTCACTCTGTAATATTTAGGCAAATCTTGAAAGCAGGTCTGATGTGAAAATGCTTGAGAACTTGTTGAACTCGATTTCTACACCAGTCTCTTTGCAAGACCTTTGTCCGTGGTTTAAAAATGAGGTGGTCCCGTTTGTGAGAAGGACTATACCTGAAGGACTGGTGAGTTTTTCCCAGGAGTTCTACTCTTGATGATTTCACTTAATTTGTGTTACATCAAATCACTGAAGATCAAGTTACAGTACTACCAGTTAGTTAGCTTTTTTAATTGTCGTAAGACTAGAGGTGTAGCTCGGTGGTAGAGCATGCGTGAGCCCCTGGTTCAACCCCCAGGGCTGCAAAAATAAATGAACAATTTTTAAGAGATAGTCAGGGAGGAATTTAGTTATTTTAGTGATTCTGTATTGAGAATTTTTAATGATATGTGTTGCAGAAAATTCTTGCAAAATGGTTGGAACAAACAGCCAGGAACCTTGAATTAATGGATAAGGTAATACTAATATACTTAAAGTGGAAAAGACTTTTGGCACTACCCCAGCAGCATGAAACACTATTTTTTAATGGTCTGTAATGTTTTTTAAAGGCAAATTGGCCAGAAAATGGACTTCAACTGGCAGAGATATTTTTCACAGCAGAAAGAACAGATGAGTTGGGACTGGCTTCCTCTTGGCACTGGATTTCCTTGGTATGATGTAGAGAATGGATTTTTAGTAATGAAGCAGTCACTTTATGTTAGTTTGTCTACATGTATGTAGAGAAAAGTATCTGCAAATAGATGTATGTCTTAAGGTTTCTGTTTTTATGTTCCTTTTATTTGTACCTTTCAAATCCACAAAATCAAAAATTTCCTTTTTTCCTTTGTGATATTTCTATTACAATACGAGCCTATTTTAATGCTCTTTTTCTCAATGGAACCAACCAAAAGCAAACAATATAAGAATATTCTCCTCAATAGTGTAATTGGGTATTGTGCAGTAGCAGTATTTCATAATCCTAAAAGAATAAAACTTACTAATACATTAGGATTAGTTTTCAGAGTACAACCAGGATTTCTTCTGTTTAAACTAGTAGGCCATAGGATTGCTGAGAGTTGGAGGCCAGCCTGGGATACATAGTAAGTTCAAGGCCAGTCTGAATTATATATAACAAGACCCTGTCTCAAAAAACAAAACAAAAAACTAGTAGGCCTTTGCTTTATCTGACAGCATTTGCTAGGTATTCCTACAGCTATTAGGGCTAAAATAGCAGTGTTTTGTTTTGTTTTGTTTTTTAAAAGATCGAAGTGTAAAATTCATGAGACTTTCTGTCAGTCTGGAAAAACAGCAGTGCTCTAGCCACATAGCTTGCTGAGAGTGGGTGCCTCACATGGGTGAGGTCCTGGGTTCAATCCCCAGCTCCGAAGACAAAACAAATAAACAAATAAACAGCAGAAAACAGGAACTAAGATCAGGAATGTTGATTTTATACTTGAGGTTAATGAAATAAATTTATTATTTGTCTTGTAAATTTCTTCAAGTTCTTTTCCTTTTAGAGTTTCTAAATTTTTGAGATTGTTCATTATATTGGGGGAGATAATGTAGATACCTGTAATCTTGGTTCCTAGGGAGACTGAGGCAGGAGGATTTCAACCTTAGGGCCAGCCTGGGCAACTAAGCAAGACCCTTTCTCAAAATAAAAATAAGAAAAGTGTTGGATATGTAGCTCAGTAGTAGAGCACTTACCCAGCATGTATAAAGCCCTGGGTTCAATCCCCAATACCGCAAAGAAAACAAAAAAAGTTTATTGAGAGTATCATAATTTGGTTTAGATTAATATATGAGATATTATAATCTCACCTCTGAATTATTACATTCTTCAGTACTAGAAAATTATGGCCTTAAAATATATTTTTCTTAAAAAAATTTTTTTTTTCTGGTACTGGGGATTGATTGAACTCAGGACCTTGCACTTGTGAGACCGGCGCCGTGCCACTGAGCTAAATCCACAGCCTCTTAAAATGTATTATTAAATCACATTTCTCATGTTTTAGCTTTAAAAAAAAAAAAGCTGCTATGTAGATTGGGCCAGGGATTTAGCTCAGTGTTTCCAGCGCCTGCCTCGAAAGCGCAAGGTCCCGAGTTCGATCTCCAGTACCAAAAAAAAAAAGGTGCTATGTTTTAGCTTTAAAACATAATGATACTTCTTTTATTACCTAACTCAAGAATAGTCTATTGCTTTCTGATATAGAAAGTTCTTGTTATTAATTATACCTAATGATTATATTCTTTTAAATGAGGATTTTATTCTTTAGGTTTTTTTTTTTTGGTGCTGGGGATCGAACTCGGGTCCTTGCACTTGCACAGCAAGCAGCGAAACCACTGAGCTAAATTCCCAGCCCGTTATTCTTTAGTTTTAAGCAGTTTACTGATTGCTCATTGTAATATGTTTTTTTCCATAAAAGAGCCCCCCGCTTTTGGTTTGGTTTTTGAGACAGGCTCATGCTGTATAAATTTCAGGGTATGTAGTAGTAATCCAGACTTGTTCAGGCTGGCCTTGAACTCACTTTGGAGCTCAGGCTGGCCTTGAACTTGTGGCAATTCTTCTGCCTCCCGAGTGCTGAGCTTACAGATGTTTGCCCCCATGCCCAGTTCTTTTTCTTCCACTTGCTGTTGAATACTACTTTCTCTTTTCCCTGTTAGTTGCCTTTTACCAATATTAAAAATTCCTTTCCATATATATAAAACGTTAGAAAATGTTAAAACTCTATATCTGGTCATGATCTATGTAGATAGATAGGGCATTTGAGGAGGATATAAATGATATATGTGTACCCACGTATACCTATAGTTCTAAAGGAAGTTATGGTAATGTTAATTTTCTATTTTTTTAAGAAAATTTTGACATTCTAATATCTGTTAATTTATAACTCAGTAATTTTAGTTAAAATTCTACACAATAAAGTTTTTTTAAACTTATAGAATTCTGGGCCAGGGATTTAGCTCAGTGGTTCCACCGCCTGCCTCGCAAGTGGAAGGACCCGAGTTCGATCCCCGGTACCAAAAAAAAAAAAACTTGTAGAATTCTATAATTTTTTTTTTTTAAACTTGTAGAGTTCTATAATTTTTTTTTTTTTTTTTGGTACTGGGGATTGAACTATTCTATAACATTTTTTTTAAATTCTATAAAATTTAAAGCATTAGTTGCTTCAAAATTGCAGGTTTCTTGTTATGTATGTAATCATGGTCATTTTTTTTTCTATTCTTTGAAGTAAGTTTGACTTTGTTTCCCTCTCACATTTTTACTTTATATCTTTAACCACTTTAATACTTTTATTTTAGAAGGATTACCAAAATACCGAGGAAGTATGTCAATTACGGACTTTGGTAAACAACTTGAGGGAGCTGATCACATTGTATAGGAAATATAACTGCAAATTGACCCTCTCTGATTTAGAGAAGGTAAAATTCTAGGCTCATCAACCTTATTATGCTTATTGTACCCAGTCGTGACCAGGGTCTGCATTTATGTCATCTTTCTTGTCTGTCACCCAGGAAAATACAACCACCATTGTGTTCCGAATGTTCGATAGAGTGTCGGCCCCAGAACTTATTCCCTCCATCTTAGAGAAGTCTATAAGAGTTTACATGAGGGAACATGACTTACAAGAGGAGGAACTTCTCTTGCTGTACATAGAGGTAACTTCTTTAGATCCAGCCATATTTCCAGGAACTGTTTAGCATACTATGGTATTAAATGTTCAACTCTTTAAGGAGTATCATGCTGGGACTCACACAGTACTTTGTAGGTTAAGAAAATGGATTAATTTGCTACTGAGGACCTTGAACAAGATAGAAAAATAGGAGCTGAGCATGGTGATGAGCACCTGTGACCCCAGCTCCTGGAGAGGCTGAGGAGGGAGGAACGCTGGAGCCCACATGTGGGAGGGCCTTTTCCAAAGCATTATTGTGAAATAAAAGGAAAATGAACTCAATGAATGTTGCATTTTTTCTTTTCTTTTGGCACTGGTTATTAAAGCCGAGGCTTTGTACATGCTAAGCACATACTCTAGCACCCAAGCCTAGCAATTATTTTTGTAGACACAATGCTGAAGTAATCTGATTTGTAGATCTTTCAAAAAATTTTTTTATGAAAATATAAAACAAAATTTCATAGTAAAATTATAAGAGAATAATAACAGTATACTGTATCATTACCTGCAAAATAGTTACTTTACTCAATACAGGACATAAACCAAAAAGATTCGTAGAACAAAAATCAAATCATAACACAAACTTTGTTTTTAGTGAACTAAGATAAACTAGTACTATAATTGAAGCACAGCATATATATTGAAATATTTCTAAAACAATGGAATATGTAATTTGGGAAAGTATATGAACTTCTCCCTGTTTCCTATTTAGCTCCTATTTTGCTCTTTGTGTAATATATATAGTGTGTGTGTGTGTGTGTGTGTGTTTCTTTTTGCGTACCAGCAATCAAATTCATGGCCTCACGTTTGCCAGGCAGGCATGGTGCCGCTGGAGTTACATCCCCAGTCCATGTTTCTCATATAAGAGAGGCCATGCAGTATTTGACCTTGTTTGTCTGACTTGTTTCACTTAACATTATGTTCTCAAGCTGCCTGAGGATTTAAAAAATATTTTTTGGTACCGGGGATCAAACTTGGGACCTTGCACCTGGGAGGCAGGCGGCAGAACTACTGAGATAAATCCCCAGCCCCTAAGGATTTTTTTTTTACATTTTCTACATGTATAAAATTGAGCACTGGGCCAGGGATTTAACTCAGTGGTGCCACTGCCTGCCCTGCAAGCGCAAGGACCCAAGTTCAATCCCCGGTACCAAAAAAAAAAAAATTGAGCACTAAAGTTTGGACAATTTCCTTTTCGGTTTTTTGAGATGGTCTTGCCAGGTTGTCCAGGCTGGCCTTAAACTCACTATGTGGCCCAGGCTGCCCTTGAACTCATGGAGATCCTCTTGCCTTAGCCTCCCCTGAGTACTGGGATTAGAGACATGCACCACCATACCCAGTTTAATTTTTAATTATTGTTCCACATTCAATGACTATAGGATTTTGTTTTTGTTGTTTTATGAATCCATAAAGGCAATTTAAGTCTATCTTTGTGTGTTTGCAATTTTTTAGTGAGAAGTTTTAATATTTGAATATATATCCATGTTTATCCCTTCTTAGGATTTATTAAAGAGATGTAGCTCAAAGTCCACATCCCTCTTTGACACAGCTTGGGAAGCAAAGGCCATGGCAGTGATTGGATGCTTGTCTGATGCAGATGTGAGTAACATAAGTGATCATCAGGTTTCCCTTTTCAGCACTGGATCTTAAAGAATTTTTTCTGATCATAAGGAGACAAGTTTATGAAGAATTTATGTGGTATGAAAAAGAAATAAAAAGAAAATAAAAACCACTCATAATTTTATTGAAAAAAAAAAAAAGGAAATATTCCCATTCCCCCCTAGAGGAACTGCCGTGGACAAGTAAGTGCAGATCTCTCCAGGGTTTCTGTGGTTCAAACAGAGACATGTTTTCAATATGTTGTACTATTCCTTTAGCATGATATTACATTATTATTACTTACCATTATAAAACAATAAAATCATGAAAACTATTTTTAAACAGAGAGATACTGCCCACTGTAGAATGGCATAGACTGTATGATTCTGCCGTGTTTCAGCAGACATAATACTTTTGTGAAGTTACCTAAATAATAAAAGTGTCTTTATGGGGCCGGGGATTTAGCTCAGTGGTTCTGCCGCCTGCCTTGCAAGCGGAAGGACCCGAGTTCGATCTCTGGTACCCCCCAAAAACAGTCTTCATGTGTGAAAATGGGAAGAAATCACGCGTTTGTGGTTGGAAGGGCAATAGTCTCAAACTGTGGTAGATGCCAGCAGTGAAAGGTCCTGGGGAGCCGTCTGTTCTCGTGCGGTCTCTCTGCAGCTCATCTTCGACGCAGTGCTGAAGATCATGTACAAGGCCGTGGTTCCTTGGAGCGCGGCGGTGGAGCAACTGGTAAAGCAGCATCTGGAGATGGACCATCCCAAGTAAGGTTCCCGCCTGCCACCCTGCATCTGTGTAGCTTTCACATCCAGTTGCATTTTTTTGTTGTTTTTTTTTTGAGACAGGGTCTCTCTATGTATCCCAGGCTGGCTTTGAATTGACAGTGGTCCTCTGCCTCCCGAGTGCTGGGATTACAGGTTTGTGCCACCATTCCCGACTTCAGTTGTGTTTTTCATTGACTCCATCCCATAGCATTTCATTAAAAAGATGATCCAGCTGGGCATGGTAGCACATGCCTGTAATCCCAGTACTCAGGAGATTGAGGAAGAGGGTCGCCGAGAGTTTGAGGCCACCTGGGCTACACAGTGAGTTTTAAGGCCAGGCTGGTCTCCATAGCGAGACCCTGTCTCAAAAAAAAAAAAAAGACAATCCATGCTAATACCAATAAGTTTACTTTCAGAGTGAAGTTATTACAGGAGAGTTACAAACTAATGGAAATGAAGAAACTTTTACGAGGCTATGGAATAAGAGAAGTGAATCTCTTAAACAATGAAATAATGGTAAGTTCACTAGTTGAAGGATCTTTTTTTCTATTTCTTGGGCAACACAGGAAATTTAATGAAGATTTTATATTCTAAAAAGTTAGTAGAAAAAAAAGTCAGTAGAAGTAGATTCTCCACTACTTTTCTTTTGTTAGGTACATTGTAAATAGGGTGTTTATTTATGAAAGTATTAAGGGCAGCAAATTGTAACTTAAGCTAAGAAAGAATGACAGGAATAACCCAAAATTCAGAATATAAATCATGTTTTCATCTTTCATACAGTTTAGTTTTTTGCTGCATTATTTTAATTGTATGGCTTTTTTCCTGATGAGCCAGTGATTCCTGGCTTCTCTGGGATCTTCCATGACGAGCAAAGCGCATATTGTCTCTGTTTCAGAGGGTGGTCAGATACATTCTCAAACAAGATGTCCCATCTTCCTTAGAAGATGCTTTAAAGGTGGCCCAAGGGTATAGGTTGTCTGATGATGAAATCTACAGTTTAAGAATTATCGACCTGATTGATAGAGAACAGGTATGAAAGTTTATTGTTTCATAGGGCTCCTTTATTAACTAAATCCCTGGAAATAGAAACAAATCAAATTATTCAAATTGACTTTCACAAAGTATAGTTATACCAACATGAAAAACTATTAAAATGGCTGTTTTTTCCAGGTCTGTTAGTTTTTTAGGTGCAGTTAATGATTTCTTTTTATCTAATTTTTTTTTCAATTTTCCCTGGAAATTGAACCCAGGATCTTTGCATTGAGCTACATGCCTACCCTTTTTTTATTTTTCATTTTGAGACACTGTCTCGCTTAGTTGTTGAGTTGCTAAGTTGCCCAGACTGGGCTCAAAGTTGTAGTCTTACCTTAGTCTCCCTGAGTGCTGAGATTACAGGTATGCACCACTGTTCCTAGCTTACTTTTTCATATTTTTATTTCATGATTTCATATTTTCATGATAATTCTATCATGAAAGGCATGCCTAAGAAGTATACTTATCTTTAATACCTAAGGGTGTATTTTTTACTTTTATTTTTTGGGTACTGGGAATCAAACTTGGGAACTTGTGCTTATGAGACAGTCACCAGAACCACTGAGCTAAATCCCTGACTGGGTGTATTTTAAATTTACTCTATGGGTTAGGGATGTAGCTCAGTGGTAGAGCTGGCCTGCCATGTGTGAGGCCCTCAGTTCAATCTGCAGTACCCCCCCACTCAAAACAGAAACCTAAACTATAATCTATCAAAATATCTCTTTACCTTTCTTTCTTTCTTTTTTTTTTGGTACCAGGGATCGAACTTGGGTCCTTGCACTTGCACAGCAGGCAGCAAAACCACTGAGCTAAATCCCCGGCCCCTAAACCCGGGTCTCTTGCTTGCTAGGCAAGTAAGGTCAGGTTCTTTCTCTGTTTTTCTTGTCATCTTGAAGTAGAAGAGAACGAGGTAAGGCCAAGCTAATGACCCTTATCTCTGCCGGTTTGTAGGGTGAAGACTGTCTCCTCCTACTGAGGTCTCTGCCTCCCGAAGAAGCTGAGAAAACTGCAGAAAGAGTCATCATCTGGGCACGACTGGCCTTGCAGGAAGAGCCAGACAATTCTACAGAGGTGAGGTAGCGAGAAACCCAGTTCTTTTTTTATTTTTTTTGTACCAGGGATTGAACTCAGGACCTTGCACTTGCCAGGCAGGTGCTGTGCTGCTGAGTTAAATCCCTAGCCCAAGAAACCCAGTTCTTACACGTTACTCAATGGGATGATGGACTTAGGCTCCCATGAATGAACATTGGCCCATCTTACTACAGTGCTAGAGTTGTCTCAGCCAGGCACTGTGGTGCACACTTGTGATACCAGCATTTGAGAGTCTGAGGCAGGAGGATTGCTGTGAGTTCAAGGCCAGACCAAAACAAAAAACAAAAACTACTAGATTGGAGTCCTCTGAAAATTTCTGTATAAATTTGCTACATAGGAAAAACAACAACAACAACCACCAAATATGGCTACTTTTGAGTAGTTGATTTAGCCCACATGAATAACCCAGGATTTGTGAGTTAGATTGATTAACTGAAGTGGCCGTTGTACATAAAGGATTTTCCTTGGAAATACAGGACATAGACATTACTGTCAGATGTTATCTGCAGACCAACATAAAGGTAAATCATCTTAGTTCACACCCAGAAATGGTCAAAGAGAGCCATTTCACTTCTTTTGTCATTTATCCAGGATAGTTGAGTTTTTAAGACAAATGACTTTTCTGACAATATTTGGAAGTGGTACAGCCTCAGCTCAATCTCTGTCTAATCTGTTGTCTCTGCTCTTTGTGTGTACGTGCATGCATGTGCCAGTGTGTGCACATGCATGTGTGCTGGGGTGAGGGGCGTGCTGGGGCTTCACATGCTTCTCCACTGAGCTCAGCCAGCACCCACTTAGTGTCCTTTGATTCCATCTTCTCCCTTTTTTCCTTCTCTCTTTTTAAAAGCTTTATAATAACCACTGGAAGTAATAGTGATTATTTATTAGACTTATTTTTTTTGTTTTGAGACAGGGTCTCGCTGTATATAGTCTAAGCTGGACTCGAACTTGTGGCTATCCTCCTACCTCAGCCTTCCAAATGGTGGGATTACATGAGTGCACCACCATATGCGGCTAGACTTTTGTTCCTTAAGCTATTTTTTAGACATCTGTTCTTTTTAACTTTTCCTGAGACTGTTTCCAAATGTTTAGAGTAAGTAATTCTATAAAAAAGAAAGAGGGTCTATTAATCATAGTATAGTTGTAATGTTGAGAGATTTGTACATTTTCTGAGATTTCTAAATCAGATGTTGAAGAGCCCATACTAATGCTTATCATGTCTATCCTATATAAGACTGTGCTCCTAACATGGACCTCTCATTTTTCAACCACTTTCAGTGTTTTTTCTGATTTCTTGGGATTTTGTTTGTTTTGTTTTGTCTACAGTGCTGGGGGTTGAACCCAAGGCCTTGTACATGCTGGGCCGGCATGGTACCATTGAGCTGCAGCCCAGCTCCCCATGCCAGGCTCATTCTGTGTTTGCATGTGTCCTGCTGACACAGTCGGTAAAGGAAGTGCATTTCATTTTGCATGTTTCCTTCCAGGACCGGGCCTGGAGAATCTGTGTGGCAAAGACATCAGTGGACATCCTTAAAATACTGTGTGACACTCACAAAGGTAATTTCTATCTCTTGGCATTGTTTTGTCCCAGACCTCACCCTTTCAAACAAGGCACAGTGATAGCTTTCATCACACCCACAGTTTTCCTGCTTCTGTATTGACCTTACCTGTTTTTCCTCATGAAAAATCTTCCTTATTTTATCAAAAGCTTAACAACAAAAGCATGCAAAATCACCTTATCTTTTGCTGGTAAGTATGTGTCAGTGGTAGACTAGATTTTTTGGGGGGGTACCTTGCTCATTTTTCTCATGGATCAGTTGGTTATGATTGAGGCTAAATTTTTTTTTGGTACTGGGGATCAAACTCAGGACTTTGTGCTTGCAAGGCAGATGGTGGCGCCATTGAGCCAAATCCCCAACTAGGCTAAATTTTACATTTGAACTTGAAACAGTTAAGAAAATAATTCTTGGGCCAGGGGTTTAGCTCATTGACATCGTGCCTGCCTCACAGATGCAAGGTCCTGAGTTCAATCCCCAGTACTGAAAAAAAAAAAAAGAAAGAAAAAAGAATTCTTTTGGGGGAAAAACTACAATTTACTTCAGAATAATTGCCATTTTTCTATTTTTTTTTTTTTGGCAAAGTTTTTCTACGTTAGTAGTTTGAAATGGTCTTCCAATCTGAATCGATATTTCCAAATATAGTAGATGGTGAAGCAGGGTCACATGAATGGTTACACATAGGCTCTAGAGTCAAATTGTCTGAATCCACAGTCCTGGCTCCAATACCTACTACCCTTGTGGCCTTTTCATGACTGTTTTTCTATCTGTAAAATGGGCATAAAAGTACCTCCTATGAGTTTATTTCTGAAGTATATTAACAGCACACTAATTTATTAATAATAACGTTTTTTGGTACTAGAAATTGAACCTAGGGCTTTCACACTGAGCTACATCTCCAGCCTTTTCTATGTTTTATTTTGAGAAGGTTCATTAAGTTGCTATGGTGCTCTGGCTGGCCTTGAACTTTTTTTTTTTATTTATATATTAATTGGTACATTTTAGATATACAGTACATTTACATTTATCCTTGAGTGTTTGTACCTGAACATGATGTATCTTAGTTCTTATTTTTTCCCCATTACCTCTGCACCCTTCACCCCTATCACCCTTCCCTTGCCATTTTTCTTTAATTACCCTTTTCTACCTCCAGAGAATCGATTTCTTTTTTTCAAATTAGATCTTAGAACTCTTTTTGAACTTGTCTTGTATCAGCAACTGAAAAGAATTGTTAAAGAACCAAAGCTAATTAATACTTCAGCTTTTAAAAATTCTGATAATGTGGTATTTTACGTGTTTTCTATTACCATAACAAGTTCCTGAGATTGGGTACGGTGATTTGTAAGAATAGAGCTTTAGGGCCGGGGATTTAGCTCAGCAGTTTCCACTGCCTGCTGTGCAAGCGCAAGGACCTGAGTTTGATCCCTGGTACCAAAAAAAAAAAAAGACTAGAGGTTTATTTAGCTCAGAGTTCTGGGGACTGGAAAGATGAAGAGCCTGGCTCTGGCCTCTGCTTAGCATCTGATGAGGGCTCCTCGCTGCCTCAGAACAGCCCCAAGCGCAGCTCCTGTGGGACAGCGAGCTTGGTGCAAGTGCCAGAGAGACAGCTTTTATACCAAATCCACTCCTGCAGTAAACCATTAACCAGAGCCCTCAGGACCCGGTCACCTCCTGGTACCATTACCACACTTGTGTGTCTGGAGACACACACTCACAACATGAACTGTGGAATTTGCGTATGTGCTTTAACTTAAAATTTTAATTGCAGACAATCTCCAGAAGAAGGATGAATATGAAGAAATCCTGAAACAATTTAAAGTGGTTGCCAGCCTACAGGTAAAGATGTTGAGCTGTGTACCAATGTTATTCCTCAACCATGCATAGGAGATTTTAACAGATGTCCCTCCGTAAAGTTTTCTCCACTTACCTTCAGAGACCTTGTGTGCTGGTCCTCTTGATCTCTCTTTCTAACAATTGAGATGTAATACATTTAACTAATTTTTTTAAGTGTACAATTCAAGGCTTCTTGACATATTGCATTATTTGTTTTAAAAATTATAGTACTGGGGGCCAGGGATTTAGCTCAGTGGTTCCACTGCCTGCCTTGCAAGGACAAGGACCCGAGTTCAATCCCCGGTACCAAAAAAACATTATAGTACAGGTGGTACACGCATATAATCCTGGTACCCAGGAGACTGAGGCAGGAGAATTGCTACAAATTCAAGCCTCCCTGGGCTACATAGTGAGTTGAAGGCCAGCCTGAACTACATAGTGAGACCTTGTCTCAAAAAACACAAAAATATTATAATAAAATACATAATAACATAAAGTCCATTTTAACTATATTTCTGTACACAGTTCAAGGTCACTAATTACATTCACAATGGTGTCCAACCATCTCCTCTCTTTTTTTGGGGGGTTGGCGTTAGGGATTGAATCCAGGGCTTTGGGCATGCTAGGCAAGTGCTCTACCGCTGAGCTACATCGCCAGCTCCTTTTTTATTTATTTTGAGACAGGGTTTCACTAAGTTGTCCAGGATGGGCTAGAACTTGAGATCCTTCTTTCGCAGCCTCCTGAGTAGCTGGATTTATAGATCCATGCCACTTTCCTAGCTCTTTTTTTTTGCAGAACTGGGGATCAAACTCAGGATCTTGTGCTTATGATGCAGGCTCGGTGCCACTGAAAATCCCTGGCCCACTCTTCTCTTCTTTTTCATCATTCCATGCAGAAACTTGTAGCAGTAATTCTCATCGCTTTCTTCCTCCAGTTCCCTTTAATCTGCCCTCTGTCTCTATGATTTGCCTACCCTCACAATTTCATGTAAGTAGAATTATATAACTAAGAGTGTAATAAAGGAGTTCTGTGACCAAAAAGTTTGAGATCTGTTACACGAGACAATTGCTGTCTTTGTGCACAATTTGTCTAGAATATGACCATTAGTTAGCTTTTGCAATTCTGCCTTTCTTTCTTGTCTTGGCTTTTTTGTTTATTTGTTGAGACAGACTCTCACTATGTAGTCCAGGCTAGCCTCAAACTGTTGGTGATCCTCCTGTCTCAGCCTCCCTAGTCCTCGGATTATAGGTGTGCCCCACCACACCTGGTTCAAGTCTTTTTTAAATTTGAAAGTTATTGATATTATGGGCTGGGGATTTAGCTCAGTGGCACTGTGCCTGCCTTGCAAGCACAAGGTCCTGAGTTCCATCCCCAGTACCAAAAAAAAAAGAAAAGAAAAAAAGAAAGTTACCGATATTGTAAAGCTATGGTTTTTTGTTTGTTTTTAAGGTCTATCTAGTGGCTGTGTGTGTGTGTGGGTGTGTGCGTGCGTGCATGAGCATGTGATGTTGGGGATTCAAGCCTAATCCTTAACATGCTGGGTAAGTTCTCCACCTCTGAACTATACCCAGTCTGAAGCTATGAATTCCATCTGAATAAAGATGTATCTGTTTGCCATGCTACCATTGATTGAGCATTTATTGTTCTAGGCCTGTGAGACTCTGTAGTCCCCATGTTACCCTTGGGGGCAGCAGTTGTCTTCGTTATGCAAATGAGCCCACAGCTCAGCAACCCTAAGTAACTTGCCCCAGATTTACAGTTACTGGACCCTCAAATGGCACCAATTCCTACCGACTCCCGCACCCTCGTTTCTGCTGCTTATTGTCTCATTACGTTCATTACTTAAAATAAGATGATTAAATTCTAAGAGTACATACCCTATACAACTTACAAACCCTGTTGATGATACACGGAAACTGCATTCCTTTGGGAAAAAGTCCACACTAAAAGAAGAGGAACCTTTTGGTGGTTTAATCCTTTAAAGTGAAGACACTCGGTCATGCTTATATTTTATTTTTATTGGTACACTATTTTTTTTTTTTTTGATACAAGGGATCGAACTTGGATCCTTGTGCTTGCGAGGCAGGCGGCAGAACCACTGAGCTAAATCCCCAGCCCGTAATATTTTAGTTTTTGGGTTTTTGTTTTTTGGTACTGGGAATTGAACTTGGGACCTTGCACTTACAAGGCAGGCAGTGGAGCCACTGAGCTAAATCCCCGGCAATATTTTAGTTTTGAATAGATTGTACAGGCATATGATACATAGTTGAAAAAGTCTAAGAAAAAAAGATCAAAATAGTAAACTGCATGTTAAGTATATATTTACCAAACTAAAATTTTAAATTAATTAAATTATTATTTAAATATTTCTGTACTGCATGTTGTAGATAATAAAGAATTAATTGTTTGGTTCTTCCAAAAAAAGGCTGAAAACAGTATAGCCTGTAGTGAAAACTAAATTTCCCTCCTACCCTGACCCTCCAGCTATCTATCCAGTTTCCTATAGGAGCTGCAACCACTGTACCCAGTTTCTTGTGTATCCTTCCAGAAGTTCTTGTGTGTCCATTCAAACATAAAAAGTTCTGTAGTTCCTAGTAAAGAGTACATATAATTAGACATATAATTAGAGTTTTCAACAGCATATCTACAGTAAATACCAGTAGTGAGTTCTCATATTAATTTTTATGTATATTTTTCTGCATGGCAAGTCCCCTTCAGCAAAGATCATTAATGTTTTTGGGAGGAAAGCACTAGTTTGGAAACATTGTAACATTTTATAAATTTTGACTTTACTGTAGATGTGTGCTGTGCTTACATCAGTAATAATATTTATAGCCAGGCATGGTGGCACATGCCAGTAACTCAGGAGGCTAAGACAGGATTGCTTGAGAATAGGAATTCTAGTCCAACCTGGGGACCATAGCAAAAAAATTATTATATTGATGAAAACTAGTTACAGGAAAAGGGGGGATTATGTATTGTTAATTGGAAAGGTAATGTATGAAATCATACAATGCAGCCATAAAATACTAATGAAAGATTGAAAGGAAATGCTGAGAAAATGGTCAATGTTTATTAAGTTAAGCTTGTTCTCATGCCAGACAATATTTGATAAGTTGGAGTGGGTTTTTTGTTTGGTTTTTTTTTTGTACCAGAAATCGAACTCAGGTCCTTGCACATGCTGGACAGGCAGTGGAACCACTGAGCTAAATCCCCGGCCCTTGGAGTTGTTTTTGATTGTTGGGAGGACAGAGCTACTGGCATCTCCTGGGTAGAAGAGGACAGAAATGCTGTCAGCAGTCCTGTAATGCAAACAGGACAGCCCCCCCACCCCAGCAAAGAACTCTTTCTCTCCAAGTATTGTGGAGACGAAGAACCCCGCTGTACAATACAGCATCAGTGCAGAGCGTTTAATTCGCCCCCACTACCTCTTGGTGTCTTCTTCTTCTTGGTGGCTTCAGTGGGATTTTCTATTGAGTTGGGGAAATAAATGCTTGGTCTGGAGTTAGCAGCTAACCCGAAGTTATAGAAAAGAGCAAAACTTTTTGTGTTTGTTAAGCCTCTGGGATAGACTTACAGAAAACAAATGCTTAATCTCTCCATCTTTCTGATCAACTCCCCACAACATAATTATCTGGCCCAAATGTCAGCAGTGCTGAAATTGAGTTGTAGTTAAGTCTTTCTGTTTTCTAAGCTTTTATTGATTTTTTTCAGTACTGGGGATTGAACGCAGAGTTTTGCACATAGGCAAGTGCACTGCCACTGGGCTCCATCTTCGGTCTGTCTGAGCTTTTATAATATTGTTACTTTTGTAACTTGAAATTAAAAATCTGAAATTCTTAATTTATAAGGAAGTGGTCTCCAAGGAATAGGTGATAAATAGAAGTTGGAAACGTAACGATGATTTTTAACACTGGATAACCTGAACAGGACTTGAGACTTTGTCTTGCTTACATTTGTTGCAGGAGAACTTTGAGGTCTTTCTTTCGTTTGATGATTATAGCAACAGTGCCCTGCTAGCAGATCTGCGTGAGCAATACATTAACACTCACGAAGATGCCCAGGATAAGCCAGGCCTGAGCACCACATCAAAGCTGCACAGACAGGCACTCGCCCTGCAGGTGTCCCCGCAAGAGCTGGAGGCAGAGCTGGCCTGGAGAGCCTTAAGAAATGAGAACATTGGAGCAGTGCTGAACAAATGCAGGTGATGCCTAGATCCCAGCTTGTCTGAAAGGAACACTTGCTTTTTTTCTTTAATAATAAGTGCAGGGCTGGTGATACTTTTTTTTTTTCAAAAGCAATTGGGTTTTCACCCAGGAGCCTGCTTTGGGCTACTGTGTCAGAAAATAGTGGCATAAAAGGCAAATATCAAATACTGCAGAGTTAGGTAACTTAACCATTGAGTTTAGGCCATGTTTTTTGTTTTGTTTTTTTTTTTGGTACCAGGGATCGAACTCAGGTCCTTCCACTTGCAAGGCAGGCAGCGGAACCACTGAGCTAAATCCCCGGCCCTAGGCCACGTTTTGACATGAGTTTGACGTGGTGTTTCAAATAATTTGAAAATGAAACACACTGTATACCTTGAAAACATTTTAGAGACTTTTATGTGCTGCTGATAGTGGTTATATATACTAATACAAGAAAGGCAAATGCATTTGCTTTCCATACGAGTATTCCAGTTACCACTCTTCTTTCCTCCAAAGAGACTTGTTTAAGTATCGTTGCAACGCCGACACGGGGAAATTCCTGTTTCTGACGTGTCAGAAGATTTGTCAGATGTTGGCTAATGACGTCCCGGTGACAGCACCTATGGGCCTCAATCTTCCTTCTGAGATACATGACCTAGCGTGCCAGGCCGCTACCATCTGCAGTCCAGGTGACAAGATTTATAATGGCTTCTATTCTGTGATTCATTGCACACTTGTCTCCCAAATGCTCTCTGTTAATAATTGGGTCTTCCTGTAGCAGACAAGAATGTCTTCTCACAAAGGGACAACTGTAATTGATTCTTTGGGGATTATAGTCCTGAAATAATTCAGAATACTAATACTAGTGTCATTTCTGACTGTAGACAATACTCACTTTTGCAGGAGAATCCTCCTCTCCCCATATCTGATCTTGTAAGCCAATCTTAAGAAAATACTTGAGCCACATTTAGGGTAGTCAGAGCTATGTTGCTGGGTGTGGTGGTGCACACGTGTAATCACAGTGCTTGGGAGGCTGAGGCAGGAGGATTGCCACAAGTTTGAGCCCAGCCTGGGCTACATAGTGAGTTCAAGGGCAGCCTGAACTACATAGAAAGACCCTGTCTCAAAAAAAAAGAAGCTATGTGGGGACCTTTCTATTTACTTTGTGACCCTTGTTAGAATTTAGAGTGGGAACTATGAAAAGGTTGTTTTCATTATTCTAAAAATCTAAAATAGAAATTTGATGATTTTTTTCTACTTTCAGATTTTTTACTAGATGCTTTAGAACTATGTAAATGTACTTTAATAGCGGTGGAGCTTTCCAGACAATGCCAAATGGATGACTGTGGAATCCTAATGAAAGTAAATCACTTTTGAATTTTTTCCTTTAACAAAACCCCTACCAACCTATTATGAACTACTTTAATATCATATGCACAATTTAGAAAAATACTGAGTTTACCTCTTACATTTTCTTATTCTACACCAAGAGACTACTTAAAAGCATGAGACCATTTCCCTTTTCTAGTCATTTATTGGCTTTAATATATACTATCTTTTGAAACATTGCCCTCAATAGAGGCCTTTCTCAACATTTTTCTTTTGTTAGAGTTTAATTTAAAATGACATTTTTATAAGCCATATACAGAAAAAAGAACACCGTCACCCCTGGATATCCATGGGGGAAATTGGTTCCAGGACCCTCTTCCAGATACCAAACTTAAGGATGCTCAGATTTCTTCTATAAAGTTATGTAGTATTTCTTGTAACTTAAACCCATCCTCTCATATACTTCAGTAATCTCTAGATTACTTGTGATGCCCAATACTATGTATGTGCTGTGTAAATACTTGTTATACTGATTGTTTAGGAAATAATGACCAAAAAAGTTTCTTGTTGTTGTGCACAGTTTTATTTTTCTTAATATTTTTGATCTGCAGTCGGTTGAATTTGTAGCCGTGGAACCTGCAGATAGAGAATTGACTGTGCATGGTTGTATTTAATCATTAAGGCTGCTTGGCTCTAATATATCCCCTTCTGCATTCTGCTTGGTGAGGATGGCTGTCTTGGGTTTGCAGTGTACTTACTTTTGGGTCTTCTGTATAACCCGCTATTTAGACTTCTTTTGGAACTCATAAGGACCCATATGAGGAGTGGTCTTACAGTGACTTCTTCAATGAAGATGGAATCGTTCTTGAGTCACAGGTGGTGCTACCGGTAATTTATGAGTTGATTTCATCATTTGTCCCTCTGGCAGGTAAATCTCGCTTAATATTTTCTACATATTTCTGCTTTGTACGAATTTAAACTGTAGAGATTGGACTGAACTACGTACAAAAACGTGGAATCTTACAAGCAGAGTTGAACAAAAGGAGCCAGATACAAATGATTATAATACTGTATTATTTCATTTACATAAAGTACAAAAACAGTATGAAACTAAGCCATGCTGTTGGAGATGAGGGTTGTGTTTACTCTTAAGGGCAGGTAATGACTGCAGAGGGGAACAAGGGGGCTGCTAGGTGCTGGTAATGTTCTATTTTGTGATCTTTATGGTGCTATATTCAGTTTGTGGAAATTTAACAAGTTGTACATTTTTTTGCATGTACTTAAAAAATATTTAAAGCAGTTTCCTTTAGAACGTTATTTGCTAACAGCATATTTAAATATCTGGGCATGGAGCCCAGCTGGCATGACCCCAGACTTGCCGGTGGGCCCGGAGGTCACCCATGTGCGTCGAGAACCTGAGTGCATCAAGTTATAGAGAGCATGGGGGCTGCAGTGGCTTGAGCGATTAGGAATTTCAACTTAGAGAACCAAACAGAATGGGAAATCAGCCAGATGAAGCCGTCTGCAGCCCTGAGGCACCCGTCCACCCGCAACGTCCTGCGAAAGATGAGCGACCATCCGGAAATTAAGAGAGAAATTGCTAGGAAAAAAAGCTGCTGTCATTACTGGAAGATGTATATGTTGATTCCAAAGATCCTGTATCACCTCTGCGGGTAAAAGATTCTGAAACATGGCAAGAGACAAAGGAATCCAGATTGCCAAAGGGCCATCACTTTGGTATGGATATTAAGAACGTTCCCAAGGGCAAGATTTCCATTGTAGAGGCCTTGACGCTTCTCAATAATCATAAACTTTATCCAGAAACATGGACTGCTGAGAAAATAGTACAAGAATACCATTTAAAACTGGAAGATGTAAATTCGCTTCTCAAGTATTTTGTTACTTTTGAAGTCAAGATCTTTCCTCCTGAAAACAAGAAAGCAATAGAATCAAAATGAAGAAAATCATAAAATTACTGATGTGCACTTCTCATCCCCCTGCTTGCTTATTTCCTCAATTTTAGCATATTAAATTATAGAAATAAAAATAAATAAATATCTGGGCCTGGGCCGGGGATTTAGCTCAGCGGGACCACACCTGCCTCACAAGCGCAAGGTCCTGAGTTTGATCCCTGGTACAAAAAAAAATTTTTTTTAAATAAATATCTGGGCCTGTGTATTTTACAGACAGTTATTTTAGTGTTACTTAACTTATTATTCTCTTTTGTAGAAACCAAAAGACACCCCTTGGATTCTACAAGTTTGCCCTACTGCTCCATCAGTGCAGGTATTTGACATCAGAAATGTATAGTGTGGCTGACTGGTGGCGTACACCTGTAATCCCAGCACTCTGGGAGGCTGAAACAGGAGGACTGCAAGTTCAAGGCCAGCTGGGCAACTTAGAGAGACCCTGTCTCAGAAATTTTAAAAAATAATAATAAAAGGGATTGGGTATGTAGCTCATTGTGAAGGGCTTGTGTTCAGTCCCTAGTCCTGGATATAAAGAAAAGGATAAAAAAACTACAGTATGTATTTTTTTGGCAGTACTGGAATTTGAACTCAGGACCTTGTGTTTGTGAGGCAGGTGTGGCACCACTGAGCTACATCTGTAGCCCCTGTATGATAATTTTATAAATATATAATCCAGAAATTCCTTGAAATTCTGAGTATGAATCTGACTTGATAGTCTTCGTGTAATTGTGTAGTTATTTCATTATTCTTCCAGGAGATTATGTGATTTGGCTTAGAGTATCTTTTTTTTTTCAGCTTATAGTATTGACATGTATTGATCTCTCCATAAATTTTAGTTCTTCCATACAGAGAAATGGTTTTCATCCAAAGTGTCTCATTATCTAATGGATTGTTATTTTTTGGTTCAAATCCAGTGTCATGTAAACTCTCATAATTAATTTTGAGAACAAATACCATAACTGTACCTACATTGAAGAAGTAGCCTATCCCTGAAAGCAGTAATTTTTTGTTTTAAAAATATCTAAATATTACAAGCCTTTTATCACTGCAGGAGACGACCTTATTTCGCCCATTATCCGT
This sequence comes from Heterocephalus glaber, assembly GCF_053883595.1. Lineage (NCBI taxonomy): Eukaryota > Metazoa > Chordata > Mammalia > Rodentia > Bathyergidae > Heterocephalus > Heterocephalus glaber. The sequence goes on from NW_028258412.1 coordinate 22,463,518, forward strand.
TCCATCTCTGCCCTGCTTCAGAACCTTCAGGAATCCAGCCAGTGGGAGCTGGCCCTAAGATTTGTAGTCAGTTCCTTTGGTGTCTGTCTCCAGCATTCTGTATCAAACTTCATGAATGCCAGTTTGAGTGAAAAGGTATAGTTTCAAGAACAAATACTTTGACTTAGGTTAAATAAGGATACAAAAGTATTGCCAAACAGGAACATAGAGTCCACGCTTTCCTGTTCAGCTCTATAGCAAGGGAAATGATTGTGTATCAAATGTAAGAAACATATGCTGAGCATGTACTAAAATTCAGGTGCAGTTCAAGGTATTTCACACTTACTTACTTTCTTATCACTAAGACACAATACTTGACCCCCACAAGTTAAAGGAGGAGGGATGCAGTGAAGGTTTAGTCTGGAGTTGGCTGGCTCCTAGGCAAGGCGGCATGGCAGAGGAGCACAGCAGAGGAGAAACAGCTGATGACATGCAGTGGAAGCAGAGAGCCATCAAGGGGGAAGGAGGGATAGAGACCCTTCCAGGCCACACCCCCAGTGATGCACCTCCCACCAGGCTTCACCTCCCAAATCACATTTAGCTATAAGCTCATCAGTGAAGTAATCCACCAATGAGTATCACATCCCCATGATCCAGTCACTTCCCCAAAGCTGCCCTCACTATAAACGCATGAGGATTTGGGGGGCCATCTAGATATAAACTCCAGTACATGCATGTCCACACTTGGTCTCTATAGCAGCTCTGTATGTGGAGAAAGATTCTTCAAGGTGAAGTGAGTTATCCAAGGTTCTGGGTTGTGTTGGTAATCCTTCATACTTCAAGCTCAGTACAGTATCCTACTATTTTTTTGTTGCCCAGATTACTTCCTGACAGCATTACAGAAAAGATTTTGTGAGACAAACTACCTGTTGATAGCTTATTGTGAAGCTGCCACTCAGAGGGAATTGTCTTCATTCCTACTACTCTGTTTATATGTACTCAAGGCTGATTTTCTTTTTCTAAGCTATTTCATTGAGGTATACATTACAAAATTAAGATCCACATGTTTAAGTGTATCAACCAGAGTATTCATCTTATCACTAACACCTCAATCAAGATACACAGAATTTAAAAAAAATTTTTTTAAATGTATAACTTTATCACTCACTAAACACACACATATACAAAAATTAAAATTATTCAAAGAAAAGCAATGCAAGGGTAAAAACTATAATAATATTCAAATATATAGAACTCAACCAAAGCAAAATTGAAAAGTACTTAAACATTTTTCCATATAATTTAAAAAAACATCTCAAGCATTAACAAGACATCAAAGGATGTGATTTGTTTTACAAAGATTTTCAAAACTAATATTGAACAAATAGTGGTCTGGAAAAAAAGTTCTATTTATCTAGTAGACTCCACATAGGCCAAATTTTTTAAATTTATATTTCAATACAGTCATGTGGCACGTGATGGAAATATAATCTGAGAAATATGTTATTAGGCAATTTCATCCGTGTGTATCGCAAAGTACCACACAGAGTGCCACCTTCTAAGTGCAAACTGAGAAGGTATACATCAGTCATCTGTGATGGCCCCTTGATATTATCCAAATACTCAGTTAAACACGAGATACATGAGGCTACCACTGGCATAGCAGCACACTGTTTTACAATAAACTTTTATATAAGTAGGATTGTGCTCTAAAAGATGAAAAGCACAGCATGTTATGATAAGTACTAAAACAATAATAGTCATTACACTATGGAGTATTGCGTACTGTACATAGTTGTATGTGCTTCTTCTGGAAACACACCCTTCTCTCCTTTGATCTCAGTGCCTCTTCCTTCCCAACCCACTGATGAGCTCCAGCCTGGTCTCTATCTGCATCTCTTCCTATAGTTTTAAACACAATCTATATATGGATTATTTCCAGATTCCAGCCTGTAACTCTGATCTCTCTCCTTCCCCTCCTGCCACCCCTACCCCTTTGGACCTTTTCTTCCTATTTCAAATTATCAATTATTCATTTTAATCATTTTAATCCTTAATCACACTTTCAGTTTCTCACACTAGAGAAACTATTCGGTATTTACACATGTGTGTCCTATTTATTTTACTTAAGAGTATGGCCTCATATGCATCCATTTAGCTATAAATGTCTCTAGTTTCTCGTTCTTTATGGCTGAGTAGTACTCCATTATATTAAAAAAACCACATCTTTATCCAGTTTCCAGTTGATGGGCACTTGGGCTGCTTCCAAGCTTTAGCTATTACAAACTGTGCCACTCTGCCTTGCAAGCACAAGATCCTGAATTCGATCCCCAGTAACTAAACAAAACAAAACTGTGCCACTAGGAACATGGGTGCACATATATCACTGTGGTATGATTCTTTTAATTCTTTGGAGAAGATACCCAGCAGGGGAATAGCTGGGTCAAATGGGACCTCTACTCCCAGTTCTTTGAGGTATCTCCATACTGATTTCCACAGCGGTTGCACCAGTCTGCACTCCCATCAACAATGGAGAAGGGTTCCTTTCTCCCCACAGCCCCGCCAGCGTTTGTTATTGGTTGATTTCTTGATAGCAGCCATTCTTTCTGGGGTGAGGTGGAATCTCAGTGTTGTTTTCATCTGCATCTCTCAAATAACCAATGATGTTGAACATTTTTTCATATATTTATTTGCTGCTTTTACTTCTTTGTCTGAGAAATGTCTGTTCATTTCAGATGCCCTTTTTTTTTTTGGTACCGGGACTCAAACTCGGGTCCTTGCGCTTGTGCAGCAGGCGGCGAAACCACTGAGCTAAATCCCCGGCCCAATATGCCCATTTTTGAATTGGGTCTTTGTATTTGGGGGTTCTGATTTTTTTCAGTTCTTTATATATTCCAGAGGATAGTTCTTTGTCTAAGGTACAGCTGCTGAAAATTTTTTCCCACATTGTAGGTTGTCTCCACTCTCTTGGTGGTTTCTCTTGCAGTGCAGAAGCTTTTTAATAAGATGAGATCCCAGTTGTTGATTCTTTGTGCTAGTTCCCGTGCTACTGAGGTTTTGTTCGTAAAGTCTTTTCCTATGCCAATGTCTTTAAGAGTTCTACCTAACTTACCTTCCAGCAAATTTAGTTGGATACACGGAACTTTAAAAAATAACTTTTCACCCCTTCCCATGCAATCCTCCATACAAGGCCCAGCTTTCTCATATTATAAATGAAATGCTAATTCTTTTTGCATAAAATCAATATTAATATTTGATCAAAATTAATATTTGAAACAACTTTTCAGAGTGAATCATGGAAGTGGACCTAATGATTCTTTTCTTTGTTATTTTGTAAAAGTTACTTGGAGAAACCACATTAGTTAACTCAAGGCATATTGTTGCACAATTGAAAGAAAAATCCGTTGTGTTTATCAGAGGAAATGTCACAACTCTACTGCACAAAGTAAGTATTTGTGATTTGTTTGTTTGTGTGTGTGTGTGTCTTTGACTTCAGTCAGCAGTGCCTATGATTCAGTGCAGTCATGTTTCACCATGAAACCTTCTTCAGGACCTGTAATACAGCTGATCATTGTTGTTAATGTTTTGTTTTGTTGTGTTAATTATGATAACACACTATGGTATTGAGCATTCATGAAATAGTAGGGAATTGTTTCCATTTTCACCCCCTTGATTTCAGTTATTTATTTAATGGACTAAAGCATCCCCATGATTCCTGCTGTAGCTTATTTCTGTCATGATTTCCATTCCATACATTGTAATTTTCCTTAGTCTTTATTTTGAAAGGTTCTAATAGACTTTTGGTGATAAAATGATTTGGTTGAGCGCTTAGTTTTTATCAGATTACTTTTTTTCCCTTTTTTTTTTCAGTACTAGGAATTGAACTCAACCTTCCGCTTGCCAGGCAGTTACACTGCCATTGAGCTACACCCCCCTGACCCTCTATCAGATTACCTTTTTTTTTGGTACTGGGGCAGCACCACTGAGCTAAATCCCTGGGTATTGGATTATTTTTAAAAAATTTTTTGTGACACACAAATTTTTTTATATGGGAATAGTTTCAGAGTTTCAGAAAAAAATTTTGGTTTTTTTTGGTACCGGGGATCGAACTTAGGTCCTTCTGCTTGCGCAGCAGGCGGCGAAACCACTGAGCTAAATCCCCAGCCCTCAGAAAAATTTTAAGAATGATAGAGAACTCCAATACACCCTTTTTTTTTTTTTTTTTGGTACTGAGTATCGAACTCGGGACCTTGCGCTTGCAAGGCAGGCAGCAGAACCCCTGAGCTAAATCCCCAGCCCTGCCAGCCATCTGTTTTTGTAAAAAAAAGTCCTATTGGACCACTGCCATGCCCAGTCGTGTACGCACTGTCTGTGTCTCCTAAGGCTGTTTTCATGAATGGTTGCCACAGAGATCTAGGCCTACAAGGCTAAAATGTTTACTATGTGGACATTAAGAAAAAAGTCTGCCAGCCCTGACATTTTACTGAATAACCATCTCTTTAGTTTCTAATCTGGAAATCTTCACTGTGCAAAATGATGTCGGTGCCTGGCAGTAACCCTGTGCCTTTCTCTTTGCAGTGCTCTGGATCTTTTCTGTCCTTTAGGGCTCATCTTTGACACTGTCAGACTTTTCTAGAAGTTTCTTCCTTTTTGTACTTTCAGTGTCTAGGGCACTGGTGGTGAACCTATGGCACGTGTGCTGCAGCAGACTGTTTGCTATCATTGATAGCTCTAAAAGGTTTGCCAACACGTCTAGGTGTACTGATTTTGACCACAGTGACATATTTTGCCTTCTTTTCCTCACGATATGAGAGAAAAGTTTCCTTAGAATGAGTCTTGCACCAATAGATCAGTGTTCCACTGTTCCTTCAGTTAGTTTAAAGTCCTACATGTTAAATCTGTTCATTCAATTATTTCTTTTGTTCCATTCTCTGTCTCTATGAAGGTCTCTACTAGAGATTACCTCATGTAAATGCAGTCATACGGTATTTTTTTTCTTGGTACCAGGCATCAAACTCGGGTCCTTATGCTTGCAAGGCAGGCGGTGGAACCACTGAGCTAAATCCCCGGCCCAATATTTTTTTTTTTTTTTTGACTGGCTTATTTCACTTAGCATGCTGTTCCCAGTATATTGATGTTGTAGTTTGTGACAGGATTTCTTTCCTTCTTAAGGGTGAATAATATTCACCTGTTTTTATATGCCACATTTTGTTTATCCATTCATGTACTGATGAATACATTTGTTGCTTCCACTTCTTGGGAATGTGAGTACTATAAACATGGGTGTGCAAATGTCTTTTTTTTTTTTTTTTTGAGACAGGGTCTAGCTATGTAGTTCAGGCTGGCCTTGAATTCACTGTGTAGCCCAGGCTAGCCTCAAACTCATGGCGATCCTCTTGCCTTAGCAAATGTCTTTTTGAGATTCTGCTCTCAGTTCTTTTGGGTGTACCCAGAAATGGGACTGTTTACTGTATCATATGGTTACTCTATTTTTTAATTCTTTTTTTTTTGGTACTGGGAATTGAACTGAACACCTTGTGCTTGCAAGGCAGGCACAGTGCCACTGAGCTAAATCCCTGGGCCTATTTTCTAATTTTTTTGAGGGGCATCCATCCTGTTTTCCATAGCAGTTCCACTATTTTACAGTCCCACTAACAGTGCACAAGAGTTGTGGTTCCTTCGCTGGTTCATTCCTCTTTTCATTTGTATCTGTTTATGGTGTGCCACTTGATACTCTGAGAGTGCGTGTGAGAATATCACCACACAGTCACTTCTGTGTGTGTGATGAAAACACTTCCCATCTGCCCTCTCAGCAAATGCCAGGTGTAAGATACGGTATTGTTCCCTGTAGCCACCAAGCTGTACATTTGACGTCTAAAATATAATTCTTTTTGGAAGGGTCCTGTAGATTGAACATAGGGCCTAACGAATGCTAGGCAAACACTTTATCACTGATACATTACCAGCCCTTTTTATTTTATTGTGAGTCAGGGTCTTGCTAAGTTGCCCAGGCTGACCTTAAACTTGAGATAGATTCTCTTGCTTCATGCTTCCAGGTAGCTGGGATTGTAGGTATGCCCCACCAGGTCATTAGGATTTCCTTTCATAAGGCTAATTATTTTATTATATGTATACACCATGTTTTCTTTTTCCATTTGGCTGTTGATGAACATTTGGTTGTTTCCATTTCTTGGCTATTGTGAATAATGCCACAGGAACGAACATGGGTGTGTAGGCATCTTTCCAAGATCCTGATTTCAATTCCTTTGGATATATACCCAAAAGTGGGATTTCAGGATTATATGATAATTCTGTTTTTAATTTCTGAGGAAATTCTGTGCTGTTTGACCTAATGGTTGTAATCAATTTGCAACTCACCAAAAGTGTATAAGATTTCCATTTTCTCCGCTTGTAATCCCAGCTACTCAGGAGGCCGAGGCAGGACAATTTCAAGTTCAAACCAAACTTAATAAGACCCTGTTTAAAACAAAAAAACTTTGGGGCCGGAGATTTAGCTGAGTGGTTTTGCCGCCTGCTGCACAAACTCAAGGACCCAAGTTCGATCCCCGGTACCAAAAACAAAACAAAACAAAAAAACTTCATGAAACACTTGTTCTGTCTATAGTCTGTTAGTCAGTTTGGTGACAAATGTGCCTAAGATCCTTAATTATGTTTGGATTGTGAAGAATTTGCTTCTTTTGATGCTTTTTTTTCCTTTAGGTATTTAATTGTCGCCTAGTGGATCTCAATCTGGCTTTGGGTTATTGTATTCTCTTACCTCAAAAAGACGTGTTTGAAAACCTCTGGAATCTTGTAGATAAAGCGTGGCAGAATTACGACAAAATTCTGGTATGTCATAAGCACACCTTCCATTCTTGACATATTGAAGGTTTGGGGGAAAAAATTGACTTTACTAGCAAGTCTGAAATATTTAGAAGAAATGTAACTCATATGATTCCTACCAGCTTTAGCTTGACTGGTGACACATCGGTGAGCAATATACAAGTCACAAGCATTGCTTCATGCAAAGAATTTAGATACCTTTTATTTCTCAAAATCTGTATGTAGCCTGAGAACCTCATGCCTTATACTTTGGTGGGTTTAAAACCCTAGGCCCTTGAAGCTGTTTTTGTTGTTGTTTGTTTGTTTATATGGGATGAGTTTCAGGGATAGAAAACTTTTTTTGGAAGTTGTTTTAAAATTGACCTTGTGTGTGGGTTTTGCTTATAGGGTAAAAATTTGACCTTATAAAGGAAAGCCGGACTAAATTTATGACATCATACAACAAGCTGAACTACTTATATACTGTGTAAGAATCAATGCCTGGGTACAAAGCAATGTGCAACATTTTACATTCTTATCACAGAAATAGTTATGCTGGGGAGAAGGTAGTGGGGTTTGAACCCAGGGCCTCACACATGCTAAGCATATGCTATACCCATCCTCAGCTCAACATTATGATATTTGTTGTTGAGTTTCAACAGAGTAGAAAAATTCACTCTGTTTGCCATGGACTTTTAATCCTATTTTAATTTTGTAGGCAATATCTCTTGTGGGTTCTCAGCTGGCCAGTCTCTATCAGGAAATCGAAATAGGGCTTCAGTTCCATGAACTGAGTACTGATGCCCAGTGGGGTGTTCGTCTCGGTAAACTTGGTGTAAGTATTTGTATTGCTGTGATGTTTCATCCATCCTGATAATTACCCATTTGCAAAATTCAAAACAAAAATCTCATTGCCCTTTACTTTTGTGAGAAAATGTGTATGTATCGACTCATTAATTTTAGTTACATTAACCACTTATAGTCTAACTTACTATGCAGCCCAGACTGGCCTCACACTTGCAGCAATCCTTTTGCCTCAGGCTCTCCAGTACTTGGGATTACAAGTATGCACCACCACACCCGGCTTTTGTTTTTTGAGATAGGGACTCATTGTGATTCCCAAGCTGGTCTGAAACTCCTCATACCCCTGCCTCCCAAGTAGCTGGGACTACAATCATGTGCTATCATACCTGGCTTGGTTAAAGGGGGGCGGGTAGTTTTTTTTCCCCTTCTTTGCAGTACTGGGGATTGCAACCAAAGCTGTGGCACTGAACTACATCCCCAGCCCTTTTTTTAGTTTTTATTTTAAGAGTAGGTCTTGCTAAGTTGACCAAACTGGGCTCTAACTAGGCATCTTCCTGCCTCAGCCTCCCAGAGTGCTGGGATTACTGGCTCAGTGGCACTGTGACTGCCTTGCAAGGGCAAGGTCCTGAGTTCTAGCCTTGGTACAAAGCAAAGAGGAAAAAAAAGAGTATATATAGGCATAACATGCTTTAAGAGCGTCTAGTAGGGAAAAGTGTGGCTCTTCTTTTTGACTTTGTGAAAGAAAAGATAAAATTTTATTTTAATTTTTTAATCAAAAATTTAAAACATTTTATTTGCAAGCAGTATATTTAGCAGAAAAGTAATTACTGCAGAAATGCAACTGTATGTGTTTTGAAACCTAATTCCTACACAGAAGTGGAGCTGGCTTTCCACTGACCTTAGAAACTGCATTGTACTGATTCAGAGGCATGAAAGGTAAAGGCAGCTAAGGAGTTTTACAGCCAGAGATGTGAAATCCAGATCAGTAGCTGGTTGGGTTGGTCGATGATAAAAATAAAAGTTGGAGGAGCTATAGGGATATGTTTCTTTATTTTTTAAAAAAAGCAGAGTAAAAATACAAGTCATAATATTACCCAACTGTGAAACATTTCAGTTCAGAGAGGTTTTTCCCATTTTGCTCTTTTTATTTCTAGATTTCTTTTCAACCAGCTTTTAGGCAACATTTTCTCACCAAGAAAAACCTCATTAAAGCTCTTGTGGAGAATGTAGATATGGACACAAGCCTCATTCTGGAGTATTGCAGGTAACTCTTTAAACTTCAGTGGTGTTGTTGCTGTTAGCTTAACCAGCTGATAACCCTTACCGTAAGAACACGGAATCAAGGGCCGGGATTTAGCTCAGTGGTTTCGCAGCCTGCTGCGCAAGTGCAAGGACCTGAGTTTGATCCCCGGTACCAAAGAAAAAGAAAGAAAAAAAGAACAGAATCAAGATGATCATCACATGCGGCCCACACACTTGCCCTCTGATGTTTTGCCATCCCTGACTGAGTAAATTCAGTGCAAGATTAAATGCTCTCCTGATATCACCTTTTAAATTCATTATTTCATATTTCCCAGACTTGCCTCATGATAAGAGGGCACTTCACTAAGAACACAGATTTCTGGCATATTCCTGGGAGTTCAGACTCGGCAGTCTGGACCAAGGCCCATGAATCTCAGACCTTTCATAGGATCTCCGGATGATTCCTTTGATCAGGAGTTTGAGGACATCCTTCTGGTTGCCATAGTGCCCCATTATCCACGGAGAAGCCATTCCAAGACTCCTACTAGAGGCCCCAAACTGGATAGTAACAAACTATATAACTACTATGGGTTTTTAAAAATTTTGTTTTGTTTTTGCAGTACTGGGAATTGAACCCAGGGTCTTTACACTGAGCTACATCCCCAGCCCTTTTTAATTTAATTTAATTTTTTATTTTATTTTATTTTTTTAGTATCAGGGATCGAACTCAGGACCTTGCACTTGTAAGGTAGGCGGCAGAACCACTGACCTAAATCCCCGGCCCTTTATATTTATTATTATACAGGTGTACTAATATACACATTATAAAATGTATCAAAAACATTTTGCGTATCTTTTTTTCCATGTCATTCAGTTAGCAGTGTCTTCCAATGTCATTACATATGGATCTTCCTATACCTGTTGCATTCAGAATATTGCTTCAGATGGATGCATATTTTAACCAGCCTCTGAATGATGATTGTTGATTTGCTTCCAGATGTTTTGTTTTTTTTTTTTTGGTACCAGAGATCAAACTTGGGTCCTTGAGCTTGTGCAGCAGGCAGTGAAACCACTGAGCTAAATCCCCAGCCCTCCAGATCTTAATCATCACAAACATTTGCTGCAGTGAACATCCTTCTTTGAGTATCTTTGACTATGTGTGTGAAATTTGTAAAAGTGGAATTACTATATTAAAGGACATAGAGATTTTCAGTTTCATTCCATATTTCCCTCTAACACTTTTCCAGTTTACATACCCAGCAAGAATAATATCCAACTATTTTAAGGTGATAGTTAGCTCTGATGATATATTGTTTAATTGTGTACAGAGCTGGACAATAGGAAGGTTAACGTTCAGGCCAGAAGCACATACCTGAGTTGCTTGTCCAAACCTTTACATGGAAATGGATGTGTTTCTGGAGACTGGTATGTGACTGGCTGCTTCTTTTAGTACATTTCAGTTGGACTGTGATGCAGCGCTTCAGCTATTCATTGAAACACTACTCCACAATACTAATGTCAGCCAGAACCCCAGAGATGCAAACCTGGCACCTGCAAAGCAACAGCATTCCAAACTCTTGGCCAAAGCCATTGAAATGGTTCCCTTACTGACGAGCTCAAAAGATTTGGTCATCAGTCTTAGTGGGATACTACACAAGGTAGGTGAATGGAGACATCACAGAGATCATTCTCACCTCAATTAATTACACACATGCAGTAACAGACCGGCTGTTCCAGTCCTGTATTCTTACAAATTTTTAAAAATACAGAAATCTTAGAATCTTATGTTTTTAATACAATTTAATACAGCAGTTTTCTTACCTTGCCTCTTTAAAAAGTGGGAATCACATTTCCTCCCCAGATTTTTAATAGCATGTACTCTTTGAAAAAGGATCAAGCTAGAGAGAGAAGTACAAATCAAAACAAATTTTCCTATAGTCTACCCTTTTTATTTTTTAAAATTTCTGTTATTACATGTTTGCAGTACATAATGATTATGTTCATTGTGAGGACTTGGTACATGTTCGTAACACATCTTAATTCATTTTCTTCACCTTCCCTTCCTACTTCCCCCCCTTAACCTACTCTCTAGAATACATGTTTTACCTTCCTGAGGATAAAATGTTAATAGTTTGGTTTAGTGACTGTTCTACACTGTACTGTCCTTTGGTATGGTGACTATCCTATTTATATATTATTCTGCCATATGGATAAACCATACTGCATTTAACCAGTCTGTAATGGATGGACATTTAACTGTAAATTTTATTAAAATTTATATTGTATTATACATATATCTTCCTGCTCTTTTTTTTTTTTTTTTTTCCAATGCCAAGGATTGAACCCAGGGTCTTCACACTGAGCTACATCCTCAGCGCACCCTTGCCCACTTCTTTGTTGTTGTTGTTTTTTTGTTTTTGTTTTTCTGAAACAGTCTTGCAAAGTCTCTGAATTGCCCAGACTGGGCTGGAACTTGTAATCCTCCTGCCTCAGCCTCCCAGAGTGCTGGGCTTACAGGAGTGTACCACCTTGCTCTGATCCAGTTGGAATTTTTAAATCAAAGGATAATTTGATGGGAGAATGAAAGTGGATGACAGGGCAAATAAGATTATGACTGTAAAAAAATTTTCAATTTTGTGTCTTGCCTATAAGTCAGCTGAAAATTATATAAATATGCTAAAATTTTCTGGGTACAATAGATCATCTTCCCACTTTGTTCAGTTTTATTATTCATGTAACTTTATTTGGTGTTTCAAGAAATAGAAAAAGTAATGGTGAGTAGGCAGAAATAAAGAACAAAAGAGTGCTCCCTTTCTCTAAGTAGATGTAGATAGCACCCAATTAATTCTTGTAGCAATTAATTCTTGTAGTTAGAGCTAAAGCAATTCTTTGAGAAAGTTCTGCATGATGACCCACATTGTAGTTAAGTTGTTTCCAAGAAAAGGTCAGTTTCTTTCTAATTTTCTGATCATAAATAAAAAAGATGGAGCTTTAAAAATCTTACAAAATTATGAAATTTTGACCATATGTTTATTCTTTTTATGTAGTTAGTACCATAAAAGCATCTTTATTAAAACATTATTGCCATGTTAACACTTTAAGCATGTATATTTATTTATTTTATTTTATTAATTCATTTATTTTTTGGTACCGGGGATCGAACTTGGGTCCTTGCGCTTGTGAGGCAGGTGGCGGAACCACTCAGCTAAATCCCCAGCCCTAAGCATGTATATTTATTACAGTGTAATTTTAGAAATGAGAAAATTTGTTTATTTTTTAAAATAATATAATCTAAATTGTAATGCACTGAGATTTTACATTTGTAATCTGTACCAATGAACATTACTGAATAAAACTGTCAGTGGGGCAATATCTTTTTAGGTTTTGATATATTTTGGGTTTTTTTTTTTACAGTTGGATCCCTATGACTATGAAATGATTGAAGTTGTCCTGAAAGTTATACAAAGAGCTGATGAAAAGATAACCAATATCAATATTAATCAGGTATGACAAATATGTTAGAGATTTTAAAATGATCTTTATGCTTTTACTTATGTCATAAGTAATACAGTTGTCCTGTAATATTACAGGATTATCCTTTCAGCTCCCCTTAAGCTCTGCATCTAAAATAAAATAAACTGCATCTAGAGATATTTTTTTCTTTGAAAGAATCTAATAGTGAAAAGATTTTTGTGCTGTCCATATTTTATCATTTATCTTTGTCCTACTTCTGCTGAACTGAGGTGATTTAAATCTGCTATCCAAGAGTAAGAAGTCACTGAAGAACTAATTGGAGAATTAAGGCAACATTATTTGCCATTTAGCCAAAAAGGACATGAACTCAGAGATTTAGCTTTCTGTACTGATGGATAGGTCTACAACACCCATTCTATATAGTACTTTCATTTAATTTACTGTTTTGTTTGTTTATTTTTAAGACAGGATCTCACTATGTAATTCTTGTCTTAAACTCTGAGCAATCCTCCTGTGTCAGCACACACACAACCTCCCCCTCCGTACTGGGATTATTGGCATATGCCATCACACCTGGCGTCATTAACTTTCTTTGGTGGTAGTGGTGATATTGGGGTTTGAACCTTTGTTTCATGCATGTTAGACAAGCACTCTACCACTGAGTTATATCCTTAACCCCTTTCATTAACTTCTTAATCATTTTTGAGTTTTGGTCCTAAAAATAAAAGAAAACAAGTTAATTCAAAAGGTTATACCAAAAAAATGGTTATACAGAGCTGGGGATTTAGCTCAGTGGTTGCACTGACTGCCTTGCAAGTGCAAGGTCCCGAGTTCGATCCCCGGTACCAAAAAAAAAAGGTTATACAAACCACCAAATAGAAAATATAAACATAAAATTGATAAGAAATAGAGAATTAATTTTAGATTTATAGCCTCTATATTTAAAATGAAATCAAGCTCAGCCTGGGGCACAATTCTGTAGTCAAAACTAATGAGGAGGCTGAGACAGAAGAATCAATTGAGCTGAAGGATTCCGAGGTCAGCCTGAGCAACAAGAGACTTTGTCTCAGAAGTAAGTAATTAAACAAGCATGATAGCATACACCTGTAATCCCAGCACCTGTAATCTGGGAGGCTAAGGTAGGAAGATCAAAAGTTGGAGCCCAACCTGGGTGACTTAGCAACTTGGTGAAACCTTGTCTAAAAATGAAATAGGAGTGGGGATGTATCTTAGTGCAGAGCCCCTGGGTTCAATCTCCAGTACACCAAAAAATTGATTAATTAAAAATAAAGAAAAATAAATGAAATCAAATACTTTTGTAGTATATCTCAAAGTATTTGAAGAATTTGCCAAGAACTGCCAGGCTTGTGTACAAAATATCTTAACATTAACAAGGAACCATTGGTTTCTCCCAGTATGATTTCCTCAATGATCATACACATTATGGTTTAGAAGAATAACACTCCAAGGAAAATTAGAAAAGGTTTTGATAAACTACGTGAAAATGAGACAGTCTGAGGAATGGAATCCCATGAAAGTATAAAGCAGATGATTTTGAGACAGTATGGACGGAGTTACTCTTACCGAAAATACTTTATTTTATTGCAGGCATTGAGTCTTCTGAAACACCTGGAGTCATACAAAAGAATTTCCCCCCCAGTGGACCTGGAATATCAGTATATGTTGGAGCACGTCATCACCCTGCCACCCGCGGCCCAGACGAGACTGCCTTTTCACTTAATACTGTTTGGCACAGCACAGAGCTTCTGGAAAATTCTCTGTACATTTACTAACTTCTTAAGAATTTTACTGGAGAGCCAATAATTTTTTCCCTAATCAAATTACACTCTTCTTGTTTCCTTTCCAGCTTCAGAGCTCAGTGAGGAGTCCCTCCCAACATTGCTCTTAATCTCCAAATTAATGAAGGTAGCAGATTCAAACTCTACAAGGCTTCTTCGTGCTGTAATCAATCCTGACCCTGGGTAGGAGGACCTTATGCTGCTTTCTTTTTCTCTGAAGTTCTCTCTAGATACTCTCTACGTTTCCACAGCCAAACATGTTTTTGAAAAAAAACTGAAGCCTAAGCTCCTGAAGTTAATGCAAGCCAAGTCCTCGGCGCTGATGAACAAGGAGATAGCCAAGATCACGAGGACCATGGAGTCCTACCTGCTGTCCATCGTTAACCCAGAGTGGGCGGTGGCTATCGCCATCACTCTCACCCAGGAAATCCCTGAAGGTTTGCATTCCTTTCCCTGAGCCTCAGATGGTTCACTGTCTTTTTTGTTTTCTTTTGTTTTTATATTTATTCTTCTTTGTGGTACTAGAGATCAACTTAGGGACTCACACATCTTAGGCTAGTGCTTCACCACTGACCTGCATCCCAGCTCTGGCTGTGTTGCTTTTGTTTGTCCTTCTTTTCTATATTTGAAGAGAAGCAGTGTTACAGTCTTATAATCTGTGTATCCACCCTCTTCACTTGTGGCCTTGCTGGATTTTCCAGAACTCAAGGGGCTCAGGCAGGAGCAGGGACATAGGCACAGTCCAGCCTGTGAGTAGGAATACAAATTGATGTGGACTTCTAATATCTAATCATACTTAGAATGATGAGTCCTTAGATATCATCACATAATCAAGTACACAGATACAGGCACTTACTCCTACAGTTTTCATTGAATGGAATGCTGGAAAGATACCCAGGGCATAAAGTGAGAATAGCAGTGGATGATGTTACCCCCCCACACACACACACACAAAAGAAACTTCTGGGGGCTGGGGATTTAGCTCAGTGGTTCCACCACCTGCCTTGTGCACAAGGTCCTGAGTTCAATCCCCAGTACCCCCTCAAAAAAAGAAACTTCCAGAAGGAATATGAGAGTCAAGGAATAGGAATGGGAGCTGAGGAGGGGCCTCAGTGGACTTTGACTTTCTTCTTTATAACTTTGTCCTGTTGAACTGGGGTTTTTTTGTTGGTTTTTTTTTGGTACTGGGGATCAAACTTGGGTCCTTGCGCTTGTGAGGCAGGCAGTGAAATCACTGAGCTAAATCCCTGGCCCTGAACTGGTTTTTTACTGAATATTCATTTTTATAATTTAAAAATATTTCCTAATTTGACTAACCTACATTGTCTTGGAAAGACTCGGATTTGCTCATAAATCTTCTCTATCTTTTCAGGTTCCTTCAAGATGTCTAGTTTGAAGTTCTGCCTGTATTTGGCCAAGAGGTGGCTACAGAACATCCCACCTCAGGTCTCCTCTTTCTCTTTAGTGTGAATGCTCTTGCTCATCGCACATCCTCGTCCTGCCCTGGTGCCAGGGATGGGGAGGGAGGACTGGCTCAGAGTAATAGACACTTAGGGTACAGCTAGGAGGGGAGGCCCCTGATTGGTAAAGACAGGTCCTTAGCCTCTGCTGAGATTTGTCAAATAAGGCTTTCTTTGTACTTGGAATTGTTAAAAGGATGAGACACATGAAAAAGCCCAGGCTTTGTTGAAGAAGCTTCATCTCCAATTCCGGCACTCGGGCACAGAAGCTGTGCTCATAGCCCACAAGCTGAACACCACAGAGTACTTAAGAGTGATCGGAAAGCCGGCCCACCTCATCGTCAGCCTCTATGAACACCCCAGCATCAACCAAAGAATGCAGAATTCATCTGCCAAAGATTACCCTGGTAAGGACAAGGCTATTTTTGATCCAAAAAGAACTATTGTTTTGATTTCCCAGTTAGCTAATATTGAAAATTTGAGTTTTTCTTTTCTTTTTTTTTTTTTGAGGAGAGAAGGAAGTTGAGATAGGATCTCACTATGTGGCCCAGGCTGGCCTTGATCCTCCTGCCTCAGCCTTCCAAGTGTTGGGATTACAGGTGTGAACCATCACACCTGACTCAAATTTTTATTTTCTTAAATTCTGTATCTTTAATATCTTAGATATTCATGCAGCAGCTAGAGAAATAGCTGAAGTCAATGAAATTAATTTGGAAAAAATCTGGGACATGTTGTTGGAAAAATGGCTGTGCCCGGAGACATCACCTGGTGAGGTAGGTGCCTGCCGGCCCTGGCATGTGGCTGAGTAGGTCCAAGGCCTCTGATTCTCAGAGGCTCCGTTTGCCCCACGCCTTACAGCCCTCCACCTGAGAACACAGCACACAGACTCTTCAATAAAGAGACTTTTGCTCATCTTATATGCATTCTGTTGTCTGATGAGTAAAGAGATGATTTACTTTTTAAATATTGAGTTTATCAAAAAGCTGTTTTACCCTACAGTTGATGGTATAAGATTTTTTTTCTTTTGTAGGATGGCACATTGAACCCGGGGCCTTGCACATGCCAGGCAAGTACTCTGCCACTGAGATATATCCTTGGCCATTTTTTTCAACTTTGAGAC